>NW_015090984.1:604783-720392 GCF_001431845.1 Calidris pugnax | reverse complement strand
GAGCCCCGGCTGGGCGGTGGGTGCCGGGCAGTGAGTGCGGGCCGGAGCTGGGGGGAGAACGGGGAGCCCGAGAGGCAGCGCCGTGAGGAGCTGCAGGGCCGGGCAGCTGCCTGCCTTCGCCTGGTACCCGAATCGGAAAATGGGCTGTTTTGTGGAGTTTCAGCGATGAGGGACGCCCGCGGGTTTACAGCCCAGCGGAACGCCTCTCTCCGGCGCTGCGTTCCCGCAGCAGGCACAGACCCTGCCCGCGGCTCGGTCGCTCCTCGCCCCCTGCGCCGCCCGACCGCAACCACAGCAAACGGGCTGGGGGCGTGCTCCAGCCTGGTGACCTGGCTGCGGATAAGAACTTTGGGCTCAGCATCGATCCCCGAGGAAGGGCGCTCGTACCCAGCCACCACCTGGACTTTGTACGCCCGGTGGCAGCCCTTAATGCACAGCAGTTCGGGCAGTTTTCCATCTACTTTTTAGCCTACCTACCCAAACATCACCACAGGTTTGTCTGTAGGGACATCATTGAGGCTGATGACTTGCAGCATTAGAATTTGGAGGATATTAGTACCTAGGGCATTATTTCCCATTTCACATTTGACTTTACAAATGAACTTACTGAGCTAGACTCTCTGGGCTTTTTAATCTTTTACTTTAGAGGAAAGAGCTACAATAAAATGGAAATGTTTGCATAGTCAGGTGCTGATACCATGCACTAAAATCAGACACGCTTTTACATTGAGGACTGTAATTTGAAACGGCAGTTACACAATACCTGTAGGCATTAAACTTGCTGCCTAACACTATGGGAAAATGCTGCTGCACAGTGGTTGTGGGAGGTGAGAAGAGCAGGAGAGACCCTGGGCTCCTCATGCATCTCCCACATTTAGCTTTCTGGAGGGAACCCCATTAAGCTTTCAAAACAGGGTTTTGTAAAGGTCTCAGAGCATGCCTCGGGCAATTCTTGGCCAAGAGTTATCCTTCAGTGGAGAGAAGTAGCGTTAAATCAAGAAGAAAACAGGAAGTCATAACTTTTTCCTGCTTCAGCACCATCTCATCCTGAAAGCCTGTTGGGTAACAAGGGTGAAGTGGGCTGGTGGGATGAGAATAGGGTTAAGTCTTCACCTGTTAGTTTTGAGGTGAAACATTACTTTCCTTCTCTTGACTTTGGATCTCATAAGCCTTCTGCAAGCTAGCGGTGCATCTCTGCAGTTTGTGTGTGGAGCCGGCAGCCATGCACAGAGTCCTGGCTTTTGTTTAGCTATAGCATTCTCTATTTTTCTGTACAGAAAATTAGTAATAGAAACTGACTCCATCTTTATGCTTATGCATAGGGGTGAAAGGGAGGAGTGAAGTCTGCTTTCATGTACAATTTACAAGTTCTGGTGAGGATCTGGACATTTTTTGCAGCCATCTACAAAAAAAAAAATGTGAATCAGCACTTTGGCAAAGACATCGAGGATTGTATTTTGAAATGGTAGTTACACAATACCTGTAGGCATTAAACTGCTTTGAATCCCTGCCACACAAGGGATGAATGTTAAATATGCCTGAAGCTAAGAATCCTGTACTTTCAATAGAAAGTGAAGAAAGCACTTTCCATGAAAGTGCTTTCAATCAAAGCCACTCTTCCCTCTGGCTTGGGAAGAGAAAGAATTTTTATTGCAGAAATCACTTTGTTTCGATTTTCCTCAGGTTAACTATTTGCAGAGGGATCATGCAGGGAAACAATTTGTGTCAAGTGTACATTCTGGAATCTCTTACCTGTGTCTGTATATTTTTAAGTAACCTAACTTTACAATAGATTACAAAGTGTCTTAGTAGTGCTACATCAGTTCAATTTTCATGTTCAAGTTGAAAAACAAATGAAATGTTGAAGTTCCCAATTTTACTGGCACTGAATGCTCTCTGTGTTTTAACATTTTCATTAAGAAAGTAAATGAAAATAGGATTGTTTTTATGGCTTGATTGCTCCTATTTAATTTAATAATATGGAAAATTATTCTAGGAAAAAAAGAAATATATTGATGTATACATTTCTTGCTAATTTTTAGCAAAATATGCTTTCAAAAATATGCTTTTCAAAATAAACTTTCTGCAGCATTATGGAAAGATAGTATTCATTAAAGAAGTGTCAGAATTATTTTAAACTGATATTATGAAACCTTTGTCTTTCTTTGTACTGTTACTGATTTGGCTGCATACTGGCAAACCCTTTTAATGCATTTTAAAACACCCAAAATTAAAGTATCCCTGACAAAAATGGATGAAGAAAAATCAAAGGCATCCAATGCTTTTTATGCCTCAGTCTTTAATACTTATAATAGACCTTAGGCTGCCCAGTTCTCTGAGTTGGAGGACCACAGCTATGGGAACAATGACTTTCCATTTGTGGACACTGAAATTGTAAGGGACCAAATGCATCCATTGAATGTTCATAAATCCATGGGGCCAGACGGGACTCATCCCAGAGTACAGAAGGAGCTAGTGGATGGCAGGACCCCTCTCAACTGCCTACCAAATGTCTTGGGAGTCTGGTGAGGTCCCTGCTGTTTGGAAGCTAGCCAATGTTACTCCAATTTACAAGAAGAGAATAAGGGAAGACTCATCAGGAAACTATACAGCTGGTAGTGTAACCTCAGTTCCTGGAAAAATTATGGAGAAGATCACACTGGGTGCTGTTGAAAGACATTTCAATGACAATGCAATCATCAGGCACAGCCAACATGGGTTCACAAAGGGGAAGTCCTGTTTAGTTAATTTGATATCCTTCTACAATAACGTCACCCACCGAGGGGATAAAGAGAGGGCAAAGGACGTAGGTCTTTTTTATTTTAGTAAGGCTTTTGCTCCTGTCCCTCACAGCATTCTTCTGGACAAGTTGTCTGCCTGTGAGATGAACAGAGACATGGTGCGCTGGATGGAGAACTGGCTGAACGGCAGGGCTCAAAGAGCTGTAGTGAATGAGGCTACATCTGGCTGATGACCCGTCACTAGTGGTGCTCTTCAGGGTTCAGTCCTAGGGACAGTCCTGTTCAATATTTTTATCAATGTTTTGGAGGCAGGAGTTGAATGCATGATTAGCAAGTTTGCTGATGATACTAAGCTGGGAGGTGCAGTTGACTCTCTCGAGGGACAAGATGCCTTGCAGAGGGATCTGGATTGGAGCACTGGGCAACGATTAACAGGATGAAATTTAACAAGTCCAAATGCCAGGTTCTGCACCTGGGACAGAGGAACACTGGACACAAGTATAAACTGGGAGAGGAGTGGCTGCAGAGAATCCCTGCAGAAAGGGATCTGGGGGAGCAGGTTGACAGGAGGCTCAACATGAGTCAGTGTGCCCTGGCAGTCAAAAGGGCAAACCACATCCTGGGGCACATCAGAACAGCATAACCAGCCACTCAAAAGAGGTGACTATCCAGCTGTATTTAGCATTGGTGCGGTCTCACCTTGAATACTGTGTGCAGTTCTGGGCCCCACAATTTAAGAAGGATGTTAAGGTCCTTGAATGTGTCCAGAGGAAGGCAGCAAAGTTGGTGAAAGGGCTGGAAGGCATGTCCTGTGAGGAGCAGTTGAGGACTCCAGAACTGTCTAGTTTGGAGAAAAGGAGTCTGAGGGGCAACCTCATTGCTCTCTTCAGCACCTTGAGGAGGGGAACTGGAGAGGGAGGTGCTGATCTCTTCTCCCTGCTATCCAGTTACAGGATGTGTGGGAATGGTTCAAAGCAGCTCCAGGGGCGCTTTAGAAAACAACATAATGAAGCATTTCTTTATGAAGAGGATGGTCAAACACTGGAACAGGCTTCCCAGAGAGGTGGTCAATGCCCCAAGCCTGTCAGTGTTTAAGAGGCATTTGGACAATGCCCTTAATAACATGCTTTAACTTTTGGTCAGCCTGGAGGCAGTCAGGCAGTTGTACATGATCATTGTACATCCCTTCCAACTGGAATGATTCTATTTTATTCTAAAAGAAGACACATGCTTTTGCCTGAGTATTATACTTTAGATAGAATGGCAATTAACTGTTGTTAAAATTTTTAAAATAGGTACAATCACCCTTTTCAGGAGACCAGCCACAACATAACATTAGCACAGCATCATTAGAAGAACAATCTTATATGTCATTCAACCAAAGATGATTACTTTCAAATCAAGGAGGAGATTTTTGTAGTTCACTCTGCAGAAACAGAGAACTGTACCTATACAGAGAAAGAAAATGCCTTGCTCCTTTTGGTCATGATTAGAACAGTCCACTGCTTTGTCTCTTTCCAGTTAAGAAAGGTTATGGAGGCTGTGAGTTTGCAAAAGGCATAGTCCCTCCTAAAAGGAAGAAGTTATCTAGCTCACCAAACCATGTGGCCAACATCATGCTTATCCACAAGAAGGACTGGAAGGAGGATCTGCGGAACTGCAGGCCTGTCAGCCTGATATTGGTACTGGGAAAGATCATGGAGAGAATCATCTTGAGTGAGCTCTCACGGCAAGTGCAGGGCAGCCAAGGGATCAGGGCCAGCCAGCATGGGTTTATGAAAGGGAGGTCCTGCCTAACCAACTTGATCTCTTTCTATGACCGTATGACCCGCCTTCTCAATGTGGGGAAGGCTGTGAACATTGTCTACCTGGACTTTGGTAAGGCCTTTGACACCGTCCCCCACAGCGTTCTCCTGGAGAAGCTGGCGAATCGTGGAATAGACAAGGGTACTCTTCACTGGGTAAAGAACTGACTGGATGACCATGCCCAGCAAGTTGTGATTAACGGGGTGAAATCTGGTTGGTGGCTGGTCACCAGTGGTGTCCCCCAGGGCTCAGTTTTGGGGCCAGTCTTGTTTACTATCTTTATTGATGAGCTGGATGAGGGGATTGAGTGCACCCTCAGTAAGTTTGCAGATGACACCAGATCTAGTTCGGTGATCCAGGAGTGTTGATCTGCTTGAAGGTAGGGAGGCTCTACAGAGGGACCTGGACAGGTTGGATCAATGGGCCAAGGCCAATGGGATGGTGTTTAATAGGGCTGAGTGCCAAGTCCTGCATTTCGCTCACAACAACCTCAGGCAACACTATTGCCTTGGGGAAGAGTAGCTGGAAAGCTGCCCAGCAGAAAACGACCTGGGGGTGTTGGTGGACAGCCAGCTGAACATAAGCCAGCAGTGTGCCCAGGTGGCCATGAAGGCCAAGAGCATCCTGGCCTGTATCAGGAACAGTGTGGCCAGCAGGAGTAGGGAAGTGATCGATGATTGTGCCTCTGTACTCAGCACTGGTGAGGCCTTGAGAACTCACCTTGAGTTCTGGGCCTCTTACTACAAGAAGGACATTGAAGTGCTGGAGCCTGTCCAGAGAAAAGCCACCAAGCTGGTGAGGGGTCTAGAGAATAACTCATACAAGGGGAGGCTGAGGGAACTGGGCATGTTTAGTTTGGAGAAGAGGAGGCTGAGGGGAGACCTCATTGCCCTCTACAACTACCTGAAAGGAGGTTGTAGAGAGGTGGGGGTTGGCCTCTTCTCCCAAATGAATAATGACAGGACCAGAGAAAATGGTCTGAAGTTGCGGCAGGGGAGGTTTAGATTAGATATTAGGAAGAATTACTTTCCTGAGAGGATGGTCAGGCACTGGAACAGCCTGCCCAGGGAGGTGGTGGAGTCACTATCCCTGGAGGTATTTAAGAAATGTGTAGACATGGCACTTCAGGGAATGCTCTAGTGCCTGAGATTGTTGCGTTGGTTATTTTTTTGTGTGTGTGTGTATGGTTGGAGTCAATGATCCATTGAAGATCCTGTGATTATTTGATTCTGTGATTCCTTTTCTCTTATTATTGGGCTTTAGCCACAGACACTTTATGTGACATGTTCTGTTTGCTTCAGACAACCCTCTAACTAGCAGTAAGGGGAATATCATTATTATTTTTCTGGATTATCTTTTTCCATCTACCTCAATTTATGACAACATTCTGATTTCACTTTCTATTTTTCTACTGTATGCCTATCAGGTTGTTGATGCATCTGTTGCATCAACATCACTGTCCTAGGACAGCCCAGAAAAGGCAGCACTGAAATCCACCTGTGTTCACTGGGAACTGAAGTTTTCTGAAGAAAGGTGTTCTCTGTATCCTCTCCCCTTTATCATGACTGTCCATGATATTCTGCTGTTCATCAGTTCTTTGTATACTTGCTCAACACTGCCAGTTCCAGAGTAGGCACTTCTTGCATGAGTAACAGATAGCTGTTTTTCGGGGGTCCAATCTGGAGTTGCTACCCAAAAGGCATACAATACATCTCCCCAGATAACTTCCAGGGAAATGGAAATTGCCCCACAAAGCTGCGGTAGGTAATAATCTACAGAGCAGCTTTTGGGAAGAATCCAGAAATATTAGCAAGTAGGTAGGTACCATTAACCTACCACCTGAAGTGTAAGATGTTGTGAAATACCATGTAATAATGGCAGCCACAGCTGGTTATGCTTAGGTCCACCATACAGGGGAACAGTTCCCTCTCGCACCAAGTCAGGATGCAAACTCCTGCCTTGCTTCTATTCAAACACAAACCATTACATCTATGTCTTAATCTGTCATAATTTAGATGCCCTGACAGTGAAATAAGTCACATGGAAACTGCCCCTTCAAATTAAATACCCTCCTACACACCACTTTGCTTCTCAGAGTCTGGCTTTCACAGATACTGATATGTGGCAGAAAGGATGATGCCAAGCAAGACACTTGCCCTTTTTGAGCAGTGTGCTTTCCGCAGTGCATCTGCTGTCAACATTTGCAGTCCATTTTTGCTGTCCCCCTGCACAGCCACATCGGAGGAGAAAAACACTCCCAGTCTCCATCACCTAATAGCAACGCCAGGACCAGTAATATCTCTGAGGTGGAAGGATATTACCTAATGCCATGGCTGTGCCACAGAGCTTCAGCAGGACTGTAGAAGATTCAACACTTTCTGCAACATTAATAGCATCCATGAATGTTACGCAGGTCTTTAAGAAACAGCAGGTTTCCCCCAATCTACCAGCAGGCAGAGCTGTCTGCACAGCTATAGTCACAAGGAGAGGAATTTGGCAGCACTACAGGCCTTAGCCGTGTCTGCTCTGTGCTCTCATTGCCAAAACTGCCATGAAATGGGTTCAGCTTGGCAGGAACTGTGACTCCTGCCACTACTGAGTGGGCAGCACACCATGTTGGGGGAAGACAAAGGGCAGGAGAAGCAATGGGAGCACGTAGAACTCACTTTGCTGTTGAAACTATATGAAACTGTAGCTGACAGACACAGCCAGAAGCACAGTGTGGTGGAGGGAATGCCCCCTCCATCTCCCTAGAAAGCATTAGCTGCTGAATTGCTGCTGTCTAGCTAATGCAGTTCCTAGGACAGCTAGAAGCCTTCCACCAGTTGAGACATTTTGCCTTATCCAGTGGACAGAGCAGAGGCTTGGTGTGTCTGTGTGCAGTCTTCTCAGCCATCTTTTGGCTCTTTTTCTCCTCCAAGTCCTAAATTAAGATCAAAATGGAAGTGTATCTTTCGACTTCCCCTCTCCTACAGAGCCATCTAATAGTCCATGAACTGAGGGTAGAAATTCCAGCAACCAAGCTGCCATGTATCAGCAACACATCCAGCAGTTTCTGAAGCTCAGGGACATTGTGGTCTAAGACACTTGATGCTGCCACTCCCCCTGGCATCAGTTCCTGCAAACTCCATCAGAAGCAAAATTATGGGCTCACTTTAGAGAGATCAACTACAAAATTTCACTTCTGAGGCGATCCCCAGCAAGGCAAGGCAGTCCAGGGATGTTTGGTACACACGGATTCCCAAGGAATATGCTCCTTAATCAGCATGAGCAAATCCTGTTTCCAATCTGTGTGCCAAATTTCTGACATCCTGAAATTTACAAAAGCAGATCATCAGTTCTTTTCTTAAGAGATTAGGGTAGATTATACCTTTCACTTCAGGCATGGAGCTCTTGCAAAACACCCCTTCTACCTGCTACCTTAGGATGAATTCAGCCGCTAACCTTTTCACAGTGACCTCTGGTTAACATGAAAGCTTGTGCTTCTGGGTCTTCCCCTTTCCCCAGTGCCTTGGGATAAATTCAAGTCATGCAACAATTCTCTATTTGTTTTATTCTTCTTCTATTAATAAATTGATGAAACTTTACTTGTTGAGGACATTATACAAAAATTATGGTATGCAAAACTGGATGGCTGACAAAAACATTACTGTAATGAATACTTGTGTTGCGTTCTCTGTGACTTTCTCAGCATATAGTATTGATACTGGACAGTAAATGTCAAACTCTACAAAAGTTATATGATTTCCTGTCCTTTTGCGTACAGTTAATGACTGTGCATTGCAGAATTTCCCTATGTATTATGCTAACACCATTCATTTGTTGAATGTGACACCCCATTACTAGCACAGACGGTCTGGTGATAGAATTGTTTGTGTGTGCAATCACCCATGACCAAAGTTAACATCTTTGTTTCATTTGTAGTTCTCAACTGCATTTACCTCCTTTTGCTACTAACTGATCACTCTCCATGCTGAAGTGTTAAAAACGAAGAGCATCATTTCCTCTCATGCTCTGCAACCTCCTTTCCCTGCTGTTTCCTCAAATCTGCGGATGCCGTGCTCTACAGAGGAAGATGAAAGGCAGTTTGCAGCAAGTATTGTTTTAAAATTTGGCCTTGCTCTTTGAAAGGAAAACAACATGGCTAAATGTCCTTAGTCCAGGCAACTGGTTCACATCATGAAATCATACCAAAGCACCTCTGGCTCTCCATATTGGACTAGATTTAGGTAGAAAGGAAGCATATGTTGCACAAGAGTAGTAATAACCCTCCATGCAGAGAAGGGATATGGCCTGTGATCAACAGCAGGTCAGTAACTTGCAGAACAAGAGCAAGTTGTAAGAGAACTAATACTTCAGATACTGCAAAGCACCTGTTCTAGCAGCACAAGTATGCATAATTACCTCTTTCAATTATTGTGATTATTATATGAATTAAAAAAACCCCACATTCTGATTATTATGCAGAACGATCACAGCTGTTAGTGGTCTTTTTTTTAAAAGATGGTAAATCATACAAACATTATGCTATGTATTTCAATTCATTATTAGTCTGTTGCATGAAAAATTATTTCCATTCCTTTGAGTGTAGTTCCTTCTTGTTTCGCTTGTTGACCTCAGCTCTTGAAGTGAGCAGTTCCTCCAGTGACTGACTGATGGCCCAGGCTCCCAATACTCAAATAAGCTGCAACTTCCTCAAGGCGGGGCAGGGGAAGTGCTGATCTCCTCTCTCTGGTGACCAGTGACAGAGGACACCAGGAAACAGAATAAAACTGCATCAGGGGAAGTTCAAATTGGACATTAGGAAAAGATATGAAGAAAATCTTCATTACAGTGAGGGTGACAGAGCACTGGGATAGGCTGCCCAGGGAGATTGTGGAGTCCCCTTCTCTGGAGATTTTCAAGACCAGCCTGGATGCAGTCCTGAGTGATGTGCTCTAGGCAATCCTGCCTAGATTGGACCAGATGATCTCTAGAGGTCCCTTCCAACTCTGACAATTGCATGATTCTTCACTGAGAGGGTGGCTGGTTGCTGGACCAGGCTCCCTAGGGAAGCGGTCATGGCATGAAGCCTATCAGAGTTCAAGGAACATTTTGATGACACTGTTAGTCACATGGTTTAGTTTTAGGCAATCCTGCAAGAAGCAGAGAGTTGGACTTGATGATCCACACAGGTCCCTTCCAAGGGTGAGATATTCTATGATCTTTACCAGGAAGCCCTGCTCTGCTCTCAGGGCCTTGCTGGCACAGGCTCTAAGCCAGTTACCAGTACTTCTAAGCTCCTCTGTCACCTCTGAGGCTGGGCAGCCCAGCACCCTAGCTTTGCAAGTACTACTGGCAGCACTATCCATTTTCAACAGCATAATTAATAACTATTATCTGCTGTATGGAAAAGGGAAAACTAGTTGTTATCCAGGATTGTAAATCCAAAAGACATGTATATGGATCTCCGCAGAAGGATTCTCAAAGCACCAATGGATTTTGAAATATATTTGAGTTCCAAGAACACCTGGTATTGATGAAGCAATAAAATGGTCTGCATTGGTGAAAAGCTTTTAAATAATTACATCTGGGAACTTAGTTTACATCATCTCATTAAAAACAAACCCAAACAACTCTTTTTGTTGTTGTGGGGTTTTTTGTTTGTTTCACCTCCAGCTTCTTGTGCCACCTCCTTGTAATTCAGCTTCATCCTTAACTTAGGATGCATTTTTTTACCACTGTTAGGGCACTGCAAAGGGCTCCTAACACATCTTAAACTGACACACACTGCAAATAGTATGTCTAAGGAGCACCTCTATGCCCACAAATTTTGCTCTTTTGACTAAGTAATTGTTGAGATATTAGTTGTTTAGCTTAAATGAATAAGTTTTAGTATAAATTACTTCGAGTTATAATATAGTGTAATAAGTCATTTAGGAAGAAAATTTTGCTGCAGCTAAAATAGATATGTGCTTGCTATAGCTTAGGCTAGAGTAGGTATGTGCTTGCTATGAGGTTGGAAAACGGATAGTGTTAGACAAAATATCAGACAGAAGCAACAGTGGAAAGCACCGAATCTGTTGCAAGGATGGTGCTAAGATATGATAGCTAAGATAACCGCAGAGCTGTCAATCATGTAAAGAATGGAAAAGCCACAAGATGACCATGGTGATGAAGACTTTGAGTCTTCCTCTGACGACCACCAGGAAGAGCCCTGAGGAAGCATTGCGATTGCGCCTGTGCCGCTAGGAGGCGGGAGGCATATTCGGGTGTGGGTTATGTTCCGAGAACTCATTGACGAGAAAAACCGTGAATATGCATGAATAATAGGAGATAAAAGCAAGCATATGTAAGAAAAGAGTTGAGCCACAGGAGAAATCCCTTGTGCAGCTCCCAGTCCTGTAAATAAATGTTCTTTGCTCCACAGAATTTGTCCCTAACTAAAATTGAATACAGTGAGCACATTTCTCACAATAGTGTGATTTATGCTGCTTGCTTAGCTTTACTTACATGAGTAGCTAGGTCTGCTGAAGCCTTTAGGCTGGAATAGCATTAATTTTCTTAGTAATTTTCCTAGTAGCTGGTACAGTGCTGTGTTTAGTCTTTTAGTATAAGAAAAATGTTGGTAATACACTGATGTTTTGGTAGTGTTTTCTGTAAGCCTGGGACTTTTCAGCTCCCCATGTTCTGCCAGCGAGCGCAGGTTCACAACAAAAGTAAACCAGAAGATATGGAGGCTACAATTGTCGGCACAGACTGCAAATCAACAAAAGCAGTCAACAGCCTGCCTGCCTGCACACAGAAAAAGAATACAGTAAGATGCTGGAAGATCCCAGACCAAAAATCACCCTTGGACTAATAGATGACTGAACAGTGTGTGAGAGGCAGGTATACAGACTGCAAGGATATAACTGCCCAGAGCTTTCTTTGTTCAAGGTCCCTCCCTTTTTGGAGGCAACCAGCCTGGGCTGACCCTGCTGCTGTACCTTTCAATCAGATTACTTATTTTTATAAAATCTGATGCCTGAGGCTCTACTGTTGGAAACCTAGGGTTCAGCCTGAAGGAGGAGGGAGAATGCCTGAGAGTAAGTGTGCATGTGTGTATAGTCGAAAGGGGCACCCACTGGCCCACCGGTGTCGCCCACTGCGAAGGGACTGTGGTCCTAACAGTAGTGTGTGTGTGACTCCTTGAATGGTGTGTGAATACTTTGGCAGCGGCTTCTCCTTTGAAAGTAACAGCTGATCTTTTAGGCAAGGCTTTGACTTTTATGATATGAAAAAAATATAATGATATGGAAATACTGTGTAAGTATTTTACACTTGCAAAAATATGATGCAACATTTCATATAATTTTCTTATGATCTCTCAAAGTAGATTAAAAAAAGTCTGCCATGCACTACAATTATGGTGACAAAAGTTTCCCGTACAACACAAGCGTCTGTTGCCGGTATCTAGAGTTGAATGATTGTGCACAGAAATATGCAGAGTAATGAAAGAAAACAATGCACCTCTTTCTAAGAGAAAGAACAGGACAAAATTGTGTTAAGTGTACGTCATACATTTATTACTGAACAACTCTCTCAACTCCAAAATTGGGCACAGGGATTAAAAATAAAAATTCATTGCACTACCTAGTAAAGCATTACTAGTAACTCTCATAAAAAATGTACAAATTTTGTTAAAAATTTATCAGGCCTTCAAATGATTTAGTTACAGATATTTATAATACATTTAAAACTACATGTTAAATGATACAATAGTGTATGATTTAAAGAAAACATTTGACAAAATACGATTCCAATAAAACTCAGAAGCTTTCACAATCATTAGCAAATCTGAAACACAAGTAGCAAAATGAGGTAACAATGTACCAAAGAAAAAAACACAGCTTTTACAAAGGCCCAAAGATAACTCAGTCAAAAATGTGTTTTCTAAAATTAAAATTTAAAATGTTGGTAAATCTCAGTCCAAGTATTCTATGATGTATTAACAGCTGTAAAATCACATTCAAGAGCCTTTACAAAATGGCACAGAACTAAAGGCTTCAATTTTTTTGTAAAGAAAACCACAAAATGAGACATTGGAATTATCTGTAGGCCTTGATATCCACTAAAATGTCAAATTAAATTGACAGTTTATGCAAAAAACACAGCAGTGCCAATATGATAAAGCAAACATACTACAGCTTGGTTTTGTGGGTTTTTTTGAGAAGGAGCCAGGTGACGGCAGAAAGGCAATGAACAGAAAAAAAAAAAAAAAGTCTTGCTGAATTCAGGTGCTGCCAGGCACCATGGCAGGCTGTGGAATTACAAATGTGCATAACACATGGCAGTCAACAGCTGAACATGAATCCCCCTCCCTTGACAGCCATGACAGAGAGGACTTGGCTGTAGCTTGTCTGAGCTGATTCAGAACATATGCACGTGTGTTGCTTACACACACTAACCACAGGAAGCGAGTCCACATACATCTGCAGGAGTCCCATGCAAACTAAAGAACCATTCCAGAAGAGATGAGCCATAAGAGTGCAACAATTAATTTCAGGATTTTCCCAACTTAGACCTTCCATCTCCTAGATCTCCCACTGCCTCACAGAGTTTTACTGGGGAAAAAGGGACATTACACATCAAGATTTCTCCAGTTCTAGAAAGAGGACCACCTTCCCTTGGCTACAGAAGGATGTGTCTTTTTCACTTCTATCTAGCTTAGAAAAAGTACCCTCTTTCCATGCTTCAAACTGAATACTAGCACAGTAGTGTTAATTATGTTTAAATCTGTACAGAGAGAATTTTTTCTTTTGCAGTTATATAAAAGAGCCTAAGTTTTTTAAGACATATATGGCATATGCTTTTTAAACAACATGATTTCATTTGTTAAAAAAATAAATCTTATTACATGTAATTCAACCTGCTAGCTGTTATTCTGAAAAACCTATTCTTTAACTCCCTGGGAAGAGAGAAAAAATTCTAATATTTTGAAGTTGATGTAACAGCATTATTTATTTAGTGTTAAGTATGGATAGGCATGGAAAGACTCACTGTTTTTGAGAACTACCTGCATAACTAAACAGAGGGAAGAGCATCTGAAATAAGGCAAAATTGTGCTTTTGTTTTACCTGCACCAAGAGCTGCGACTGGTCTGTAGAATCTTCAAAGAGGAAAATCAGCACAGAGAACATCTAACACTGTTTGAAATTATAACTGATACTAAAGCATAGCAGCATACAAAAGCATCAGAAATGATAAAGAATAAACTTAAAGCTGAGACTGGCAGCAAGTTGCAGCAATATTGCTAATTGTGTCACTTGTGCTGCTGCAACCAAAGTAATGACACTGAATTTAAGAGAATTTTGTGGCAAAAAAGTGCATCCTTTGAATGACTATGGTATGCAGACCTAAATATTTTGCTAGAATATACTGAAAATGTTAACAGTCTGAACGTTATAAATTAAGGTAAATTGTTTTTCAATAGCACAAATAAACCACTATTCAGAGCACCTGAATAGAGGTTATCACCTGCTATTTCACAGCGCTGTTCTAGAAGGTGTTCCAATTTTCTCCACTCTTCTCAGAGTGGAACGCTCTGGAAACTTAACTGCAAAAGCCAAGGAAGTTCTTTTTTCATATAACACTCATCATAAAACAAGGAAGGGCAAGAAGCAGCATCAGGGCAATTGAATTCTGCAGTTAGTGATCAAAACTCTTGTGATACAATGAAAAAAATCAGAAGTTCTACTTCTCTTGAGAAAACGCTAAAAATTTTATTGTATTCATGAAGTTGCAGGAATAAAATTGTAACCTTTTACAACTTATTTTAGTTGCATATAAACTCCCTTGTAAATGACAAAGAGTGCATGAGATTAAAGCCAGTATTTATAAGGTAAAAGATATGTCCTTCGCAAGTACAATGACCAAAAGTGAAAAGCTGTTGCACAAGACCCCCAGTCTCCTTTCTGCTTCCTTTAATGGAAGAAGCATGTAAGTGGCAAACTCAGATAGAAAAAATTAAAAGGAGAACAGAAAAGCATTGCTATTCATGTTAGCAATTGAAAATATTAATATTGCTAAATGATTTGTGCGATATAGCAACTTTACATTGATAAAATAACTTGTAAATCAGCCATTTAAAAATCCAGATTTTGTAACATATGCTAAAAACCCCAAGGTTATTCATGTATGAACAATCAATGCACTCTTTAGTGGTACACATTTAAAGCCTCCAATGAAGGGGAAGAATAACAGCTGTTTGAATAGTATGTAGAAAGGTCTTTATACCTGTAAGTACATTGCGGAGGAAATACTAAATGTCTGTAATTGCTGCACCCATCACATTCAGTGTGCAACTGCAAACACAAGGAAAGGAACCAGTGTACAGTACTAGTACTGTTTAAATAACACACAAGATTATACATTGCAGCATAAGTATTACTACACACATACGTTCTCAGTACATGCTGGTATATAGGTTCTCAAACACACATGCACACTCGGTCACAAGCACACTTCACACATCCTTTCACAAGCAAACATACACTCACGCCATTCATTCCCGCTCACAGTATCTGAAGGCTCTATATAAGGTAGATTGCTATATTGTTTGGAGCTACCACTTTTTTTTTTCCTTTTTCTTTTATATAAAAGCACATGCTAAAAGATCACATCAACAGTAATCTCGCAGCACACTCGGAATGATCACACAAAAACCAGGGAATGTTAGTGCACACACAAAATTAAGCTAAAAAAAATATCTTTGGAGTTCCAATCACACTGTTAGTATAACAATCCTGTTACTGTGAAGACTAGTTATAAGCTTTATAATCGATTAAGTCACACAGTGCAAAGTAAGGTCCACTGACCCTTTTGTGTAAAGGGTAGGCTGGAAGCCACATGGGTAAGTTCAATAGATAGTTCATATATACATGTGACCAGAAACACCCAAACCAGATTTGTGCTCTTAGGTTGGTCATTCTGAATCACGATGCACTTCTGAAGCATCAGCTCTACAAATTGGGCAGGTACGATTCGCCTGTAAAACCAGAAACAAAAGAGGGTTTACTGTACTGACAAATACATTGTTAAGTTAATGTGTATATGACACTGACTTCTGTGATTACTGAAATTGTGCCTTTTATCTTTGAAGATAAAGCAAAATACCAACCAAGTTTTATTGAAGTGATAGTGGTTTTATTAATGCAGATACATAGTTATAGTATATTGCAGTCGGATGCAACTAAGAAGCCGTTACTGTGTGCTGTAGAGAAACCCACCAAAATCAGACTAGCAACCTTGGTCTGCAAATAAACATCCTATATGAGGGTGTCTACTGATCAGGAATCACAACTCTTCATACTCTATTTGTTCAGTTATTCTCACAGAAATCCATCATATAGACTTGGTCAAAGCTGAAAGCAGAGCAGAGGACAAGGAAAGGGCTTTTATAAAAGAGAAAGGATAGAAAGAAGAGAGAGAAAGGAGAGAGAGAAAAGAAGATCTGATGAAACATATTCAAATTACACACAGAACACATCTTAATTTAGCCCATCAGTAAAGCACTCACTGAAAATATGTCCTGTGACTCTTTTACTTTTATAGGTTCCTTAGAAAAATAAGACACATGAAAAATAACATTCCTTAAGCTAGCTACTGGGAAAGTACTTCTGCCTTCTCATTGCCCTTTTCAAATAAAGGTTAATTTCATTTTAGCAAATGATGAGAAAAAGCCCAAAACAAACATGTAACATCTATGATAAAACACTTCGCAAAGGGCAGAGCGAAGAGAACTCTTCCCTGCCTCAAATGCTGTATTTCATTGCAGGACAAAGCACTGTCAACTTCAAGATTTTCTAAGGAAGCTGAATTTTTCAATGAAAATACAACTAAGAATCACAGGATCATAAAATGGTTTGGGTTTGAAGGGACCTTGAAGGTCATCTTGTTCCAACCCCACTGTGATGTGGGTGTCCCTGACACCTCCCACTTGACTGGGTTGCTCAAAGCCCCATCCAAACAGATCTTCAACACCTCCAGGGGAAGGGGAATCCACAGCTTCTCTGGGCAACCTGTTCCAGTGTCTCACCACCCATACAGTAAAGAATTTATTCTAAGCATCTAAATTTTCCCTCTTTCAGTTTAAAATTATTATCACTTATCCTATCACTACACTCCCTGATAAAGAGTCCCTCCCTATCTCCTGTAGACCACCTTTAAGTACTGCAGGGCTGCTACAAGGTCTCCCCGGAACCCTCTCCAGGCTAAACAATCCAAACTCTCAGCCCGTCTTCATAGCAGAGGTGCTCCATCTCCAAGGCCCTCCGCTGGACTTGCTCCAACACTTCCATGTGCTTTGAATATAGAAGGTCACTCCCTGATAAAGAGTCCCTCCCTATCTCCTGTAGACCACCTTTAAGTACTGCAGGGCTGCTACAAGGTCTCCCCGGAACCCTCTCCAGGCTAAACAATCCAAACTCTCAGCCCGTCTTCATAGCAGAGGTGCTCCATCTCCAAGGCCCTCCGCTGGACTTGCTCCAACACTTCCATGTGCTTTGAATATAGAAGGTTCTGGAGCTGGATGCAGTACTCCAGGTGGGATCTCTACTTTGCTCACCAGAGCAAAGTAGAGGGGCAGAATCACCTCCCTCGACCTGCTGGCCATGCTTCTTTTGATGCAGCCCATGATACAGACGGCTTTCTGAACTGTTGAGCTTGACCTCTTGTCAAGCTTCTCATCCACCAACACCCCCAAGGCCTTCTCCTCAAGACTGCTCTCAATCCATTCTCCACGCAGCCTGTGTTTGTGCTTGGGATGGCCCTTGCACTTGGCTTCATGAGGTTGGCATGGGCCCACTTCTCAAGCCGGTCCAGGTCCTTCTGGATGGCATCCCTTTTCTCCAGCGTGTCAATCACGCCACACAGCTTGGTGTCATCAGCAAACTTGCTGAGGGTGCACTCAATCCCACTGTCCACGTCTCCAACAAAGATTTTGAACAGCACTGGTCCCAATACTGACCCCTGAAGAACACCACTCATCACTGGCGATCACTCAGACATTGAGCTGTTGACTGCAACTCTTTGAGTCTGACCATCCTGCCAATTCCTTATCCACTGAGTGTTCCACTGGTCAAACCCACGTCTACAATTTAGAGATGAGGATGTTGTGTGGGACAGTTTCAAATGCTTTGCACCAGCCCTGGTAGATAATGTCAGTTGCTCTTCCGTTATCCACCAATGCTGTAATGCCGTCATAAAAGGCCACCAGATTTGTCAGGCATGATTTGCCCTTAGTGAAGCCATGTTGGCTGTCACCGATCACCTCCATATTTTCCATGTGCCTTAGCAGAGTTTCCAGGAGGATCTGATCCATCATCTTGCCAGGCACAAGGTGAGACTGACTGACCTGGATCTTCCTTTTTTCCCCCTTTATAAAAAATGGGGGGTATATTTTCCCTTTTCCAGTCAGCAGGACCTTCACCGCACTGCTGTGACTTCTCAAGTACAATGGATAGTGGCTTGGCAAGTTCATTTGCCAGCTCCCTCAGGATCCGTGGATGCATCTAATCAGATCCCACAGACTTGTGCACCTTCAGGTTCCTTAGATGATCTTGAACCTGACCTTCTCCTGCAGTGGGGCCTCCTGATTTTGCTGGTCCCTGCCTTTACCTTCTGTGGCTTGGGTGGTGTGAGTAGAGAGCACTTGCTGGTGAAGAATAAGGCAAAAAAGTCATTGAGTGTCTCACCGTTGTCCATGTTGCAAGTGACCGGGTCTCCCGTTTCGTTCCTCAGTGGGCCCACAGTTTCCCTACAAGTCTTCCTTTTGTCAACAACATATCTACAGAATTTTTTCTTTTTGTACCTGATGTCCCTGGCCAGATTTAATTCTGCCTGGGCTTTAGACTTCTTAACCTGATCCCTGGCTGCTTGGACAACTTCTCTGTATTCTTCCCAGGTTACCTGTCATGTGCTTCAAAATTCAATGGATTAATCAATCAAGAGGTATTCACTGAGATAAATAATGAAGTATCTACCCTTTGTAGCATTACATAGAGCATTCAAGTGGGAGTAATTTCCTGACAGGAATTGCAGAAATAAATCCACTGTGCCAGGATGAAATGAATACTCATGGATACTGCAGTACTGCTTTTGAGTAACTTTTAAAGATCCTACACAAATATCTGATTTAAATTTACTTACATTCTTATGCCTTTCATGAAATTCATTCCCCCTTCCTGGCATTTAACATGACTGGTGCAAAAAGAGGAGTAAGGTGGCCATATTATAATAATCACCTTCTAACTAGCCACTCTTTCAGGCAAACTCACTTTTTCTGCTGTAAGGCCAGAGAGCTGCATAATGAACTGATTTATTTTTTTTATAATTTAAGGACATTTACAGCTAAATTGAACTGCATTTAGAATAATGCATTTGTAGGGCTACTAGAATCCTCTAATAATCATTGCACTATTTTGGTGGTAGTACATTGGAACTAAGTTAGACTAACTTAGTTTGCCTTTTCTCATATATAATACAGCAGTTCCTATCAGAACATTTAATATAAAACAAGTTGTCTTTGTTATCTGGTTCTAAGCCCTCAGGATCAAGACAAATTATGCTTTCAAGCTGTCCTTTGGCACAATGACTAACTCTATACTTTACAAAAGAACAGATTTCACATGTTTTCATATTTGACTAAAGGATTTAGGGCATTAAGAAATAACCAAATACTGTGAAAAGGGAGAGTTAACAATACTATGAAAAGCAAAAAGATAAAATCCCTCTTAATTCTGTTTTCTCCAGTGTATTACATTTTCTTTCATAAGTCTTTAACCTTGCTTAACGAGGGAAGTATAAATTTAAGTGGGAAAGTAGCGCTCTGTAAAAGAGCACTTCCTCTCACTTGCTCACACTACTTAAAAAAGTAGTAATGCACATCGCATTATACCAGGCAGGGCAGATCAAACCTTTTACGCATAGACAAAGCTCTTAGATACCTGATTTTTTTTTTCTCCATCATCAACAACAGGCAGTAGAATAAGGATTTATTTTTTAAAATAATGAGATGGGATCACCATCCTTTCATTTAAACCCTTCACTAACAAAACAGTGAAACTTAAAAGGATCGACTTGACTGCATAGTTCTAGAACCAGTTCTAGAAATATTCCTAGATAACAAATACTTTCTTCAAAGGGCCAAGATTAAATCACTAAAACATAGGGACAAACTGCTAAAATTTTAATATTTTTTACCTGGTGGAAAAAAGTTACAGGTACTTAAAGCTGTGATTTTTACCTTCCCTTGCAGAATTTATCAACATGATGTTGCCTGGAAGGTGTGAATTAAGTGGATGTGGACATAATTATACTAATTATATGTCAATGTAGATATAAAAAAACCCCAACTTGTCAACTTGTCAAATACATAAAGGAATGGACAGAAGCAAAACTATAGCACAAAATACCTTCCTGTTATCCTTACCTCCAGACGGTTGCTGTTTAACTGTAACCAAGTTTAGATAGAGGCTGTAACTAAAATAGGCTGGTGTTACAGGCAATTTGTCATAGTTTGCAATGAAAATAATCTTTATTTCCACACAACATCTTCATATTAGTGTAACTAAACCCACACGGTGTAAAATAGCAATCCTACACTGTGATGCTTTAACCTTATCTATCTTATTTTGCATCTAGCTCTGGAATACATGATGCCAATACAAGCAGTTTTACGTGGGTATAACTGCACCCCCTTTAGTTTAGATTGCGTATCTTTCACTCATTCCCCCAGCTAGCTGACACTTTTGCGGACATAGGGTTTTCCTATGATACCACAACCTTCAGAAAATACACACTTGAAGATCTGTTCAAAAATACATGGTTTCTAAAAACTGAAAAAAGCTGTTTTACCACTACTACAGTACATCTACAATTCTGAAAAAGAAGGCTGAACTAAATCTGCTTTTTTCATTTTGCTGTTCTGAATTTGATTGTGAGTTCATTACCAGTTGAAAGTACTAAATCTAACTGTAGAACTGCCCCACTAAGTGCCCAAAAAAGCTTGATTCAACATACTTGTCTGACTCTTGAAATCAATGTCAGGTAAGAAAGAGCATAAGAACAGGACAAGCATGCATGATACTTCCCTGACATGTTTTTCTAACTTCCAGCAATTTGCAGATAAGGGGCTCTATGAATCAGAGGTATATCTTTTTGTATTAATACCCTGGAAAGAGCTGCATTTTAAAAAAAATCTATATAATCAATTTAACCTATAGATAAATACCTATCTATAGCAACCGCTATTCTCACAGGCTGTGTCAAATAAACTTAGTTCTTTTTTCATAAAATGGACTGAATACTATGCCTGGATACTCTGCGCACACCACAAACGATATATAAAGTTTCACGCAACAAAAAAACCTTCACAAATCCAGTGAATTCTCCTCAAAAAGAACAGGGGAACACTGGAGAATACCCAATTAATAGATAGAATCTACTTTTAATTTGCAGTTATTGAATAAAACTGCATACATCTAGCACAGATATATTGATAATATCATGGGTGTGGGTGTGTATGTGGCTTTTTAATCTGACAATAAAACATCTAGATGTTTACATTCCTCTTGATGATTTTCAAGCATGTACATGGATGCAGATACTGAAGGACACCAGTTCTACTGCAAGTTATGTTGTATTGTTGTGGAAACTCACTGGCCTTAGGTCTTTTAGAAGCCTTAACCTACCTTGGGTACTGCAGCCCAAGACCAATTGCATATCCCAGTTTTTAAAATCCTTCTCATTAGTCTTGACACCTTGTTAGCCAAAAGAATGCTGTCAATATTAAATTGATTTTTTCATTCTCTGACCTGAATTCTCTAGTGTATGTCTAATATATGCATTTTCTTGCTTTTATGAAGCCATAAAGGCAAGGGGGTTTATTTTCTTTTTTCTGAAACAACAGACGCTGTCTGTAAGTCTCTAGGAACTGTATTCTGTATTAAAATAGGATCAGTGCAGTTTCAAATGTTCCACACAACCGCGTACACACAGACTTAAACTTAAGCTGAATAGAATAAAATACCAAAAATAGGGGAAGCAAGATAGGGATCAGTACCTCAGTAGATCTGGCTA
Source organism: Calidris pugnax (assembly GCF_001431845.1). Lineage (NCBI taxonomy): Eukaryota > Metazoa > Chordata > Aves > Charadriiformes > Scolopacidae > Calidris > Calidris pugnax. Next base: position 698,745 of record NW_015090984.1, on the reverse strand, counting down.
ATGCACCTTGCAGAAATGTCTGTATCATCATCATCTACTTATTTCTACTTCCTGTCCTTCACATCTTCTGTACTGCTGCTATTTTCTGTCCTCTTTCTGGGCTGCCCTGATTCTAGATCCCTTCTTTTCTGCTCCATTTCTCTCAGAAGGGTATATCGTAATTTTTAAAACCATTATTTCTATTTGCATACATTACATTTCTATATATATGCATACACATATATGTACATACATAACACATTTTATTTGCCCCAGAACCTGATGTTAATAGCAAAGTGGGAGAGGAAGGTATTAGTACTCATTCTTGCTATGCAGGTTATGTAAAATAGTTAAAGCCACCATCATCACTGAAACTCTAATTTATATTTCCTGTATTATTCTTTTTTTGTTTTGAAGCTTTCTTTAATTTCACGTATTACTCAAATTCAGGCATTGTTTTGTGCAAATGGAAAACACAGTAATGTATGCTAATGAAAATATTTCTTTTCATATTCATTTTTCCCTGTGCCAAAGATTATAAAGAAACATTCTTCATCAATTGTTAGAAAAAACATAAGTAGGCAGTGCTTCCACTCTGTTGGCAATTCTAGCATTAAGAATTACAAATGTGAAACAAGATGAAGTGGAACACCAAAATACCCACAGTCCCTCCCCCAAAACTACATAATGAATCCCCTATGTTAGGAATTAATAAATTATCTTTTTTTTTTTTACCTTCAGCCATTTATCGACACACTTAGCATGGAACTCGTGGTTACAGGGTAAGACTCTAAGTAGCTGCCTTGACTCAAAATCACACATGCACACCACACATCTAAAAAAGACAACAAAGTTCAAATGTATCTGCTGTGTAAGAACACAGGAGTTCATAGACCCAAACAATAGAACAGATGTTTAATCAAAACCAAAATGGTGGATATAATGATCTGTAAGTTTACTCCCTACTGATACTGGTAAGTCACACTGAGGATCATGGGAACACCAGAGAAAAATCGTTACACTGGAGTTCAAACATTAGATAGCATTTGGTACTAAATCACTTTAACTACTTTTATATCTATACAGCCCATTCCACTTGGCTGTGCAGATCTTTCACAGTAAATTAATGGGTTTTAAAAGTAAAAAGATGCACTCTGAAACCACTGACCAAGCTCTATCAGGAGCACTTGAAACTTCAGCAATTGAAGCTATTTTAACAAATGCTAAATTCCAAATTGACAATGTCACTTCAAAGTCTAGTTTGGTGAACAGAACCTAGAATATCTTCCATTCATTTTAATTTTTTTAAATGCTGAGGAACTCAACTGAAACATGGCTAAATTATGTGAGATTAGATAGAAGTTTTAAAGTAAGGATAAACAGTATTTGATCCAGAAAGCAGCCCAAGGAAAAAAAACTAAATTAAACTTTATTGACAGGACTGCTTTTAAAGCCCCTCTGGCCTTGCTACTGCTGCAAGTTAAGGAAATGGAATAGAGCCACCTAAATTATGGACCTTTGAAAGAGACCATGGCACTTACAATGTCTGTTCTGACTGGTGATTGTTTGGATTGAATCTGTAGGATGGAAGCTGTTCAATGTCTGCCTTTGTCAATCCTCTTGGTTTGGCTTCTCCCAGACGTTCTGCCAGGTTCAAGAGTGCCTGCAAAACATGGGAAGCGGACATTTAAAAATTCCCTGCTCAAACAGGCTCTGGTTCCACAAGAGGTAGGGCAGCCATTACACCTCATTACCCCAGCTGGCAGCACAAAACATCCTTCTATCAAGAAATGTTTCAAACCTTAATTCTTCCCTACAACAGAAGCACCATGGCAAAGTCTTCTCAGAATTCAACCATCTTTCCAATTATGCAAGATGTTCTTTTTGGGGTTTCAAAATATCCAGGACCCAGCTTCCAATTAGTCCTGTGGCTGCACATGCAGCATGGTATTTTCCTTCTGAAGGATCCCCTCACCCTGCTATGAAATTCATAGTACTGGTAACCAGAAAAAATCATCAACAAATTTCCTTCCTAGGAATATGCAAGTCTGGTCTTGTGAGAGAAACCAAGAATTTAATTGGACAGGTTCTGATTCCCACTTCACATCTTGGTCTAGCTGAACTGAAAAATGGGGATTTTATCCTGAATCTGGAAAAGAAATATATATCATCAAACTTTAAGCAATTTTTTTTTCCTCAATTTTATGTTCAATTTCTAAGCACCAAGCATTGCACTAAAAGCCTCTCATGTAAATAATTTGCACTCTTGTCATGTATGTAACCTGCATTCCTTCACAAGGAATGCTAGGAAAAGTATCACTATAAATGTGATGGAGAACCAAGGCATAGAAAAGTTAAAAGACTTGGTGAAAGCTGCAAGTGGCGCTGATCACAAGGAGATTTCTAATACTGTGAAACCTGGGGCCCAAATTCTCAGAAATAAGATGATGCTTCTTCTGAACTAGCATAGAAGTTATTACAGTAGTGCTCATTGTTAAACTGAAAATGTGCAACTACAGAGAGCTCTTAAGGGGACCACAGGCAAAGAGATGTAAAAGTAAGCACTGATGATGACTGAAGAGAAATCAAATGGAATACAATGGTCTCAGAACCAGCAAAGACACAACAGCTGGGGCTGCCTGATAATTATCTAGGATATTAAAGAGGGTTCTACATCTATAGACGTGAATTACTTTACCCTCCTGAAGCCAAGAAGAAAAGGCAGTAAGGCAGTTTTATAAACATTATATTTAGATTAATTAATCCTATGACATTAACACTGTTCTGTATTAACACTATTCTGCAAAGTTACACATATAAAACCAGCAATCAACTTCACTTTTGAAAGTGCTTCACTTCTGTTTGATACTTAAAATCCATTAAAAATAAAAAGGAGAAGAGTAGCATGTAGAACAGAAAAGCTGGACAATTTAGTGACTACTAGATGGGAAGGGTAGATTCTGGAAAAGAGCAACAGACAAAAAGTAAAGCTAAGCACTTCTAATATTGAGTACTGCAAAAAAATCTGAAAAGATGATTTCTGGATTCTGTCTTCACAGTCATAACATTTATTTGAAAGGCAAAAGTAGGATTAAAAGCAAAATATAATAAAAATTTATGTATTGCTTGTGCTAACATCTGTTCTTTAAAGGTAGTTGTAGTTCGCACACCAACCTCATAGTTTTCTACCTCGCCATCTTCCACATCCAACTCAAAGCTGAAAGCTGGTCCAACTGCAGGTGGCACTGGGAGCATTGATCTACCATGAGAGCAAACAATGATAAGGTTCAGCATCTTGCTGAAGGAAAGCACAGAAACATCTGGCAGAGGTACAGCTACCTTATCGATTCCTTTCAAATCAACAGCTTCTCAGAACTGATAAAAATGCTAAGTTCGAAGTCAAGAGTAGATTTTTTCAAGTGAAAGAATCAAAGGAAAAAGCAAATTCTGCCACTTTTCGTTATTGGGAGCGTTGCCTTTTTAATTGCATGCATGTCTCAACTGATATTTCCAACCAGGCTCAGCATTATTACAAAAACTAATCTCTTGGTTATCACAGATTATGGAGAGGTAAAACTGTCAATAAATTGATGTTCTGTTTTTAAATATATTTTATTTCTTTAAGTGGATAAATACCAACAAAGAAAATGAACCCTAAGTTCACTTTGCTCTCCGATACAAAAACCTTGAAACTTTCATAAGCCTAAAACACACAATGAAGATAAACAGGATATGCTACTGGACTAAATTCCATACTGAAGGCAAGCACAAACTCACTAAATTATATATACTGTCATGTTAGTTAAAGCACAATCCCTTCAGATAGAGAGGCAAGAGAGAGATGTTTTTCTGTTTTTATATTCAACAAGTGGTCTTATCCCCCAAGACAGTACAATGGGTCAAAACTTAACTCAGACAAAGAAGTCAGAAATCTACAGCACTAAAATATACTACAATCCCACTGAAGTCATCAGGAATTACTGCGCCACATTGTGTCCTCAATGTACAAGCAAGAAGCTATGACATTACTCTCAGACTGTAAGATGCAAAGTTGAACAACTTCACTGGATCGGATTTCTGGTGCCATTTTCATGCCACATCTGAAACTACACAGAGAGAAACTACAGGTCTGGTGCCAATATTTGGTTATTTTCTTGTCAAACGTCGCTTTTGCACAAGAAAATAATCTCTGTTTTCCAAACACTTAGTACTTATTTCCAAAACAGCACATATAAGAGTAATAAATTTCATGTCATATACCCAAACTCCTCCACAGAGAATCTACCATAACACACTACAGATAATTCCTAAATGTTAATTGTCCCACATCTTTTCCAGAAACAGATGTAATCAGAGGCAGAACAGAAATTCAACAGATCAGCAGTTAAGCCAACAAGAGTAACACATCATAGAAAGCTCCCACCCTTGTGTTTCATAATTAAGAACCAAGCCAAATTAATTTACTCCATAAGCGAAGACTCCTAGGACTTTACCCTAGAGTGTAACCATGCCTCTGTAAGAGTATCCAAGAACCAAGTTTTAAAATTTGTTGAAGATTTTATGAAAGAGTTCAGAAACAAGAGGCTACCGTGCCTCAAAAAAGCCTACAAAACTGCATTGAACAAAACTGTTCACTTAGTATTTTTCTTTGCTTAAGGGTGTGAGTTATTCAAAACAGGCTGAAAATTTTACACTTTCCCTCCTCATTGTGACAGCTGAACTCTGCCTGTTCCCTGGTAGAATCAAATCATAAAAAGTGCCAAGACTCTTGTTGCAAGTCACATGACTTCTTTAATAGCCTACATGGAAGCAAATGTACTTTGAACTTACAGCACATAAGGTAATAAGCTGGGGTGGTAAGGGTGTGGTGGTATTGGCTGCTGTGATCGGTATCTGCTGCGCCCTGTGAGTCTTCGAGGCATAAAAGGTGGGTAAGGCTGCAAGAAAGAACAAAATAAGCTTCAACTGAAACTTGTGGAACTGGAACTTGTGTCCAGTTCTGGGCTCCCCAGCACAAGACAGACATGGACATACTGGAGAGAGTCCAACGAAGGGCCACTAAGATAGGACTGGTGCATCTCACATATGAGGAAAGGCTGAGAGAGCTGGGACTGTTCAGCCTGGAGAAGAGAAGGCTCAGGGGGATCTTAGCAACGTACATAAATACCTGAAGGGAGGGTGCAAAGAAGACGGAGCCAGGCTCTTTTCAGTGGTGCCCAGTGACAGGACCAGAGGCAATGGGCACAAACTGAAACACAGGAGGCTCCGTCTGAACATCAGGAAACACTTCTTTACTTTGTGAGGGTGAATGAGCACTGGCACAGGTTGCTCAGAGAGGTGGTGGAGTCTCACTCCTTGGAGACATTCAAAAGCTGACCGTACATGGTCCTGGGCAACCAGCTTTAGGTGGCCCTGCTTGAGCAGGGGGGTTGGACCAGATGACCTCCCTTCCAACCTTATCCAGTCTGTGAGTCTGTGATTCAACATTTTGTTTTCTTAATCATGAAATAAAATGAAATCTGAATACTGAAATACACTTTCAATAAAGCATTATTAAAAAAAATCCAGCCTCTACTCAAATCTAAAAGAACCTCAGCCTCAGTTTGAAACAATTACCATCAATAACACACAATCATAACATTCGATGTGAAAAACATAGTATAACACAACAAAAATCCTTGACAGCTCTTGGGTGCTCAGTCTACATGCAGGCTGGTTTGGGAAATGGGACTTGAGCTGCTGACCCTCTTGCACATATAAATTCTCAGGCTTTAGCTCTGATGCTATTATGCAGGCCTGAGCACAAGTGGTTGAGTAAAGAAGCCTTTTAAAAAACCCAAAAATTCTTAAAAAAAAGATTTTTAAAAAACCTTCTTCTTTAAAAAAACTCTTTTAAGCTGTAATGTATATTTACATTTATGTTAAAGAAAGCTTTCAAGTGTATGTGGGAAGTTCAATCAGCACAATTTCTGCAGCTGGGTTAATGCTTAAAGAGACAGTCAACCCTAAAAGTTCAATGTATTCTTTCCATGGATAAATCAGGGCTTTTTTATCAATTTTTTTTTTTCATTTGCACGCTAATCTTGCTACTTGTATATTTAAGTTTTCATATAATTTTTCAAAATTCCTTGCATTACCTATTACAATGGGGACATACATGGTAAAAAATTTCCACTTAAATTGAAACTACTTATTTCCAAAAATATTCAAAGTACTAAAACTTTTTAGCAAGTTTTAAAACTGAATTTCACACACCACTACTGAATTAATATTCAGAATTTTTTTCTTCAACAAATAACACTCAGAAGTCTTTACTAACACGTTTCTCTTCCTTCACGTTTGAAATTTAAGAAAACGCAAAAGCCTAACACCACCAGCAACTAACCTAAAACATCCTAACTTTATAATGGAAACATTATTAATAGGTAGGAATGGTCATACATAAAATTTACATATGAATATGGACATAATGGAAAAGAGTCAGGGTCTTCTTCTTGAAAGTAAAATCTCAAACTAGACATAGCAAATATTAATTCTACTGCTTTGTGAATTCTGCAATTCAAAAATATAATTAGAAACTGTTGTGTTCACTGAATGAAAGAGAATCAGAAATGCAGCCATTCCATCATTATTTTAATATAAATAAAATTATGTAAAGATTTAGGTTTGCTTCAAAAAAGCCCTGTATGATTACTTAGAATACACTTCTATTCTACTTCTTGGTGATATAAACCCAGAACTGAAGCATCACACAAGACAAGTGCTAGATAATCTGCAAGAAACGGTATTTTGTTCCTTATCTTCTTTAAAGTCTGAACTTGGAAATCAACAAAGCCTCCCCCCACCAAAATGTTTGTGATTAGATTGTAATAATAACTTAACAGGCTTACTGAATGAAATATAAGCAGTTTATGGAAGTTTTTAAGTGTCTTTGTCTTGAGAGCGACTCATTCTCACTGAAAACTTTATTGAAAATCTGTACACCTTTAGTTTAACAATGAGCTGAATTTTTTTTTTAATGGTGGGGACTTGAACCTCTATAAAATCTGTAGCAAGCATTTAACTCAGCTGTGTGATTTCAAGAAGACTAATTCAAGAGAAGTTATCTGTATATTCTGTAGTCACAGGGCCTAAAATTTCATTCTCATTTAAAATTTTCAATAACAACACGCCTCTAAAACCTTCTGTGAACTTGATGCACAGTTCAAGCATTTAAAAAATACAGAGCCTATACCTGACTTCTAATTATTTCTTCAAGCATTACAGAGGCAAGAGAAGTTTTAAAAAAAACCCCAAACAACCCCCACAAAACAACAAGAACAAAATCTCAGAACTAATATAATTGCAGATTGATGCACACCTAAAAAATCCTGGAGGTAGTACAGTTAGTGGACACACCACAGAAGCACAAAATTTAGCACAGACTATATCCCACACCGGGTTTAATTTTTTTGGTGCTGCTGCAGCTGAACTGCTGGTAGATCCCCAGAAAGCTGGCTAAAGCAAGCTTGGCTGCCTTTGTAAAGCTGTGCAGTCTAAATGGTGGAAGCACTATATACAACTGCTTGCCTGCAAAGTGAAAACACTTTGGAGATGTCCTGGCTTGTGGAAACTCAACATATGATGAAGAATTAGCTAAAAGTGACAGTAGCTTTTCTAAACTGTACTAATTATTTTCTGCACTAGAGGTCCTGGACTGTGTGGCAATGTGGAATGTTTTCTAAGTAACTGCTATGACACTCTGCAGACAAAATTATCAGAAATCATTTGCTGGTGTTATTAAGTTACCCATAAGTTTATTAAAACAAGCTTAAAGAAAATACTGTGGTATGCAGCTATAGTCAATAATGGAATACAACTGCAAGAAGTGCCACTTTTCAACAAAATGTACTATAGAATAAAGATCAAGAATGTTAATGCAGCTTGAAAAAAAATGTAGTACAGAAAACAATACTTACTACACCAAATGACACCTCTTGGTGTAAAGGATCGTGGGTCAAGAATTGGAGAGGAGCTGAGGGAGGCAGTGTTGGTGGATGGGCTGAGGGAGGGTATGTAAAACCTCCTACAGGGAGATGTTCTCCAAGCAGTTCTACTTCATTTTCTATCCTTTGAAGTGGCTAAAAAAAGAAAAAGAGATAGGCTTTGCTGCAGTAATAGAGATGTCATTTTCCCCAGTAAAAAACTGCAATCCCAGTTGTATATTCTGAGCTGATGTGGTAAATTTTATAAGGTAAAAAAAATAATAAATAACAGGTATAATTGTACTCAGTTTCACATAGTAACTTTGGGAACAATTCCTGCGTCATTAACACTACCAAAAAGCAAAGACAACACTACGCGTTTGATATAAATTCACCTTTTCCAGCTAGCCATGCTTATAGACAGGAATTTATGCGATCTAGCAAGTATAGGAGTGGCTGTAATTTCCTGTGTCTTGCATTTTTCAGGACACATATTTGCTCTCCTTCTTGCCAGGCTGCTCTTACTGTACAACTATGTGAGAGAAAAAAATAAACAACCATAGACAAGAACTGAAATTGTGCCAGAAAAACTGAAAAGTGGAGAGGAAACATGGCAACTTCAGTGAATTAAACTGATAATGATACTTGGTGATCAAGAAGATGCTTTCCTAGGAGGGTCATGCAAACAGTCCTACCAAGAACACACAGTCCAGAGGTTTCAGAAGCATGAGATTCCGGTTCAGCATTATATTCTAGTCAACATCAATCAGTCCCAAAAGTGCTCAAGAAATAAGCAGGAATTGTCACTGTTTCGTTAATACACTTTTCTGTTCCTGATACTGAATTCCACTGTTTCAAGAAATTCAGCTAAGGAACCTTGTGGTACCAAAGGAATATTCTGATTCCCTGTTATGTAGAACCAAATTTAAACACAAGGTATTCTCAAACCAATAACATACAAGCTTTTTGCAGGAGCTGAATGTTGACAGGCAAGCCTAGTCAATAACCTAAGTAAGCAACTCAATCTAAAACCCAGACCCATACATTTTCTAAAGGAAAGTCCTACAAAGATTACCACTGGAAACCGTGTTTTCCTGGCTGTTCTCCTATCATCATAATAAAGTGACTGTAACCTTTTCCACAACTGAAACATGGCATGGAGAAGTCTCAGCATTGTTAGTAAGTAATAAGGAAGCTGCTCTCTACGTTTGCTGCAGTGAAATACTGGCATTTTCTAGTCAGAGGGGCAAACAAATAGACATCAGTATACAGATAACCCCACAGTAAGAGCTGTTGGACAGAACTGAAAATCTTATTTCCCTCAAACCCAAAACAGGGTCATGTTTTCCCATGTTTGCATAGTTCCTATCACTAAGCTTAAGCAGAAGGCATCAATAACTTTCATAAGTGAAGAAAAAAAAGGGGGAGACAGTAGGCTCCTGAATATGTTTAGACAATATAAGGTTATTATTTAAGGAAAAGCATTGGCCATTTAAAAATTAATTGAGATGTAATACAAAAGGAACATGTAATAAAAATAACATTCTGTGCTTTCTTCTCTCCTGCTAAGCTTTCTCTGAGACCACTACTGCACTACAAAACTTCCTCTGGATGCTCTTCTGCTTCGAGGGAAAGAAATATCTGAAGGAATAGTTGGTGAAGCAAATATACATCTTTTTCACCTTTTACAGATGAAATCTGTAAAAACCATGGTGAACTTTAAAACTGTATTTTCATCTTCACAGTAAGTGGTTACAGACTTGCTAAGGAAGCATAAGTGCAAAACCCTATTACTTTAAACAAGATCCTTCAGTTTCTTCAGTCGGATATCTTAGTACTATTTTCCCATCCAGACCCACCAATACTATGAAGAGGGGAGTAAGAAGCATTACTTACCGACCGTGACTGCTGCGCTTGGAAAGGAACGAATTGTCCTGGAGGAGGCAAGTGAGGAGGGTGGTGTGTAGAGATATGAGGAGGATGCAAAAGGAATGGGTCATTAGAAATGAGGGGTGGAAATGCCGCATATGGTACTGGAAGGTGCTGAACTGAGCACGCCTGAAGCATCTGAAATAAAATGAAAACAACGTATTTTTGTTTCTGGCACAAACAGCCCCTATTAAAAATTCTATATTTATTATGGAAAGATGTCATTGTAACAAAAGCAGTTCTTTTGCCTCCTTGGAAAAGCCTCCCAAAACACACAAACCTCATTCAAACAAACAAGGATCAGTGATTAGGATAGAACAGGCTTTGGAAGTACCACAGTGTGACATCTGCTAGGTGCAAAGTAGCTTGCACTTCTCATAACGTCACTGGGAGTTGGGATTTTCAATACTCCAGTATTAGAGAGACTCCTAAGTGATGAGCAGGTACATTTACCCTACTTAATTTTATTTTCCCCACATATTATCTTCAAAATGACATGCTGAAGCAATGGCCTTGCAACCATTTTTGGCTCTACGTGGAGCTGAGGGACTCCCAGCTCTCAGACTGTGCTTTAAAACCTCTGTTGCCTTATATATTAAGAATAATTCATAAACTCTGCTCAGTTCCACACTTTGAGGGGAGACGTATGCTACGAAGATGGCTCCCTAAGTGACAGCTACCGTGGGAAATAGTCCTGTTTTCTCCTCTTTGAAATTCCTCATACAAAAGCAACTTTGGCACTAAAGTTTGAACAGCAAAGAGATGAAGACACTGCAGGGGAGCAGGAATATGCTTTGTGGAAGGTGTTCAGCTTTACTTCTAATTCTAGATATGGAGGAGCAAGAAACCTACATTCTCTTTTTCTTGCTCTTTGATCCATCCTCAGAACATTGGGCATTTCTGTTACATTTCTAACAATTAAATGAGCAATTAATAAGATACTCATTATCAAATCCTATGAAGAAAGAGGATCCAGTTCTGAGCTTTCATATTTTTTTTTTATTTAGTTACATCACTGACTGGAATAGGGTAAAATGCTAGAGATCCAGTTTAAAGTCAGTGGAGATGGAACTATCACCTCAATTTACTGTGATCATGACCCAACATAAATCTTTACACACACTGAACAGTAGCAGATTAATTCGATCTGACTACTGTTTTTTTTCTTAAATGTTGACTATTCTTCACCTTCAGCTACTACATCATTTTTCTAAAAAGGAAATACAGCAAGCATCATGCTTGTTAAAATACATTTTAGTAAAATGTATTTTAAGACTGATATTTTACTAAATTGAAAACTGCTCTCTAAAATAGCCGAAGATAAATTTGCAAGTAGAACATCACACGGTGTTCTTTAAAACAGGAGATACTTTGGGGAACTCATTAAAAAAGGTTTCATCCCAAGATTTTGTACGGTAAAGATTACCACAGATCTCATATATGTTTAGAACAATCTGTGCTATGCCTGTGCCACTTTTTAAGTTAGAGCAAATGAGGCTCCGTTATCTTTCAAGTGGAAAGAAACAAAAACTGCCTGTTGATTAATTCAGGCTTTTGGAAAACAACTCGTGTTTGAACACACACTTTCAAAAAGTTTTAAAACTGACAAAGGTATTTCGTAAGTGACATTTTTGTATTTTACAGTTGGACATGCAGTAAGGCAGAGACAAACACTGTGAAAGTAACAAGCGATACTGGGAGGTTCACAGATGAAGCTGGTGAGCAAGATGACATGCTGGAGGACAGGGCTACCTTTCAGATGTACTTTCATAGCCTAGAGAAATTGGCAGGAACCATGTGAAGTTCAACAAAGACAAATGTGAAGTTTGGCACTGGGAAAGAATAACTCTATGAAGCAGGACATTTTGACAGACTGGTTGGTGAGCAGACTTGCAGAAAAAACAGTTGGGTTCCAGTGGACATGTCAAATACGAGTACATAAAACACAACAGTGTACACCTGCAGTCAAAAAGGGCATACTGCATGCTGTGCTGCATTGCTAAGAATGTAACTAGTGGGTCCAGTGAAGTGATTCTGCCCTTCTATTCGAACTTGTGGAACTCTATTGGAAGTCCCATGTCCAGTTTTGGCCCGCCCAGTGCCAGAAAGACACTGACATACGAAAATGAGTCCACTGAAAGACAGCATGATGACCAGAAGCTTGTAACACACTCCATAAAAGAAGAGGCTGCAGAATTTGATTTATTCTGCCTTAAAAAGAGAAAACTAAGCAAAGACCTTACCGCTGTTTTTAGCTACTTCGTAAGAGCAGATAGGTAGAACCAGACTCTTTCTTGAGGAGCTAAGCAAAAGAACAAGGACCAATGGCATGCATTTGCAGCAATGAAAATCCAATCAGATATATCTGAGACAGAATGGCAGTCAAACACTGGAGCAGAGGCTTAGAGGGGCTGTGAAATCCTGGTACTACTTTTAAGAGGCGGCCACCAAATGATCTCCAGAGCCCCCTTGTAATATACATTATTCCTCAATTCTGACATAATAGAAGAAAGAATGAAGTCTGTGTGCGAATGTTACATAAACTCAACCTTAATTCTTTATATTCACTTGTACTGCATCTATTCCCTTAACACACGTGATTAACTGTTGTATGTTCAGTGCAGCCAATCTGGTTACAGCTTTACTCCTGTATATATTTTAAGGACAGCTGCACTGTTGAATTCCACACTGGCCAGCAGTATGCTGCAGACCCTGTTGTCTCTCATGGGATAAATGGCACCTGGACAAGATGAATGCCAACTATCTTCACCCTTCAAGGAGTCCCTTAAAGAAACAGGTGGTCACGTCAAGCAGTTTGTTTCGCTGTCATAGGCTTGTTCATGCCCTCAGGTCACAGCACGTGCAACAGGAAAAGTTGTGACACACTGCTGGCAAATGCACAGCTGGCAGAGGCCAATGTTTATGCCAACACTATAAACAATTACTGGACACTGTAAATACTACTTATGTATGTTATTACAGATTTATACTAGACTGAGCAGGTTTTGCAACCTTCATTTGCACTGCTGAAACTTCTTGGGGTACATTTTTTCAGCTCTGGTGCCTGCTAGCACTTAATGATTAAATTTGAGCAGAATGGTGGCATCAGCATGCTATGATGTGGAAAGGGGCATCTCTGAATTGACACAATTCCTGAGAAACCAGTTAAAATTCTTTCAAATTTAAAGACAGCAAATTAGCCAGTCAAGATATTTTATTTTAATCTCTGAAAGTCACAGAGATACATTATTATTAAAAAAGTATTTTGATTCATCTTATGACAGCATTTTGAGACAGAGGAGGTCTTCTCAGCTTCTAGTGATCTTTCAGGATCTTATTACTTCTCAGAACACAACCGACCTTGGAATATCAGACCTTTTTGTATATAACCAATCCCTTGACAAGATCTCTACTAAGTAAGATTTTTTTTTCCAGGTGAGGTGCCTAATAAAAGCCTTAGAAACCTTCCTGTTACTATCTGAAAGTACACAAGATAGCTGCCGCTAAGAAGTCTGTTCATAAACTGGCATTTTTTTGAATTAAAAACTGTCAGGACTCTATACTACAAACAGTCATACTGTACCAGCTAAGTACCATAAGCTTAGCAGCCTTAAGGCCTACATTGCTATGCGGCTGCAATTTATAATACAGGGAAAAAATGTTTATTTTCAACAAAATTAAAGCCACAGAGACACTGAGGTTCCAAGGTGCCATTCCTATGTCTAAGATTGACCCTGGTGCAATTACAGAGACTCACGTACTGGGGGAGGCACACTGCAAACTGGAAGATGCTGACCACTGAAAACCACTGAGCACCCTGGGACTTGCTGCGTGCTGCAGGCTGGGATGTGCTGGCCTGTGCAGAGTGGTATCCCATGTGGAGCCACCGTTGTCACTGTGTATGAGACAGGAACTGTGCCCTGATGGATCTGCAGCGAAAGGAAAAAAAAATATTTAAGAACTTACCATGAACTCTTAACAGCGTTGTACAGCGCAATGAGTAATATAACAAGCTTTTATCTACATCAGAAAAAAATATACCCACAGTGAAGTTGTAAAAGGAGGCACATACTTGTAATTCCCATTCATTAAAATATTCTTCTAATTGGAATGTTACTCATTGATCAGTTTCTCGAAAATGCCAAGAGGGATCTCTCAGTTTAAAATGTTAAAACTTCAAAGGCACCTTACAGTCACTCAGAATCACCTCAGACTCTATTAAGCTTGCCTCTCCACATACTAAGTTTAGTCCTTACAAAATAAGAAGGCAGTAACTCCTACATAAAAGCTAATCTACAAGCAGCTTAAGAATCTTCTCAACTCTGAAAGAACTGATTCAATAATGATTCAGATACTTTTATCTTTAAAGAACAAGAAAATTGTGTCAATTTTCTTTCTTCCAAAGAGACCATGCTCCCTTGACTCACTCTCAGACCAACACTCAACCTAAATCTCATAATCTAAATGTAACAGAACATCTAACCTGAAAGCTGAAAAGGAAAAGTAAACCTAACTATGAGGTAGCAGCCCCTAAGTATCCACATTTATATTAGGAAACAGGCCCACTTAACAGACCCAATTTTCTACCTAGCAATATGGTCTAGGAATAATCATCAATATACTCTAGAATTAATCATCAAACTAAGACCCAAAGGTATTCTGGACCTACAAACCACTTGGTGGCGGCTTTTTTTTTTTTTGTTTTTTAAAAACACTAAATAAGAAATCTCTGATGCTCTAATGAAACTGTTCCTGTGTCCCTCTTGTCCCTCCCGCTTCTTAAGCAACCTATTTGCTTAAAATGGCACAAGTAAGAACAGCTCATTAGGAAGGTGAGAATGAGTAACAGCTAATCTACCGAACTGGTAGACAGACACAGAAGTCAAAACAGAACACAGAGCACTGAACAGAACTTAAAATCCCAACCTATATGTCACTAATGACAAAAACCAGTCTCAGGAAAGACACTGAATTTGACACAGTTCTGGCTCAGGTATAAAAGCTGGGCATACAGTGCAATGCTGGGTACGATTCTGAAGTACTTACTGCTCAGAGTAATAAAAAATGACCTCTAAAAATGGTTAGGACCCTGAAGTATAAAACATCACCATGGAAGACCTCAGTGTGTATGGAAACACTGATATATGCTCGCAGACGGTGCTTGGAAATTAAGAGAGACAGTGGGATGGGAACAACTACTTATCCAGGCTTGTAAAGATGTAATCTTGCAACATAAAGCAAGAGCATAATTTGAATTTCTGAGTTGCTGCAGCAGTAAAATTGTTCATCAAAACGCAAGGCTGTGAGATGGCTAGAATGGCCTTGCTCTTGGTCCCAGGTAAGAACTGCTCTGCGCTAGTAATACAACACACCAGTGGTACGCAGCTGCACTGAATGCAAACAAGTTTTTAAGCAGGGATGTTAGAGTTGCATTCTATGCATATGCAGTTTTAGAAGTGGACATGTGGATAACTGGTTCTATTTCCCAGCTCATGACTATGTAGCAACTAATGTACTTGTGCTGCAGGCTGCTGATTTAACAAACATCAATAACAAAGGTTACCTGAATAGGACAACTTCAGCAGGTCCTCAATTAATGAATTCTATACCAATTGCTGTCGCAGAGAGGAGTTACGTACTTTCTGGACCAACCACAAATCTCATTTTTTCATGTCATTTAAGGAGGAGTTGGATGGCTAATTTGGTTATGTGACAATACTGTAATGAGTTCTGCTGCCATGTAGAGAACCAATTATAGGCATTGAATTCTACTTCTAAATAGTTTATTTTACCTTTTTAAAGATTTCTAAGCCAAGGAGAGGTATTTTATGTCTAACAGAATACAGTCTTAATGATCATATCATGTCTGTATCCCATTAAATTAACTTCAGAAGCATTTCAAAGGTATGAGCCAGAGGCCTACAAAACTATGCCAATACATGCACTGACGTATTATTAAATAAAAATCTTCTTTATTAAAAGTCTGAACTTTGTTTTTTTTCACTGCCTACTGCAGTGCTCCATACACCAATAATATTCAACATATTCAAATGCTCTGTAAGAGGGCAAATAGAGTTTGGTGTTACATGATTTTCATTGCCAACTAATTTGCGGACAACCTTGAAGATTTGGGGGAAAAAAACCCACCAACAACAAAACCCCTACATTCTCAACACTCTTCTGTTTGTACTCTAAAACTCTTACCTGATCATGAATATCAACCATCACTGCATTCTGCTGTGGTGGGTGAGCAGCTGGGTGCAACATACGAGGAGATACATTTGGTGGGTGAAAGGCTCGGGGCTCTTCTATTGCTTGCTGCTGTCCATAGGAGAGATGATGATAGTTTTCATCCTGGCTAATGGAATTATGTCTAGACAAACGATCTCTCCTTGCTCTCTGACGTCGAACAGGAGGACTGGAAATGTATTGAAAAAAATTAAAGATTATATAACTGACACAAATCCTTCTTAGTAACTAAAACCACATGAGAATCAAGCATCAAGAAAATTTTTACACTGAAAAATTTTACTAGAATAGCTTTATTAGAATGGACTATAACTTCTTATTGACAAAACTGCTAAAAGCTTTAGAGAGAACACATTTTCCAGCACAGAAATGGTTAGCAGAACATAGCTCAATGCTGTAAAGGAAACTGGGAAAAGAACTCTTACGTAAATATTAACTTATTTTAAAAAATGGCACTTCGATTGCCAAGACAAGTTCTCAAAAGTCAAGATAGCAAACTTCAGGAGATTTCCATGCATTTATTCCAGGTAAAAATCCTTCATTCCCTGATCACAGGTTTCTCCAGGGTCCTTGCTCCAACTAGGTCACTGAATGTTGCTCACTTGGAGCAGACAAAGCAGTAGACTCCTCTTAAGAAACAAGTGAATTTTTCATCTCAAACATATTCACTACATTACTGAGTGCCTCATAGAATTCTCTCCAGAAGATCCCAGGAAATTGTGATTGTGGCAAGCTTTCTTTTTCAGAGTCGAGAACTGTTGTCTAGATTGATTTAGACCAGAGCATGCACTTTTCTTTAGCAACTGACCTACAGGCATAGGATTTGATTTTGTACGCTTATATAATTGTATATTCTGAGCAGAGATGCTACTAAATGGAGCTGAGACTTCTGTAAATCAGACCAGTGGTTCAGGCTCAACGCTCAGAAAACAATGTGTCCACAAGTAACAAGCTCACTATTAGAAGTTTTGATCAAGTCACTTCTCACTTATTTGGAAGGAGAAAGAACTGAAAACACAAAACCATCCTTCAGCACTTTCAATACATGCCTTTCAATCTCCATAATACATAAATTACAGGTCCCAGAGACAATTCAAATTACATGGGACAAAATGGGTTTCCCAATTACGGAAAAGGCTGAAGGAACCAAACTGCAGAAAAAAGACAAGAAGGGTCTGTGCCCGCCCACTAGACCACGTTCTCTCCAACAGTGTGTGGAAGAGAACTTACTTAAGATTCTTTACTCTATTCCCATTACTATTACCGAACAAATACCAAATAAATCTGAAACTTATTGGCAAATCTAGACATTCCTCAAATTGAGTCTAACTCTTCTGTTGTGTGAAACAGACATACTCTGGGGAAGCAGGAGCATACTACCAGCTATTCAGATGCTATTGTAAGTATATGATACAAAATCTCAAGCCACTGTTTTTCTGCCCTACTTCTCAGGGGTATTATGCCATTGCCTTGCCTTAGAACTGAAACAAATGCTAATTCACAACAGGTCAGACAGAATGCATAATACCAGATTGTAACATAGCATTCTTAAAACAAACAAAAGAACCCAACCAACCAAACAAACAAAAAAGCACAGCCTTCTTTATCTTTACAAATTACCATGTCAAAACATACAATCTGTGTTTTCTTCTAAGTACTGAGAATCTAAATTTACAGTCTTACTGATGGATGTCTTAATTCCAGTCTCCTTTCCCAGATTTTTTGTTACACTCTGCATCTCTGTATTACTAGTATGATACATCTATTACATTCTCATTAGATAAAACTGGTATATATGATTTCTATACACAGGGCTATTAATGTAAAAGATGTTCTATTTTTTTTTGAGTACTAGGATTGCTTTAAAACTGCTATTTCCTACTATGAACAGAAATGCTCTGAGTACTTTAATATAAAATGTCTATGCTAGGAATTTTGTTTGGAAAAGCTGCAGGAACAAAGGAAAGTTCCAAAAGGACAGCTTTGGAAGAAGAAGAAGAACAGAAATTCTCTGCCTGCCACCAGCACTTAGACAAGGCAGCTTCTCATAAAACTACTCTTACCCCTGTCTTTGTTACAACGTCTGGCTTTACTTTTCTATGAACCAAGAATTATGAGAAAGCACAGCCAGCAAAAGCTGGCAAAACTTCTAGCATGTTGTTTTAACTGAATGGAGTATCACCCTCTGTAAAAAGCAAAACTGTTTTTTTTTCCTATGCAGAGCTATAACAAAACTGTACTTCTCCTTCAGCAAAATTACACGGTAATATAATTAACATGGTAAATACCCAATTAAAACAGAGAGACAACAAAGTGGTAAAAAATGGCAGGAATTCCTACCCTAAGGTAGAAACGGCCATCAAGAGGCATCCGTAACTGCAGAGTTAGTATTTGCAGATCTAAGTATCTTCTAACAAGGGTGATTTCTCTGCAGTAACACATTCTTAAATCCTGTCAGTTCAGAATTATGTTCAAGAGAAACACAGGTGAAAGGTGAGGCACAGCAATGGTACAGATCTCCCCATTTCACAATGACTGGTAGAGACAAATTAGAATGGCCTTTTGTTTCATATAGGCATGCATTATGCTTTTACTTTCACAACTTATCTGTAAATATGTAGTTGGACAAAACCCCATTTTTTCTGCAAATTCATACCAGAAGGCTACCTTTCTAAACTCAGTATTTATTTGCTTCCAATGAATCTGAAAAAAATACAATTAATTAGGGCACCGTTGTCCAAGGCACAGTACAAAACCCCAGATACAAAGAGATAAGGTCTAATAGTAACTTAGACAATGGGAAAAACCCAGATAATAAAAAAACAGCACACCCTGTGCTCACCAACAGGGGTGAACTGGTCAGACAAAAGAGTTAACAATGGTGATGTTGGGTCAGTGATATTTGCACTACCCACACTTCAGACATTTTGTTTGCACTTGCCCTAGTCTGTTCACTTGAGCTGAATGACCATTTACAACTGGAGTGCACCTGTCATCTTGTCTTCATCTGAAAACCTCATTAACTCTGAGACCACTCTGTGATGGGAAGAAATAAAACAATGCAGGGAAAACAGGAAATTGGCTTCAAAAGCTCATGCATAACCTCATCTAAAATATTAATAACAGATGCACTCACAATCACCTTAAGGAATCAAGCTTTGATCCATGAGAGTAGTTATTAGTTCAGATACAGCTCCAGAGCATTCTAAGACTCAAAAAGACTCCTGTAAAATAAAAGACATGTATGTGTTGTTCTCCCTAACGATACTGTTCTAGGAGAGGAGATTGGGTGTAGTACTATTCTAGAACTGACCTAGAGCTAGCTCAAATGCATTTGTGCACCCAAGCTAAAAAATGCCCTGACTCAAGTATATGGAAAGAAAGTACTGACATATTTAAATGTCTCTGATTAGAGCAAAAGCAGGTGTTATTCCCCAAGCGTAAGTGAGCTGGCCCTAGAAAGAGTAATGCTTTATGTCCACAGTGCTGCAAGCAACCTAACAACTCTTGTCAAACTGAAGAAGGCTCTGGAACAAGGTGTCTCTTCATTTTCAGCACAGCTTACTTGCAAGCCACAGGTAGCAAACCTTGGTAGCATCTGACTGCCTTTGAATGTCAGACACTTGTCCCATGCACATTCATGTCCTACACATACCATTCTTCTCCATCATCCCACAGTAGTTTGTTAAGCACTCTACTTACTCTGGAGGAGATGTTAATGAGCATCACAAAGAAATATGTGTAGGCTGGCTGGACACCAAACAAAAATGGACAAATGCAAGACATTCTAGGCATCTCAGTTCAAACCATTTTAAGGTAAAAACCAGTTTTGGACCAAATGCCTCTGCACAGCATCCCTGTACCAAACTGTACAAAAGGCCTAATCTTCTGTCTTCTCAATAATCCTGCAAGCTCACAATTCAAGCTGGTTTGAGAGCTGTGTATTTTGAATGCCACCAACTGAAAGCTTTCAGATTGACGAACTTGAAGTGAACACTGAAAACTACCGTGTTTTAAAATCTTTTGCCTCAAAACTACCTGATTGATCATGGCTGAAAAATTAGATTTGTGGGATTAGAAAAAAACCAATTATACATTTCTTAAGTCTAATATTTTATATTCATGAAAAAACACAGCCATTTCAATTTCAGTACAAATGAAGACACAATATTTCGCAGAAGCAAATAGAGGGACAGTGTGTTTTAACTTGCATTAGATGACTCAGCATTTTTGAGGGAGAATATGAAGCAACAAAAGCCTGTGTTTTGGATAATTAGTTTAGTTAAAATAGTAAAGAAACCTGTGGTTTTATGCTTTCCTATACTATTATCCATCCAGGCACCAGTTCAACCTGGCCACTCAAATCTCTACTCTTCCATGACCATTAGAACTTCTTCCAAGATCTCTGCTTTGAGAGGTTAATAAGCCACAAGCTAAAACCAACATGAAAATCTAACTCCTAGTACATGTGAATCACTCACCTCAGCAACCATTTGACATTATCTAAACTTCCTCACTATCCCCAGCTCGTATCCCTCATCTTTATTTAGATTGTTTTTATGTATGAAAATTAATCGTGACTGCAGTGAAAATTACAGTACTAAATCAATAACTCTTAGTATCTTTTAAACTACCCTGATGAGAAAGATTTTTCCTTGCATTTTTCTAAATGCTTATTGCTCCAGTGCAGAGTGAAAAAGCATCAGCCCCATAATTCGAAGTGTTACTGAGCATGCCTTTCCTCAAGTTGACTATTCACACAAATTATGGGATGATGCACCAACCTGAATTACTTCCAGTAACTTTTCAGTTACAACTGTAGTAACTTACAGCTCAAAGGAAACATTAACACGTTTACTATGTATAATCTAGCCAGTGCTGGCTGAAATACATCTCCCTTGAGCTGAAATAATGAAGAATAAGAAATTTTTTCCCAATCTATACAGCTTGCTTACCTCCTCCTGTTTCGTGCGGGTGTGTTGCATCGTTCCCCTGAGAAGTGGTGTTGGTTGGTCCGAGCCAAAGAAGGCTGCCTATTTGATGTCATCTCCCATGGTCGCATTGGTGGTGATGGGGCTGGTGACGCTGCTGTGTAGTCAAAGACTGAATGGGAAAGGCGTTGTCGCTTGGGACTAGGACTGTCTTCACTCTATGCCAGTGCAAAAAACAAAACAAAACCAAAATCCATCTCCAGATGAGTGAATTATAATCTATGCTTCAGTACTGCTTTGTGGCTAGCATTAGGAGTCACTTATTAAAGACTTCACTAAACCACCATGAAATTAAACACTCACAAGTAGTTGCTTATTTATTATCTTTATAACACAATTTGCGATGGGTCCCTGACCTCTAAAAGAATTAAGACTACAAAATTTTAGCAGCATTAAAAGATAAAAATTGTAACGTCCATGTAAAATCAAAACTATATCAGAAAAGAGAACAACATGAAGAAAACTTCCCTCCTGCCCTAGCATCGACAGGCTACAGAAGCATAAAAAGATGTATAAGCACAGCCCACGAAGACCTGTATTTTAAAAGCAAACTAACACTTAAAGGGTATTTTCAAGCATAGTGTTTTTATTAGAAGGTTTTACACACTAAACACAACCTGATGTGTATACGCTATTATAACCCTACCAGGCTGACTGGAAATGTGCAGCTGCATGTTTTTTCTTCATGAATGCATACTGTAAAGGCAATGATTTTTACCGTGATATGAACCGGTAAATGTGAAAGCTTATAAGTACTTTCAAATTTAACTATAGACATCTAATGGGCTAGCAAACTGAGCTTTTTGCACATCCTACCTGCAAAGGAGCTATACATTCCCACAACAGTGATCTGATTTACATTCCAACATTTCTAATACTCTGCTCATATCTACAGTAATAGTAAATTCTTGGGCTGAACAGTCAGTTGTGGCTTATTCATAGTCCAGGACTAAGCTCATTTCAAGTACAGTTCAGGTCCAGTAAGCACAGCAAGAGCTGTGCCCCATGACCCTAGAACAATGACAAAGAAAGTGACTTATGTGACTGGATAGAATTATCAAGGCCCAGATCATCTTCTAAGCATTATTGTCTTCTTCCATCTCATCCCCAGAGAGCAGCAGAGGCAGAAGTTTAACTTAGGTATGGCACTACAAGGTAGAGCTTACAAGCCAGTTCAGTGCAGAGCTGCATTTAACTAGCCTGTTGCTCCTGGAAGTGCACTGTGCTGTGTTGTCAGATTCTTTGCCATCAGGTGCACCACAGCATGTCCTGGGTAATGTGTTGGGGGTTTTTGTTCCAATGTCTAACCACCTTACCTGTCATTACCTTCAACGATGAAAAAATATGAAAGATATCATCTCTTCACCAGTCTGTCCCCCACAAAACTTTATGAGCCTGTCAACTAGCTCCGACAGAAACTGGCCAAGGTCTAAAAAAACCCATCTATTCTGATACCTTTTATGACAAAAACGTTAATGTCTGGTAAAAGGAGAGGAGAAAAGTGGTTATTCCCACTGAGGAAAAGGTACACGAAACTCAACCATTACATACTGTAACAGATATACTATTATATGCTATTATGCTAGATATTACATATGTAATACATATGCTTACTGACCAGTGACAGAAGTGTACACACAATTATAAACTAATGCAGGACGGGTATGAGAGACAGAGCTCTGATCTTTACTGTAGTCTGTGTATCAAAAAAGTGGGAGCACAAATCAAGCTGCAAAGAACACTGGAGCCTTGTTTCCAAACATGTTTCATTTCTGCTGCAAGAATAACAACTGTGTATTTCCACAGAGTTATTCTACATTAATTCTCTTGTTAAAGTCCTCTGCATAAAACTTAGCTCACAGACTAAGAGGATTTTCTATATTTGCCTAGATTTCCAACAATCTTTTAAGCTACCAAAAACCGAAACACACTGATTATTTACCTCTTTCTAAAAAGCAATGATAAAATGAACAGATAAAATAAATGCAATGAATACCCTGTATCTGCATTCCAGTAAACATGTAATACCCTGTTCTACTCGAAATCTTACCTAAAATATCACCCAGAAGCAGTTCACACAGGACTTTTTGTGGACTGTTAGTTCAGCAATATGCTGTAGCCATTGCAATAAAGTGTAACAATTATTACCTACTCAGATATTTTGACAGCCACAACCACCACAGTAACCGATTACCTCAAACTTTCAGATTTCACTACAAGTCTTGAAACGTGGCATAAGCTACGTAGGTACGTATAGAGTGATGTAATGGATTCTTTTTATCAATTACCTATATTAGCCCTGAGAAAAGTAAGTGTATGATGATCACAGATACTTCTACATTAAAAAGTTGTGAATGATAAAGGTGGAAATTTTTTGAGGAAGCAAGCTTCTTGATAAAACCAGTTATTTAGAAGATGCAAAGGAATAGCTGTATAAAAACAGTCTGAGATAGACATGCATCACCTCATGAAAAAAGATCTTTGAAAAAAAATTAATGCCAGCACACTAGTATTACACCTTGGCAGTATTAAACAATTACAGTAATTTTCAAAGCAAACAGAGCTTTGCTTTAGAAATCTACAGTCTTCCTGCATTCTGAATTGAAGCCCACAGGAGAAGCAGAGCACTGTATCAATATATTTTCTTCTTTTCAATTTTTACATTGGTGATAAATAACTAATACCTATTACTATGACCAAGGAAATAGCGTTTTATCTGCTGGCTTGTGTGTGTGTGATTGGGGTACTTATTAGAAGACTGCTCTTACCTACCTACCTTATCCACCTTAAGTGTCTGAAAAAGTTTGGTTTAATCTGATAGCAAATCAGATTTGTCCCCAACTGGCTTTGGGGACAGACACCCTTCCTACTCCATGGGCTGGCAGCAGAGACCCTCACTCAACCCAGTAGCTAGTACTTAGGTCCCACTTGCTCCAATAACTGACATGCACCAGGGGTGCCCACATCCCTGGTGTGACTCCAGTAGATGGCACCCAGTCCACTCACACCTATCACTCCCCAGTAGCTGGCACTACAGGTACAGTTTGTAGGAAACGAACAAGATAATCCAGAGAGATACAGCCCCTCCACTTTCTGACATCCAGACTCCCACTGGCTGGCACTGCACATACAGAATAATATTATGCATCAAGGTAGTTAATAGAAGATCTAATAAAATAGGACAGGGCTCAGCAAGGCAATTGTAAAAACTGGCCACAGTTTACACATCTTATTTTGATGTTACAGCAATCCAGGATAGTTTGCTTCCCCCACCATCTGCAGCTGCTTTGAAAAGGCACCAACAAAGGTGGCCAGCTGCAGATCTCAGAATTCAGAACAGTATTTGCATTACATCACTGAGTTTGCTAATGAGCAAAACAGGACATTGCATATGTATGATATATTAATCAACATAAGTTTTATTATCCACCCCTGTGGTGCTTTCCCTTGAGCTTCACTCCCAAGCAGGGCTCCACTGTGTCAGTTTCTCGCTTGTTTATCATGGGTGTCCCGGGGCTCCCACTGCGGCAACGCTAGGTTTTCATTAAAGCCAAGGCTTTCACTTGCCAAGTGCTGTGCCTCGCCCCTGAGGGATCCACACATACATTTTGCTAACAGTGGGGAAAAAAGAAACAGAAGGAAAAAAAGTTTGATCATATTAACTTGTAAGCTATCAGATGAAGAGCTCTTGGGGTTTATGCATAATGCTTGACATTTCCTTAAAATTCTAGCCCCAAATAAATCTAGAAAGTAGCCACTAAAAAGAAGGAAATACATGTAATAAATTAAGAGCCCTGTGCCACACGTGGCAAAAAAGAGTTACAGATTTAATGGAACAATGGACTATTTCCAAGCCTAACTATTGTACTTTTTCCAAGACAAAAGAAACAAGGATTATCCAGTTGGACACAGGTCTGCATCAAAAGACTTGTCTATGTGTAAAGATTTGTCACCAGAACCATACTGCAAAGATAGACAGCTTTTACTGGCAAAAGCTCTTTAGAAGAACTACAGCTGACAGAATAAACGTCAGCAATAAGAATCTTTTGCTACTGTAACTGGGTTTGCCCAAAGAATTTTGCTGGCTTGCTTACATTTAATGTGGTGATCTTTTTCATCTTACTGTGCGCCAGTTCAGCTAGAGAACAAAACACTGCTTGCTCAGCTTCTGCAGTGTTAAGCAAGACTTTAGACCTCTGCTTCAGTCCACCCACCATTCACATCACCATTTTACCCGTTCTCATGAATTAGAGAACATCTGGAACAGACACACAACAGTAGTTCTCTGGTAAGAACTACTAAGTTTTATGGCTGTTGATAATGAGCACAGTGTGGTACAATGAAGTAGTAAAGTGGAGATAAAGAAGGTACATGGTGAGAAAATAAAAATTTTAATATTGCTGTCCACACCCTGCATCCTCCATGCACCAATATAAACCCTAGAATGTAATAATTCAAGACAACTGCTTTAAACAATGCATCAAATCTTTTCTAAGTCCCATTCAGATTTTACTGCAACACATCACTACCATTAATATATAGAGCCATTTCTTGCTAGACAAGCTTCGATTTCAAAGTTGTGATCAAAAGACAACTTGGAAATATGGCTGGCTGGGTATGTACAAGACAACTTCCTGATGAAGGAATACTAAGGCAATCTGAATTTGGTCCAATGAAAAACTACAGAATAAAGAAATACAGTCCTTCCCAAAACTGAAAGCTGGCTCAAACAAATCACTTGGCTGAAAGGAAGGCCAAAATGAGCCAATTCTTGGAGTAGGTCCAAAAGTCCTACAGGATAACACCCAGAGTACTGCGTCCAGTTCTGGGCTCCCCAGCACAAGAGAGACATGGACATACTGGAGACAGTGCCACAGTGATGATTAAGCATATATCTTATGAGAAAAGGCTGAGAAACAGCCTGGAAGGCTCAGGGGGGATCTCATAAATGTGTACAAATACCTGAAGGGATGGTGCAAAGAGGACAGAACCAGGCTCTTTTCAGTGGTGCCCAGAGACAGGACCAGAGGCAATGGGCACAAACTGAAACACAGGAGGCTCCATCAGGAAACACCTCTTTACTCTGTGAGGGTGACTGAGAACTGGCATAGGTTTCCCAGAGAGGTTGTGGCTCCTTGGAAATACTCAAAAGCTGTCTCGACATGGTCCTGGGCACCTGGCTCTAGGTGGCCCTGCTTACAGGAGGGCTGGACCAGATGACGTCCAGAGATCCCTTCCAAACTCAGATATTCTGTGATTCTGCAACAGCAAAAGGAAAGCAGTACCTGATTTTCACCCTATGCTAAATACTAAGCTTTTAGAAGTGTTCTCCTGTGAAAGCAACAAAGCATAACTCAAATAGCACTAACCCTTGAGACACAAAGTATCCTTGTGAGCAGATAAGCTTCCCCACTGAAGATCAGGTACATCTGAGTACTTAAAACGCATTCCTTCTGCGCTTCAGAAAAGACTGTAAAGAATTAAGAAAATCAGTATGTAGTTATCACCTGGAATGAAAATTCCACAAACAGACATCAAAAACACTAAGCATGACACTAACTGCTCCTATGGCTATAGCAAAATGCACAGAAAAATGGTAGTTCAGTCCTCTCTCTGTGGGATTAGGGAGAAAATACCTGCATTTCAATCCCTAGATACGGAAAAGTCCTTTGCAAGGCACATCGTTCTGTAAGTAAGCCAACAACGTCTCCTCCAACTTGTTTTGAAATATCACTACGTGGTAAGAAAAAAACCTACTAACTCCATCTTAAAATGGAAACCAATCTACAACAACGTCAGGTCGCCAGGATAAATTGCGGTAGCAGTGTTACCTGTGTCAGGTTTCTTAATGATTTCTGTGCATTAAAGTGTCCCCCTGTTAGCAGAACAGCAAAAATTTACACAGTATTTAGTAAAATGAGCACAATTAGTAAAACAAGAGCAACACTACCAAATGTGGTATAAAGAGGATGCAAGTCCATCTCATTTTTTTTTGTTTGAAAGCTGTGATGGTATCTATCAATTAGACTGCTTCTGTATCTCTACCAAGAACACTCATCAGTAATCCTTCTGGGCCAACCATAATACACTCACAGTTAACAGGATTAATTCATTATTACTGATAGTGAGCACAATGGCCAGTGCTGTTCTGCAAAAGATATGAGGCATGCAATAGCAAGTCACATACTAAATAGCATAGAATGTATTCCACCAAACGCATCTCTTCATTTTACTTAAGATCAAAACATATTGATTACCTGAATATTTAATTTGTTCTTTATTTGACATGAGGCTGACAGTCACTTACAGGGTTTTCTCTGTATTAGCTTCCTCACTGAAATGCAACTCCCATTTTACTGGGTGTTTAGATTACATAAGAAACAACACTAAGAGAAAGTTAAGCCTGGACCCTTCAGTTTCACACAGCAAATATTTTAAACAGTTTCAAGATTTTGATTCTTACATGTCAATTTCTCATACCTAATGCTGGAATATTTATTCACTGTATGTGAATTTAAACCACATAACAATATTGAAAAGTGTAGAAATTTCAGCATCCTATTTGGCAAACTGCAGCACTCTCAAGAGCAAGAACCACCAAACTGTGTTTAGTTAGACTACATATTTCTTATTTTCAAGTTCTACTGCTCATACAAGAGACACATTGCAACCCATACACTGCATCTAAGAATTGCCTTTTCTAATACTGAAGCAGGTTTAATAATCAAGGAAACACTCAGACATCTCAAAATCCTTCACGTTTAATTTTATTAGTATTTGCTATTGCTTGCAGTACTTGCTGCATGTAAACAAGAATCCTTTGAAATATGAAAAATTTTGCAAATTATTTTTCAGGGAAATTAATCTAAGTAATATCAGTGCTGCTAAACTCACAAAAAAGACAGTAACTATTTTTACATCACATCAAGGTGTTTTTTTCCAAATAGGGATTGTTACCCCTCTCATAAACTGAAACATCAGCCAAAGTTCAATAAGGTGAAAAAACTCAGCTATACCTCCTTTCTATTAAAGAAAAAAATTGCTAGAAAAATACTAATTTTATTTTAAAATTCCAATTTACAGTCTCAATTTTGAACTCAACCTTGTCAATGGTGGGGATGATAATAAATTTGTGCTGTTTCTGTAGATGTTTTGTACAGTTAACATGCTCTATGGTAGTAAGCAAAACCTGGTACATACAGTTAATATGTCACTAAAGCCTTCTTTCTTAAAAGTGGAAAGTTTAAAAATTATGCAACAAATAGTACCAGTATTCAGTAATTTATTTTTTTTTTTAAATATATTTCCAGTTTATCATTTCTTACCAGTTTATTGCCAAATTGCCTAACAAGATCTGAGGTAAAGTGTCTGTGTTTTAACATGAATACCGCCTAACACAATACATAAAGTCCTACTTCAGAAAATGGTGCTAACAGCAACTTCTTAGTGCATATAGAGTTCAAACTCCTTATTTTGGTATGTAAATAAAATGGAAGATTTTTTTTTAACTAAAATCACAAATTTGTAGCTACAGAAAGAGGATTAATTTCCCCACATGCAATGCTGAAACATTAAAATTTGTATGTGTACAATTAAAATATATTCATTACTATAAAGAAATTACTTTAAGGGTTGTAAAATATACTGAAATTGATATACTTTAAACAATGTCAGGGCAAGAGGAAAGTGGTGAAATCAAGACAAGGTGCTCAGATATAGTCACATTTCAAAAATATCAACTTTTCAATTTAAAAATAACTCTGCTCTTTTAGCTGAACGAACAAGGAGTCTGAAGAGAAGTCTGGTTCAAAGTTGTCTTCATACCAAAGTCTTCTCTTTGCATAGTTTCAATGTATGTTATATATTCACTAGTGACTTTTTCATTTAGGCATGTGAAACTAACACACGGGTACACACATCCAAGGAAAAGGACTACTAGCATAGTACCTCAATACCTACTGCGACAGACCGTGTTCACACTTGGCTGCCTTCACTGGCTCTGCTTGTCTTCCCAACAATCGAGCTGTGTTAGCAAAAGATGTATAATGCCATATTATATGTTCTCAGAAAATGCGGAAAGTCAGGATCTAATTTCTTCAGGAACATACCACAATTTACTCTCTACATTCTTCTAGTCCCTCCATATTGCTAGAAATCTGAATACTCTTCATTTTAGAAACTACACAATGAATCCACAAAACAACCTACACACTTAACTGGTACAACCAAACTGTCGTGCAAATATACAATGTTCTTCAATATATTGCAATACACACACACTGGTATTAGTGCAAAAAAAAAAAAAAAAAAAAAAAAAAGCCTGTCATAAAACTTTTTAAGAGTTGTATTTAAACAGAAGCCTAAAAATTCAGAGGGCTGAGATATTTAATTCTAAGAATAACGCTCTAAGTTCTACCTTTTTCAAGGTCCTTCTCTGGTGAGAAGCCACAGAACAAGGGAGAAAACACGTCCCAAATAAAACACAGTACAATTGCAACACTTCTAGTATGTAACTGTCACTGCAGTCTCCAACAACGAAGTGTCAGGGCTCCTCTCACCCTGTATTTCAGTTCTCTGTTTCTCCCACTTCTGACACTTAATTTGTTCTTTCCTTCTTCCAGGCCATTTCCCATATAAAAGGAAATTTTCACAGCAGAAACAAAGGCTTTACTTTGTCATTCATACAGTTTAGGACAAGTAAACTATATATCATCTATAAATGACAGAACACAACTGTATGCCCACTGAGCATAATGTCATGGTTGGCACCTTGTTAACCAATTTGTTAAAATCGATTTGTTTATGCTGCAGAACACTACATGTTTATACGCTACAGAACCAAACCTAAGGATAGTATAAATCTAGGATTCTGTTTAAGTGGTTGTTTACCTGGACTTTTGAAACAGTTTCCAACAGCACTGTCCTGGAGAAATTGGCTGCTCATGGCTCGGATGGATTTACCCTTTGCTGGGTAAAAGCTGCGTGTCTGGGCCCAAAGAGATTTGTGAAATGGAGTTAAAACCAGTTGGTGGCTGGTCACAGGTGGTGTTCCCCAGGGCTCAGTATTTGGGCCAGCTCTGTTTAGTATCTTTATTAATGATCTGGATGAGGGGATTGAGTGCACCCTCAGTAAATTTGCAGATGACACCAAGTTGGGTGGGAGTGTTTACCTGCTTGAGGGTAGAAAGGCTCTACAGAGGGATCTGGACAGGCTGGATCGATGGGCTGAGGTCAACAGTAGGAGCTGAAGCCAAGGCCAAGAAGGCCAAGTGCCAGGTCCTGCACATGGGTCACAACAACCCCCTGAAGCACTACAGGCTTGGGTCACAGTGGCTGGAGAGCTGCCTGGCAGAAAAGGACCTGGGAGCTGGTTGACAGCTGATTGAACACGAGCCAGCAGTGTGCCCAAGGCCAACAGTATCCTGGCCTACATCAGGAATAGTGTGGCCAGCAGGAAAAGGGAAATGATCATCCCCCTGTACTCGCCACCGGTGAGGCCACACCTCAAATACTATGTCCAATTTTGAGCCTCTCACTACAAGAAAGACATTGAGGTCCTGGAGCGTGTCTCAAGAAGAACGTCATGGTTTTAGCCAAATTTATGAAAACCAGACTGACAGATGGCTGTTCACCTCCACATGCCCCCCAGCCAAGAGAGGAGAGGAAGATATAAGGAGATTTAGAAGTTTAGAATGAACTAAACTACTTTAATGAAGAATTAATATTATTAAAATTAAAAAGAAAATAATGAAAATAGATACAATATATACAAAACTGTATCAAGCTCCCAAGGATGACTATCACATCACTGGCAGGCACTGGGGAAGTCTCAGACTAGACCCAGTGACTGATGGGAACTGGGTTCCAGCTCTGGAGTCAGGAACACATGGATCAGGACCAAAGGCAGATGAACAGACAGAGTCTTCTTTGGATATCGGCCATTGAAGAAAGAGACTTGACCCTTTGATCCCTCAGCTTTTACACTGAGCATGATGAAGATGGGATGAAATACCCGAGTTGGTCAGTTTTGGGTCACCTGTCCTGTCCGTTCCCTACAGGGGTGACCCCCTACTACGCCTTTCTGTTTCCAACCTTATAACGGGGCAAATAGCGAAATGAGCTGACCTTGGTTGTTACAGCATTAAGTATATGCAAGGGCCTCTCTGCATACCATTCCTTGGTACGTAGCACAAACATTGGTCTTACCACTCAGAGAATGAGCAGTTTTTTCCGCAATATGCCATTCATTTCAGAGAATTAGAAGAGGCCTAGCTAAGATGTAAAATTACTGAACAGAAAGTTGGTTCTGTTTTACATCAAACCGGGACAAGCAACAATGCTGGTGAAGGATCTAGAGCACAAGTCTTATGAAAAGCAGCTGAGGGAACAAGGGTTTGTTAGTATGGAGAAAAGGAGGCTGAAGGGACACTTTATTGCTCTCTACCTGAAAGGAGGCTGTAGCGAGGTGGTGGTCAGTCTCTTCTCCCAAGTATCAAGTTGTAGGACAAGAGAAAATCGCCTCAAATTGCACCAGGGGAAGTTTAGATTGACTATTAGGAAAAATTTCTTCACCAAAAGGGTTGTCAAACACTGGAACAGGCTGCCCAGGAAGTGGTTGAGTCACCATCGTTGAGGGTATTTAAAAGATGTGTAGATGTGGTGCTTAAGGATGTGGTTTAGTGGTAGACTCGGCAGTGTTAGGTTAATGGCTGGACCTGATAATCTTAAAGGTCTTTTCCAACCTAAATGATTCCATGATTTCTTTAAGAACTTACCATATTTAGACGATGTTTTAAACCTACACAGCCCGCTTCATTATTATTAACAGCTTGTATAAGTTAATAGAATTGTTTTAAAAAGCTTTGGAAAAAAAAAAGAAGAGTTGGTCTCCATTAATTGGGATTCGAACACACTTTTTGCCCTCAGTAACTTGTAGAACTTCCATTTTTTGTATGTGTCAGACTCACCACAGGCCCTGTGAACATATTAACTGCTGCAACAGTGGCTGGGTCCTCGGCCCCTACAAAATACACATATTGGCTGTCATCTAGCAGAGGTCATCTAGACGGGTGTATAATCCTTACAAAGGGATGCAACGGTGGAGAACTCAGTCCTCTAAATTTAAAGGGCAAATTATGGGAAACCGCAAAAACATGAAAGAATTTATATTTTAAGCTAAGTTAACCTAAAAGAGGAACATAAGAAAACACTGCAGGTCCTCAGCTTCAAGAAACAGCTTATACTTGTGTAGATCTTTTAATTTACTTTAGAAAATATGGTTATTCTTACACAGAGTAAGTGGCTCTACAGAGGGATCTGGACAGGCTGGATCGATGGGCTGAGGTCAACAGTAGGAGCTGAAGCCAAGGCCAAGAAGGCCAAGTGCCAGGTCCTGCACATGGGTCACAACAACCCCCTGAAGCACTACAGGCTTGGGTCACAGTGGCTGGAGAGCTGCCTGGCAGAAAAGGACCTGGGAGCTGGTTGACAGCTGATTGAACACGAGCCAGCAGTGTGCCCAAGGCCAACAGTATCCTGGCCTACATCAGGAATAGTGTGGCCAGCAGGAAAAGGGAAATGATCATCCCCCTGTACTCGCCACCGGTGAGGCCACACCTCAAATACTATGTCCAATTTTGAGCCTCTCACTACAAGAAAGACATTGAGGTCCTGGAGCGTGTCTCAAGAAGAACGTCATGGTTTTAGCCAAATTTATGAAAACCAGACTGACAGATGGCTGTTCACCTCCACATGCCCCCCAGCCAAGAGAGGAGAGGAAGATATAAGGAGATTTAGAAGTTTAGAATGAACTAAACTACTTTAATGAAGAATTAATATTATTAAAATTAAAAAGAAAATAATGAAAATAGATACAATATATACAAAACTGTATCAAGCTCCCAAGGATGACTATCACATCACTGGCAGGCACTGGGGAAGTCTCAGACTAGACCCAGTGACTGATGGGAACTGGGTTCCAGCTCTGGAGTCAGGAACACATGGATCAGGACCAAAGGCAGATGAACAGACAGAGTCTTCTTTGGATATCGGCCATTGAAGAAAGAGACTTGACCCTTTGATCCCTCAGCTTTTACACTGAGCATGATGAAGATGGGATGAAATACCCGAGTTGGTCAGTTTTGGGTCACCTGTCCTGTCCGTTCCCTACAGGGGTGACCCCCTACTACGCCTTTCTGTTTCCAACCTTATAACGGGGCAAATAGCGAAATGAGCTGACCTTGGTTGTTACAGCATTAAGTATATGCAAGGGCCTCTCTGCATACCATTCCTTGGTACGTAGCACAAACATTGGTCTTACCACTCAGAGAATGAGCAGTTTTTTCCGCAATATGCCATTCATTTCAGAGAATTAGAAGAGGCCTAGCTAAGATGTAAAATTACTGAACAGAAAGTTGGTTCTGTTTTACATCAAACCGGGACAAGCAACAATGCTGGTGAAGGATCTAGAGCACAAGTCTTATGAAAAGCAGCTGAGGGAACAAGGGTTTGTTAGTATGGAGAAAAGGAGGCTGAAGGGACACTTTATTGCTCTCTACCTGAAAGGAGGCTGTAGCGAGGTGGTGGTCAGTCTCTTCTCCCAAGTATCAAGTTGTAGGACAAGAGAAAATCGCCTCAAATTGCACCAGGGGAAGTTTAGATTGACTATTAGGAAAAATTTCTTCACCAAAAGGGTTGTCAAACACTGGAACAGGCTGCCCAGGAAGTGGTTGAGTCACCATCGTTGAGAGTATTTAAAAGATGTGTAGATGTGGTGCTTAAGGATGTGGTTTAGTGGTAGACTCGGCAGTGTTAGGTTAATGGCTGGACCTGATAATCTTAAAGGTCTTTTCCAACCTAAATGATTCCATGATTTCTTTAAGAACTTACCATATTTAGACGATGTTTTAAACCTACACAGCCCGCTTCATTATTATTAACAGCTTGTATAAGTTAATAGAATTGTTTTAAAAAGCTTTGGAAAAAAAAAAGAAGAGTTGGTCTCCATTAATTGGGATTCGAACACACTTTTTGCCCTCAGTAACTTGTAGAACTTCCATTTTTTGTATGTGTCAGACTCACCACAGGCCCTGTGAACATATTAACTGCTGCAACAGTGGCTGGGTCCTCGGCCCCTACAAAATACACATATTGGCTGTCATCTAGCAGAGGTCATCTAGACGGGTGTATAATCCTTACAAAGGGATGCAACGGTGGAGAACTCAGTCCTCTAAATTTAAAGGGCAAATTATGGGAAACCGCAAAAACATGAAAGAATTTATATTTTAAGCTAAGTTAACCTAAAAGAGGAACATAAGAAAACACTGCAGGTCCTCAGCTTCAAGAAACAGCTTATACTTGTGTAGATCTTTTAATTTACTTTAGAAAATATGGTTATTCTTACACAGAGTAAGTTTTGATTAAAAAACAAACAAACAAACAAACAAACAATCACATGATACGTTATCAGATGATATGTGAAGAATTAAAAGCCTCACTTCCCCACATGCATTCAAACAAGCATGGTTTGGTGACTTCTCAAACCTCATCCCACACTCTTACTAAGGGGAAAAAAGACACAAGAATTTAAAGCATGCAAGAAATTTAGTGAGGTGTACTTTTTTTAGACAACCTCAAGCTCTGCCCTGCATTGAACAAAGTCACTATCACAGCTATGAACTGTTAAGTCACATTTCAACTACAGATGTAGGTAAACATCCACATATTGAAAGCAGAGCCAGAGAACACAAATACTATATCAGGCCTCTTTATTTGAATCTGAGGAACAGTGCTCTGACTGTTCTCTGATACAATAAGAAAACTGAGAATAAAAAGGAAGAAAGCTTCACGTGTAACCTCTAACCCATGCTCAGAAGAAATTCACATACAAAGTGACCAAATGCATATTGGTCTTGCCAGGCTACTTGTATTCACATCTGGATATTCTTCTCAAATCCATATTCATCCACTCGGCACTTTGCTATTTGTCTTCACAAGTTCCTTCCACGACTTTACTTAGAATGAATACCTGATCCTACTTGTATGTCTCCAATCTCTTCATTTCCCCCTCTTGTTTTATATCCCATTCCAATGTTTCCCCAATACTCACGTACAGAGGACACCAAAACAAAAATGACATCCCTCAGTACTTACCCACAGAATAGTTTTAAATGTCTTTGCAAGAGATTGATTTCTAAGAATCAAATTTTGAAAATGCAGCTCATCAAAAATACTCAACACATCACAGCTTTTTTAAAGAACAATCCCAACACAGAACTTCTAAAGAAATACCTGAATAAGGAAGAAAAATTCCTAATTTTTGTTTAGAGAGAAGGCCATCCCCAAAAGCTTTTTGGAAGACTGTCAAACAGAGCATCTGGTCAGCAGCACTGTAAGCTGTGCCATGAATGCTATCATCCCTACTCAGACAGTAATTTACTCTTACTGCAACTTGAAAGAAAAATTTGGCTAGCTCTGTCAGCTGGCAAAGACAGACCACAAGGCTAAGATAAGAGGCTCTGGAGAGAGGACAGGATTGAGTTCGTGCAATTGCTGAGTTCGCCTAGGACAGGTCTTCACAGAATTTAGGGATAGGAACAAAACTGCAAGACTGACAAGATGAAAGGGCTACTTAAACAGAAACCCAGCAAAATACAGCATATATAGTTGTACTCACAGGAAGCACTACACTTTTTTATAGTATCTGAGGTTGCAATGGGAAATAGAAAAAGCAATGTTATTGCAAGTGAACCAGGAGGTAAAAAGTTCTAGGAGAGCAAATCTGAAAGGTGCTCACTGAAAGCCAGGGACTGTGGACATTAAAGAGAGTCTCTATTTTTCTGAGAGTGGAAGAGCAAAGGCACCAGTTATTTTACAGCTGGAATGTCCACAGAAGACACTGAGGCAGATTTATGCTCCTTAACTATTTTTCTACCAGTGAGGAATAGTTCCACCACAATCCAAACTGGTTGGAGAGCACACAGCAAAATTCTTAAGTTGCAAAAGAGCTTCCTGTCTGTATTTTCCCTTCCTGGTGTTTTAAAGAGCTGCTGCTGTTAGCATTTTACTGCTGTTGAAAACAAAACAAAAAATTTGATGTTCTGACAAACAGAAATCAGTAGAGGGCACCAAAAAGCAAAGGAAGTTTCCTTGATCTTTCAAGAGTTTGTAGAAGAGGATGAAGAGTAAAAATAATGAAAATCATCCTGTTAAATCAGAGACCTAGATAAGCTTTGCCCACAACAGAATTTAAATAGGTCATATTAGATTATTTAACTTGACATAGATGTTTACATAGAAAAGGAAACTACAAGCTGTATTTCCGCATGAACTGATCAAGTCAAACCTGCACCCTTTCAGAAGTTTCAAGAATGAGTCCTCCACAATCAAAGCGACTCTGACTAAAAATGGGGGGGAGGAAATAATCACATCCTACCTGCAGCCTTATTCCTAACTTTCAAATCCCTCTGGGGTGGGGGTGGTGGAGCTACAAAGATTAAGTGAGAAAACCTTCAGAAGCCTAAGACTTGCTCTGTACCTATGCTCATTAGATTCACTAGCAATTTAGCCCATGTGGTTTCCACGGAAAAATATGTACAACAGCTTTGAAATATAGAAAGACTACAAATTATATTTCAATTCGATAGTAGCCCTGAAGAAGTAACTTTTCTTCCTAGTTGCACCAATTTTTATGCCTTAATAAGAACATAACAGAAACCATTTAATTCTTAAATATTTTCCCAGTAAAGAGCTGAAAAAGTAACTTGACTTCAACTTTAAATTCTATTAATTACCTCCAGTTATGTCAATGAACCATATTGAAAAAAAGTATGTAGATAAGCTGATGCACAAGCTTCACAAATCACAATAGCACTGATGCCACTGATGCTAGCTTCAGAGCCAGAGCTGTACCTCTCAGAAAAAGGAGACAATTCTGTATGTACTGTGACTTTCACACCACTACAGGTGCAAAGCAAGGACTGATCAACTTGCAACTTCAATTTAGTATTTACTATATCTTTATTAAAAAAATCAATGTGATCGAGGTGGAAATAAAACAAAATTTAACCTGTTTTGTAAGTCAGGGAGATGCCAAAATAAGTTTAATGGGGAGAATCCTGAAATCCCTAATTTATAACCCTCTATTATTTATAGACCACTTCTCACAATTACCAGTCTTAACATGTACCATCTCCTGGTAACAACTCCCTGGAAGCCCTCTTCACATTGTTATTCTATGCATACATAGGGTTGCTTTCCCTAGAAATTTGGTGATTAAGGACGATCGAAATTACCAACTTTCACTAGCCAGTAAATCTGCCACGCCACCTATAGGCTCTCCTGTCTCATACTTAATCGTCTTAAGGACTGCACCCTCCTTTCTCTTTACTACATACATAAGTATCCAAATGGAGGGCCTTTCCCCTCTTTCTCAGAGCAGTGGGTCTCTAATTCCACAGCTACAATACCTTCACCAAGGGGTTTGTATTTTTTGTTCTTGTAGTCCTGTGAAGCAGTTGAGGAGTCTGTTGGGCTAGCAAATAGCAAGATCTACAGGATGTGGATAAAGACCACAAACTTGGCAACTGAAAAGAAACTAACTGCCTCAGTGAATGGCATTTGAGAACAAGCACATCAGCAGCAACACCTAATCAAGTAATAAGAAACCTGAATAAGGCGGGCTATTAGTAATTGTGTCCATCTTACAATTCCAGTTGCATCACCATACTTTTGAAGATCTTATCGGAACATAAGCATTTGCTCCAAATAGCACCCTCAAAATCAGTTTTTAAATGCAAATGCTGTACAATCATGAATATTAACGTTACTTACCATTCAACTGTGTAAGTAATAATTAAATTACTTGCTATAAACAATTGTAACTTGAAACGGATCTCTCCAGAACACATCTCAAAACATAATCAGTTTTAAAATACACTTCTGGATGAAACAAAAAGATCTTTCTCATTTACATGCATAAAAAAAAATGCTCTTCACGTTACACAGGAATAGGAATTAACTCATAGATACTGAAAAACACTAACAGAATGTCCTAAAACATATGCTTACTAACATCAATGTCTCCTTGATAGTTGTTCTTTCTCAACTAACTCGAGAGGATTAGAGGCGCCCAGAAACTTCAGTTTGCTATAAGATCAGGAGGGCAATCGGAACTCTGGTGCTTCAGATATACCTGCACGAAGGCAACTGAACCTGCTCATCTTCTTAAGGACAGCACACAGCAATTCATTCTGGAAGGTCAGCTGAGTTTTAGGTTCCAGTTCTACCTTTTGCCGGAGCAGATAAAGCAATTTCAACAGGATCAAACGCTTACGCCCCCCGAATTAACCTCGCCGAGCTCTTGCCCACCTCGCAGACAGCCCCACCTGGGCCACACGGGGCCCATCGGGCTCCCCAGCGGCGACCTCACGCCCAGGCCTCGCCGTCTCCTTCCCTCTCTACGTTTACGACTGGCGGCCCAACAGAGACGGGTCCACCGCGAAGCCGCCCCGGAGCGCCCGCCGCCCTCCTCCCGGACCATCGCCGCCTTCCCCCCCTCGGCTGACCGCGGTTAACGCTGGCGAGTCGGGGGCACCGGGCGGTGCTGGCGTGGCCCCGCCCCGCGCGGGCCCACCGCCCTCCTCCACCCCTGTACCTGCCGTCCCCACGCCGGTAGCTGGGGCCGCGCCCCCGCCTCCTCCGCGCGCCCGCCAGTCACCGTCAAGGCTTCCGCGCTGCCTCCCGTCGAGCCGTCCGGGGATCCCGCTGCTGCCGCCCGGCCCGGGCCTACACCGCCCTCCCGCACGATGGCTTCCGGGAACGTCGGCCCGGCCTCCTCCGCCCATCACGGGGCCAGTCCCCCGCGCGCCCCTCGCCCGCCCCGCGTCCGCGGCGTCGCCGTCGCTTGCTCCCGCGGCCCGCGACCGCCACCCCCCTCCATGCTCCGCGCCTCTGGGGTGCTGCGGGACCGCGTGCACTCCGCCGCCTCCGGGGGGCGGTGACGTCACTCCCGGGCCGGCCCAGCCCCGCGGAGGAGGCGGACGGGCAGGCGCTAGCCCCGCCCCGCGGGCGGCGACGCGGGGCGTCCTTTGTTCGCACCTGGGGGCGGCCGCACCACGCGCTGTGGGCGGGGCCAGCCGGAAACCCCCGGCGCCTGCGCGCCGCCTCCCCTCCGCCGCTGCCGGGGGGGCCCCGGCCCCTGCCCCCCGTCGGTTTCGGTTCGTCTCCCGGCGCGGCGGCAGCGCAGCCGCCAGGCGGACGCAGGGCGGCGGTGCCGCCGGCTGCTCTCCCCTGCGCCGTCGGGCCGCCAGCCCGGCTCCGCCGCTGTCCCCCCGCCGCTCCATTCCCGCAGCTTAGAACGAAACCGCGCACACCGTGGGAGGCGGCTGCGGGAGTTTCCTCCCGGGCAGGAAACGGCCCCGAGGGAGGGGGGGGTTGGAAGAGGGGCGGGAACCCGGCCGGCGGGTGGGTGGGGGAGGGGCGCATAAGAGGGGACTCTCGGTTCAAAAGCGGAACGGCACACAAGCCGCGGGGCCTCCCGGCTCCGGCTGCCTGCAGCGTGCCCGGCTCCTGCACAGCTCCTACCCACGGGTGTGGATTTCCACCTGCTCTCCTCAAACGCAGGAAGGGGGGAGACCGAGTACGAAAAGTCCACAAAACCCAGAGGAGCAGCGTCACCTGCTGAGTCATCAGAGGAACGCGAACAGCCTGTGGGTCACCAATCCCACAGGGTGACTGTCTCCGAGCGCAGAACTGCTCAGAAAGGGAACAAATAATGAGATATCAGAGAACTGGTTTACTCAAGCTATCTCTTAAATAAGGTATCGTCACCCTATTTTCACCTCTCAAACCCGCCTCCGCCCAGACCTCCTCAGTCTAATTAGAGTTTGCCCAAATCTGATGAAGGAAAGCAAAATAAAACATCTGCTGTAGATATAAGGAATTAATGCTCTAAAGAAGACAATTCAGCAGGCGTGCAAGTGGTTTACAATCAGTAAATTATATCCTTGCAGCTGCCAGATGGGAAATGAAAATGAAAAAGGCATGAAGCTATTCAGAATAGACAAAATTAACTGAAACTAATGGGGGGAGGAGCGGGAAGATGACACACACAAGAAGAGTGAATTAGTGCTGTCCTAATTGGACAGGAGGATTTTTTTTTCCAGTTTTGAAAATGGAGGGTGCAAGAAATTCCTTCTAATGTTTCCATTTTTTCCATGTATTGTCCCCCACAAGAGATGCATATAGTCTAATTTTATAGATCACATATAAATAAATGTGATGGACCTTAAAGTACCTGAATTCCTGAATCATTTTGAGTTCAGCTATGGATGAGTCTGTTACACTTATCCTACCTGACTCTGCACTATCCACAGAAGAAAACAAGTGGATAATTTATTTTATTTTTTATTAGAATTTGTAAAATACCTCCCCTCTTGTGAAAAACATCTTTTTCAAGAGTTGACAGCCCTCTGGATTGCAAACTAGAACTGGATGCTCATTAAAACAGACAAAGAGGAGCAAGTTCAGGAACAAGAAATTACTAAAGAAATACAAGAGTACCTAACTATAACTGGGAAATTTAAAGGCTAGAAATAGTGAATCAAATAAAGTAGTTATGTGTTTGGATCATAAGTACTGAGCAAAAAGATATTCCTTACATACTATAAGAAAGCAAGTCTAATAGGAGTAATACTATGAACATAAAATAAATGGAAGTTAAAAAGGACTACAGCAAGGTACATATTTGGAAATATTAATAATAATTTCCAACCCCTTAGTGGTAGTGAAAAAATTCCACTGGATTGCTCCCACGGGGCTTTTTTTTTTTTTTCACTACTACTGGGTGGTGAATTTGTGTTCTAGCTGCATGAGAACTAAGAAATAGATAACATGATGAGATCTCTGAAAAGACATGTCCCAAGAGTAGTTAGGAGTTGCATCTTTCGAGTTTCTTTTCAAATTGAGCAAGCATCCTTTAATGGAAGTACACCACTGGTGAAACAACCATCCAAAGGACAAAAAACATTTTTAAAGCTAAATAGAGTATGATTGAAAAGGATCTACAGAATTATATACTTGCATCTGTCTCCATTCAACGCTAGTAGGAAACCACTGGTTGGGCATTACCGCAAAGTGATACTCCAGGAAATGATAGTTCCTTGTTACAAACAGCTTTCCTTAAATTCTGTGCTCCAGAAAGGAATTTATTCCATTCTGTTATTAATATTTTAAGAATGGCAATTCCAGCTGTAACTATTTCATTAATTTAAAAATCATAGGCATTTAACATATACAGTGTGTTATGCTTCAAAGAAAAATCAAATAAATTACAAACATGAAAAAGGGTCCCCTGACTCATACACTGAAGCTTAAAAGCTCCCATCTCCAAACCAACAACTATATAAAGATGTATCTGAGTTATAGTCACTTTGTAACACCAAGTAAAATGGAAAATTTTCTTTGTATCTATGCTAACTAGAACTTTTTAAGACAAGAGGCGAAGTACTGGTTTTGGTGCTATGAAATTAAACAGGTTCTTAGTACTACCAATAATGCTTTAAACAATGACACATCCTTCTTAATGCAGTGAGGCCATACATGAACTATCTTAAGACTTTAGTTTCCTGCTGATGTCACTGAACATGAATTCAAGATTCTCGTGTGGCAAGTCAACAAAATCAAGTAATTCGGGCAGAAGCCTAGGAATTGTTTTCATTAAGATTGCAACATTCCTTTAGCATGTGTGGTGTAGAACTTTTCTCATGCTGTTGCCCAAGAAATGAAGACTGGGCTTGTGGAGAACCTACTGTAAAATATATGTAGATTGCAAGTCAAATACTAATGCTTGCATTTCTCCTGTAATGCAAAAACTGATTACACACGGTCAGCCACAGAGCAGTAAATTATTTCACTTAAGTATGCATACTGACTAATCAAAGATATGTCAAACTATTCTAAGGGCATGTTTTTCATAAAGTTTCTAGAATTAACACAAAAAAGTCCAACAATTAATTAAAAAAAATATTAAATAAACCAATTAAATATTGTGTTTTTTCTTTAAATGATATTCCTACCAAAATGAACAGGTGATTTCTCTTAGTAATGGCAGAATAAGTTTGAACTCTCATTTTCAAAGTAATTCACAGTGGAAACTAATAACCCATTCAAAAACTGACACAAGAATATAGGCATATGTGAAATACAAGCAAAGAATGGTAGAGAATTGCAATTGTACCCTAGTACTGTAACAAGCTTCTTTTAGGAAGCACTATTTATGATTTTTTTTTTTTTAAAGTATATCCATATACACAAGCCCTATAAAAAGTTACAAAACACCACACATCCAGTCAGCCTATAACCCCTCCTGCCAGTGACACTAACTTAGCATTAATGATTTATCTTCTCTTTTAAAACAAGAGCACTGAGTTCAGTGGCACTTCTGAGAAGAGCATAGATGCCTCTTTTGAAGATTGTTCACTGTTTTTCTAAACAAGTGGTCATTTTAATCAAGCAATCAACTAGAATTTTATATAAAATGCACAACAAGCAGTTTCATGTATTCTCACAGAAAAAAATCAAAGTTCCTACCAAACAGAAGTGACATTTAACGGAAAATATATCCTTAAAATACATGCTAACCACATTCTACCCACTTTTTATACTAGTTCCACTTTAGTCAGCTTTTACAGTTGGGATTTTTCATTTGGTCCAGGATCAGTACCAACACGGAAGGTTGTTTTGTCCCGCCATACCTAAGTATTCTAAAGTTGTGGCCATTTCCTCTGTTAATACAGCGGCAGGTGGTGTGCCAAACAACTCAAATGGCTATATACTCTTCTGAAATTTAAACCAGGTAAACTGCCACACCCCTTCCCTACTCCCTCTCCCAAAACTGTGAGGCACCTAACAAACAGAATTTCCAACAAGACTTAAACCAGTTTTAATTATGCTGATAAGAAATAAAGGGAAGACAATCAATCTGTGTAGTAACAGAATCAATCATGTAGTAACAGAAAAGGAAGAATGTTAAAAGAAAATGTCAGTGTTAAGTTGATGCATTAGGATAGCTCTGAAAGGAAATTTCCTCCATCTGTTCCTCACCCAAGAATCTTCCAGGAACAGAGTGCACACGGTCCAAAACACAAAGCAGTGAATAGCAATGAAAACAGTTAACCAGTTAATCAGATGGAAACTTAAAATAGTTTTGTCATGGTCTGGTTACCATGTTTGACCAGTATCTGTAGGTTAAACCAGGTGCCAAATCTAAGATGGTACCTGAAAATAAAATTAAATTTAAAAAAAAAGAAAGAGAGAAAAAAAAAACCAGCATGACGAGAAAAAAGAAAACAAGGCAGTGAAAGAAACTTGCATTGAAAACAAATCTAGCTCTAGCATGAGCTAGAACAACTATAAAATTAACTTACTCCAGAATTTCAAAACACAAGGATTTGTGCACTTATCAAAGGACTGTGATGCAGGTCACATTCTATTTACCAAGGAAGATAATTTAAAATTTGAGTAATTCATGAACCTTTTCGGCATGCGAAGCTAAAAAGTTAGTTTACTATAAAGTGTTATACTTGCAAACGATGCAATACATGTTACATGTTGAATTAATGTTAAATAATTTGCATTATTTATAGACAGTAAAGTTTAAGGTAAAATCATCAACAATAACAGCAACATGAAAGCCAGTTCAGTATCAAAACTTTTCCATTCTGTATGCCACGCTTACACTGCTGATCCAAGTACCATTGAACATTTAAAAACGAGCACTCTACTGACCCAAAGCAAGCTCATCTGAGAATGTGACACAAAAAGGTTAGAAAAATGCTTGATACTACTAGACAGGTTGGTATTTTAAGGCTGCAGCACTGAACAGAAGCTTCTGATCTGTAAAACCTTAAGTACCCAACTCCAAACCAGGAAAAGACAGCTCCTGCAAAAAGGCTTTGAACACTTTGCTAGGCTCTAACCTCTAACAAGACATCCTACCTTACACCTAAAAATTAGCAAAAGCATTGCTGTTCTTTATGAACTGAGGGTGTCAACATGGCCAGTTACAAATGTTTAGAATAGCAAAGGAATAGAAGCAAAAAGAAACATATAGTATTAATGACAAATTTCTCCTTAACTGACTAAAAGATTGTTTTGAGTAAAATATATATTTTTAATATGCTAGAAACAGTTCACAGTAACTCTGAAAATTTACTGCTATACCTCCAAAACAAACCATCTTTGCATAGTAAAAGCAATACATAAAAAAACCCCAATGCATATGCATCTTGTGAAGGAAACATTTATGTAAGCCTCACCTTGTCACTGTCATCATTACAAATGTGATCTTGATGGATTGAGTGGCATTGAAAGGATGCACCAATGCTACCTACAAAAGAAGGGAGGGGGAAGAGAAAAAAAAAATCATTAAAATGATAGCCCAATTCCTGCGAACA
The DNA here is from genome assembly GCF_001431845.1 of Calidris pugnax. Lineage (NCBI taxonomy): Eukaryota > Metazoa > Chordata > Aves > Charadriiformes > Scolopacidae > Calidris > Calidris pugnax. The sequence goes on along the minus strand of NW_015090984.1, from coordinate 654,180 downwards.
CTAAAAATAAAGACAAATTTATCCATTTAGACATTCTCTTTTGCCCACACAGAAGAGAGATTTAGTTGCCAAACAGCTATGTCTGAAAAGTCATGCATTTTATTCTGATAACTGAATAAGCATCAGAGACATTTTGCAGTATGCCAACAATGTCTTCCCGTACAATTTTTCTAAACATTTAAACAGAACAAAATTAGAACTAGTTCATTAATCCAAACCAAACAAACACAGTGAAGTACATATGGACACATATAAATGAGGAGAAGCTACACACTTCATGTTTAGGCAGCGTAGTCCTGTCCTGTATTCTTTACTACAGAGAATTTTCAGCACCCTGGGTAGCCAAAAAACCGCAGTCTCTTTCCAGTGAAGAATAAGAGTGAGTGGAAAAATCCAAAGTCCAAGCAGAAAAGTTTTAATGATATCCATTTTGATTGTCATGGAATTTCTACCTGCTTTCCATAGGTTTCTTTATCTTTGGAAAAAAAGGAACAGCAGACCTCTGCAAAGGCTTACCCCAGTCCTGGGACTGCTGTCCAAGGAGGGAGACAAACACGTTTCTTTGTACCCACACAGGTTCTCAAAGATTTACAGAACTCTTACTTGCACTGTAAAGTTTTATTTAATGTGCTGTTTCCTTGCTCAGAAAATACAAGAGAAGGATAACTGCTACTGTTGAATTTATGCTTCCCCAAGATTACTTTTTCCTGCAAAATACTGACAAAACAATTTTCAAAAAGCAAAAAGAAAAAAATAATCTCATTTGTAAAGCTACACCATTTCATGATTTTCCTTACAGAAGTTCTACATAGAATTTTTCTCCACAAGTTTCTTTTGGCCCTTCAGTTAAAATTTTCAAGTGTTAATAGTCCTATTCTGTAATATTTTCAACATATTCCACACAAGACAAGTTTTGTCATAAAGCTTTGTAGTCCATGTGTTGTTTTGGACCTGCACAGAATTGATCAAAGAAGATAATAATTTTAAGCAGGCACCCAGCCATAGGCTGTTGTTTAAACTTAGTTTGTTTAATTTTTTGCTGGAGATTACAACGCAGCAAAACTGACATCTGTGAGAATTCACCTGCACTTCTGCACTACACTGCATTTCTGAGAAGCCAGAGTTACCTTAAAGCTACCAAAAAAGCCTAAGAAATAATGCACTGAGAAGAGAAAGAAGTAATAAACTGAGTCCTAGAGAAGAAAAGCCACCCTGAGGACCTTTTCTGATTGTAACACAACCAACAAGACACATAAAAACATGAAACCGATTTAGTTCTTTTCATAGTTCTTAGGCAAACACAAAAACTGATTTAGTTCTTTTCATTGGTGTGTATAAAAAAAAAAACAACAAACACAAAACCACTTGAACCGACATTTTTGGACAAAACACTTTCACCCTGCAAATTTATCAGTATATAGTCCAAGACACAATCAGGACTTTTGTCACCAAATGACATAAGGAATGGCAGTTAGGCTCCTTGGTGAAACTTTTATCTATGCAGATGTAAAGACTGACTAAAATATGTTAATGACATGAGCTCCCGAGTTCCTATTGAGTTAATGGGCTAGCTGGCCTCTTCAGACAGAACTGACAATTTGGCAGGAAAAAAAAAAAAAAAAAGGCAAGCTGATTTTTGGATAATTATTCTTTTGAAAAAATTGTATTTGCTTCCAAACACAGCACTTCATAAAATTAGCTTCTTTCTGACTTAGCACTTCAGAAAAAAAGAGTTATTTTGCCATAGGAGTTATAGACTCTGGCTGTACTGGCTTGAACAGCAACAGAGCATGTTCATAATGTGTATTTTTGTAGGAAGGGAGAGCAAAGAAATCAGTATACAGTTCATGTTTCAAGGCAGGAAGGGAAAAAAGGACCAGTATTCAATTGTTCAAAACATACAAAGTTCCATTCCCATTTGAATTAGACTTATGCAAAACACAAGTGTTTTCACTAGGAATATTCCACATGCCTTCTTGAAAATTGGGAATCAATTCAAGCTCAAACGCAAGCTACAAAACACAAAGAGAACACAGGATTAACAATAAGGCTTGACGGCTTTCTGCCCAGTAAGTAAAATATGACCTCTTGGTCTAAAATAAAAAACACAGGCAGCAAATAATGAAAATAGTTCAATTCTGCCAAACTACAACAAATACATATAAACTTACTTTGGGCATCTATGCATTTGGATAGTGAAAGGAATTTCCAGAGGTGGTGCAGGGTCTGCATGTAGTCTCAACATCACCTAAAACTTGTTCTCTACTGATCTCATAAATGTAGACCTTGCATTACAGGCTACACTACAGGGTTTATACATAAGCTTTTCAAGAACAGTGATGACATACACAATCACAACGATAAAATGGCCTTGTTCCAGCTACAGTGGTTACAGCTACAATAGTACAGCTTTCAGTAAGTAAATACAACTTCTGCCACCTGCGAAGCCCATTAGGTTTCATGTTGCCATAGCTTCAATTCTAAGAATACCAACACAAAATAAAAAAAGCTAGCTTGGGTTTTATCTACGTGTTTCAATCACACTCAACTGTTCTATAGACAGAGCCAGAGACAACCATATGCAGCTAGCAGAGGACATGCCAATGCTTTTTTTTTTTTTTTTTTTTTTAAACAGGGTCTTTCATGGTCTTCACACTGTATTTGTTCCATTTCTGGTCAACTACTTACTAATACACTACAGTACAATAGCAACAAATAAGAACACTGATCCCTAGCTATCAGAAGTAAAGATTTTACAAATATCCTGGCTGCTTTGCACCAATTAGCTGACTGATCTCACAAACTGCATCACCCAAACCAAGCCTTAGAAAGGGATTTCTTTCAAAGACAGCACTAGTAATGCAGACCCTTGAATAAGGCAAGCAGACGTAACAGATCCGTGGACATTGACACAGAGGGTTACCAGCTAAAGGGTCTGCTCCACAACAACGCAACATTGAGTTACGCAGCCAGGAAATCCTGTAGGATTTGCTTGATTTTTTTAATAAAAAAAAACCCACCAAACCACCAAAACCCCAGGCAGTTTTAAATAATTGAGTTTCCCATGTTTTCAAAGTATTTTCTTTCCAAGAAACAGATTACACTGAGACAAACCTGAAGAAGGATTAATCACCTTTCATATACCTGCAAGGAAGATCAACAGAGTCAGAAGCCCAAAGATGACCTCAGCAGCTTACTAGTCTGCATCATCAAACAGTTTTCAGCTGTGGTTTAACAGGGAAATGATGGTGGAGCCAATTTACACTGCCCTGACTGCAGCAACTAGATAGGAACTCAGTTAAGCTACCTTCATATCCCCAAGTTTACACTGAATTTCAGACCAACCCAACATTAATTGCACCTTAGGGCTAGCAGATCCAAAGGCTATTACAAGCATTATTATAGAATCATGGTTGGAAGAGTCCTTGAAGATCATCTAGTTCCAACCCTCCTGACGTAGGCAGGGACATCTTCCACTAGACCAGATTGCTTGAAGCCCCATCCAGCCTGGCCTTGAACACTTCCAGAGACATGGCCTCAACAACTTCCCTGGGTAGCCTGTTCAAGTGCCTTACCAGTAAAGAACTTCTTCCCGATATCTAATCTACGTGTACCCTATTCCAGTTTGAAGCTATTACCCCTCATCCTATCACTCACTACATGGCCTTGTAAAAAAAGTCCCTCTCCAGCTTTTTTGCATACCCACTTCAGATACTGGAAGGCCACAATAAGGTCTCCGCGGAGCCTCCTCTTCTCCATGCTGAACAATCCCAGCTCTCTCAACCTGTCTTCATAGAAGAAGTGCTCCAGCCCTATGATCATCTCCATGGTTCTCCTCTGGACTCACTCCAACAGGTCCATGTCCTTTCTGTACTGAGGACTCCAGAGCTGGATGCAGTACTCCAGGTGGGGTCTCAGCAGAGGGGCAGAATCACCTCCCTTGACCTGTTGGCCATGCTTCTTTTGATACAGCCCAGGATATGGTTGGCTTTCTGGGCTGTAAGTGCACTTTGCCACCTCTTGTCAAGCCACTCATCAACCAACACGCCCAAGTCCTTTTCCTTGGGGCTGCCGGCAATCCATTCTCCACCCAGCCTGTGTTTGTACTTGGGATTGCCATGACCCAGTTGCAGGACCTTGCACTTGGCTTTGCTGAACTTCATGAGGTTGGACAGGCTTGAGAGATGGGCCTATGCCAGGTCCCTCCAGATGGCATCCCTTCCCTCCAGAGCATTGACTACACCACACAGCTTGGTGTCATTGGCAAACTTGCTGAGGGTGCACTCAATCCCACTGTCCATATCACCAATGATTACCTCTGCTACAAAGCTGATTGATGGAAAAAAAGCCAGTAAGACTCCTACGTAAGCAATAGAATATGGCATGTGGGCTACTGCCCATAGCATTTTCCTAAGTGCCTTTCCTTGCTGTAGTGTGAGGCCTACTGCCCATCATTTTCTCAAGCAACATCCCAGCCTGAACTCTCTCTCCCACAATCCAAAGCAGTCTCCCCGCTATGCAAGTAACAAGGCACTTAGCTCACTTACTCAGATTCTCAGTTTCTAATACCCAAGTGACAAAACTGTAGCCTCAATTTATCCTGAGACACCTCCAAGAGACAACAGGCATCCATGAAATATCAGATCATCCACCCCTTCAGCATTACCAGTATCAGGACGGCGTACAGAGTAATGCCCTTCAAGTGATGCACACAGAACATGCATATGTGTGTGTGTCTAAGTAACACACGGACAAAGTCTCAAAGACTTGAGAAGAAACTTGAGTTTGCTTTTTATCTCTTTAAATACAGTTAAATTCTTTTTCACTCCCTTTTTCAAATCAGAGTGAGATACTTTGCTTAACATTATGTCTTGAACTCAGGGAGAAACTTCAGTTCATTTGTAACAATTAAGAAAGAAAGAGTGCTGTACTCCCCAGCTACCACAGGAAAGGAGTTGTTTTTCTCCTAACTGCCACATTAAACAAAACAGCAAAAAGAATCTTCAGAATTTCATAGTTTCTGCCTAACTCGTGCATTGTAATAAAAAGAGAATCAACATCAGGTTTGAAAGGCTTGCTTTATGCCTACTAATACTAAATGGTCTGAACTCACACAAAGGAAAAAGAGGTGGGAGTTCAACACTTTTAATTCAGTCCTTTCAGAGCTACTAGAATTATCTCATTGGTTAAATTAATGCTACTGATTAATATACTCATTGCCTACCCTCCCCAGCATCAGTCTGATTAGGAAAAACATTTGTGTATGTCACCAGTACTATTTATCTAGAGTGGCGCTGTTAAGCCTTACTAACTTACGTGAATCAGAAGAATTCTGGGCTTCGAGATTGATTTACAGACAAGAGTTTGCAAAGTAGCAAATGCATGGAAACTAAGTCTGAACTGAAGGGAGTTAAGCCTGTGAGTTGAGTGGAGTATATACATTCTGGTGAGATACAGCCATGGATGGCCAGTCTACTTGAAAAGATGCAAGGAAGAGAATGAAGAAGCTAAATTATCTGTGATCTTGGAGCCTCAACTTCCAAAAAAAAGTAATGCACTCCTGCAGATGTCTCTAATCTGCTAGTCAACAACACTTCTCTATTTGTGACACACTTTAGATGTCAGATGCTCCTTCTAATTCAAGAGCTTTTCAAACTGCAGTGAAGTTACTTAATAGCTAAACAGAATATTGTGCTACTACAATGAAAAAGTTAAAGGTAAGTTTAAGAAACAATACAGGTATTTAGGCTGGTCAAGTAAGAGATGGCTGCAAATTAACTGTACTATAACACTTATCTTCTCCTCCTCTCCTCCCCTCCCCCCATTACAGGGCTTATCTTCCAGCCCCACCCTTTTTTATCCTGGGGTTTACAGCTATGCCAGCTGCATGTAGTGCCATTCTCCCCTCTTTTCCTCCACTCTTCTTGTTATAAATGCCAACAAACTGAAATTCCACAGGTTTCCCAGAAGCTTGCTTTCACTTTAACTTCTGTTGTGAAAGAATTTATTACACAGTATGAAGCACTAATATTTTTCAGTGGTGTGGTATGGCACACCATTGGCAATTTTTAAGCAACTCCTGAGCATGGAGTGCCTATATCTAAGAAGCTGTGATAAAACTCTGGATGACATACTAGACAGGAAGCAGCCTAAAACCACCAGAGAAGAAAAAAAGTAAAATGCCTTCTGAACTTCTCTCCTTTCCTTCCTCCTGCATCCTCTAGTTGCCAAGATGTTCTTGTTCATGCTCTGGTGTTTTCTGACTTCTGTTCTCCCCTTCCACCCCCCTGGCCCAGGTCAGCCTTACTGGCAAACTTGCTACCTCTCTTCCCCAACACCATGCCCAGCTAAGGGATGCTGTCCTGAATTCCACACGCCCAGTGCAAACTTAATGTTTTGTAAGTATCAGAAAGCATAGTAAGAGTCTGCAAAAAAGCTCCCTCGGCTTTTCTTTTTTCTGCAGCTATCAGGGAAACATGCTTAATAATCAGCAGGAAATGGGATGAAAATGACACAACTGTAAGTTCACAATGAAATCTGGGCTCGCATTCATTCTGTAAGTTAAGCATACCTTACAGTCACACCTGACTGAATGACACCTCTCGAGTATTTTAGGAGAAAAGGAGAGGAATCTAAAGCAAAGACTTTGTATTTTAAAAACTTGAAGTCTGATACATTTTAAAAATGCCGGAGCTTAAAAAACAAACAAAGAAAGTTAGTTTAATACAGCAAACGCCTGAATGCTGAGGCAGGCCTCAGCTTCATAAACAGAGCTCATCTATAAATCAGTACTGAAGAAAGACCTTTTTACCTGAGGTTTCTGCTGTGTCTCTGCAAGTCTGCCTAAATACTTCTACTTCAAACAAAGAATATCTGATTTAAACGTAATAACTAAGATTTACAAATACAAACAGAACCACTTACTCCAGGAACTGTCCCTCACAGTAGCAGTCTGAATATAAGCTATGTACTCTTTTCCTGCGCTTGCAAATAAACTTATAATAATTGCCCCTTCCCCTCATAGAGGAAACCACTGTGGCTAAGCTGTTGCCGCCTTAATCCTTCTGCATTAACTTTAGCAGCTCCATCTTTTCTAGTCAAGAGTGGGAACAGCTACACTTCAGAGAGGGACTGGTAACCCACAGGGTCAATCACACTGTTTCATCCCCTTTGAAGCAGTCTCGCAAGGAAGAGGCCACTGCTTTGGTAGCCATCCAATTCCACCCTGCAAGGTCTCAATTCTGTAAGGATTTGCATATTTTAAGCTAAGCAGATATCTGTGTGGAAATCTGAGTCACTTCCACACTAAAGTGTCTGAGGTATCCAATCCATCTGGAACATGCTTTTTCATCTAACCTGGATTTGCAGCTAAAGTCAGATATCAAGTTCAACATCAGAAGATTTTTCCTCAGGTAACAATGTAGTATTACTGGATAAGCAAAGGCTTTCAATGAGCATATAAAGTTTTATTGCAAAATTGTTAAGATAATTTCGTACAAGACTTGTATGCATAAACTATACTACCCAGAATGCCTAGGGCAAATAATCAGATTCAATCAGGCTTCAAAGGAAAGGAACATTCCTTCCAACTTTTAAAGAATTTTTGAAATTAAAGGTGTTACAAAATTTATGTTTACTTTTATAAATTCTGTCTGTATGTACTGTAAAAATCCCTACAAAAACGAAATAATTGTACATGAAAAACAGACTTTTGGAAGATTCTTTGACATTCAACTTTGTTACTTAAAAAAAAAAGAAACTGAAACACACAGGACATAATCCTTACTGCTAGCTTTTTTGATCTCAAACAGTATTCAAATCCTACTTTGGATTTCATGCAAGTGCAAAACTAGTATTTTAAAGTTTACATTTTCATGTCTTTACAGTGCACATATAAAAGAAGGAACATTTTCCATAAGCTGTGGATGGAAAACTGTGTGCTTTGCTCTGGGGATCAGTTTTTCCTGCTTATTGAAGGAGCAGTTCAGGAAGAAATCATCCAGGGAAAAATTTTACAGCAGCAATAAACCTTGAGGAAATTAGGTTAATGAAAAAATACTATTACACCCATAAACAGAGTACCACTATTTTGCTGGTACTCTTAGTACTCAAAATGTCAAGAGATGAAGTGTAACTGATGAAACTACATAGCAAAACGTCAACAAAATCTGTTGGCAGGTTGTTAAGTCTGGTTCGTAGTAGTAAGACACAATCAAGAGAAAAACCAACTACATAAAGCAATACGTTAAAAGCACTTTTTGTCTCAAATAAGGTATTCAATCATAGGGCCAAAAATATAAAGTAATTTTCTATTCTGAGGACAATCTCTATGATCTGAGACTAAGACATGATCTTCCTTAAGTGATACCATATAGGAAGTTCTAATCTGTTATTGTAAGGCTATTCTAAAAAAAACTGCTGCCACAACTATGCATGTATTAACAGGTATATATTGTCCTTCCCTAAAAGGCATTTTAGATTTTAATCAAAGCCTGTTTGAAACAGAAATTTAAAAGCCAATTCTTCAATTTGGGTACAGTATGACACTGTTTATAATATCATTCTCACTTGCTTTGCCACTGTAGAGTAAAACTTGTATCATAAGTATTTAATATACACTGTTTATAAATAGAAGCTCTTCAAAGATAGGTTTGATTTCAGGATAGAGTCAGACCATTCCCTCTCTGTTATCTTTGTATCCTCATATCTCTTATGAACCGAGTTCATAAAAATCACACTGCTTCTGGTTATCTCATACAAGTGTCAAACATGGAAGATTACCAGTAAATCAAGACTAGACTTAAGTATTTTGCAACTGCAAGCTCTGTGTCAGATGACTGCTCAAGCAGTCCCTGGGGACTGCCTGAGTGGTTTACAAGCTAATTTCAAAGAATCATAACATGGTTTGGGTTTGAAGGTAGCTTTGAAGATCACCTAGTCCACCCTCCCTGCCTTGGGCAGGAACATCTTTCATTACATCAGGTTGCTCAAAGCAGTGTCCAACCTGACCTTGAACACTACTAATGATGACACATCTACAGCTTCACCACAACATCCACAAGGCAGCCTGTTCCAGTGTTTCTTCACTCTAACCATCTAACGTTCTTCTTTATATCCTCCTCCTACCTTTCTCATATTCCTAAATCTACACTCTTTCAGTTTAAAATCATTGCCCTTTGTCCTGTCACTACAGGCCCTGGGAAAAAGTCTCTTCCCACTTTTTTAATAAGCCCCCTTTAAGTATTGAAAAGCTGTGATACTGCCTCCATGGAGCCTTCTCTTCTCTAGGCTTAACAATGTTCTCAGCCTTTCTTCACAGGAGAAGTGCTCCACCCTCTGATCGTCAGTTCTTTCCACAGTCTGTAGTGATACTGGGGATTGCGCCCAGGTGCAGCATCTTGCACTTGGCTCTTCCTGAGGCTCACGTGGAGCAACTCCTCAGGTCTGTTAAGGTCCCTCTGGATGGCATCCCTTCTATCAAGTGTATCAACCACACCACTCAGTTTGGTGTCATCCACAAACTTGCTGAGGTTCCACTCAGTCCTACTATGTCATTGATGAAGATATTAAATAGTATTGGTCCCAATACAGACTCTTGAGGGACACCACTCATGATTGGTTTCCACATGGGTGTTAAGCCATTGACTCCTTGGACATGGCCACCCAGCCAATTCCTTATCCATCTAACAGGCCATCCATCGAATCTGTATCTCTCCAATTTAGAGGCAAGACTGTTGTGTGGGATCATGCCAAAGCCCCTCCAGAAGAATAGGTAGATGACATCTGTAGCTCTTCCCTTGCCCACTGATACAGTCACTCTATCATAGAAGGCCACTAGATTAGTCAGGCACAATTTGGTCTCGGTGAAGCTGCATTTCTAAACTGCCTCTAAAACCACCTCTCTGTCTTCCATATGTTTTGACATAGCTTTCAGGAGGATCTCTTAATGATCTTACTAGGCACGGATGTGAGGCCGAGTGGTCGGTAATTCCCAGGGTCCTCTTTTTAACCCATTTTAAAAGGGTACTTGCTAAAGAAAGCCAAGAAATAAAAGCACCTATGGGATTACTGACAAGAGATACATGAATCTGAACCATCTCAACTGTTCCCTGGACATACAGAAATACCACCAAACACAAATGCCAACCTTTATGTGCTTAAGGAAGCAATTTTCAAAAAATCTGCTTATTCCCACAACCAATTCTTAACGGGTGATCTACCTATACATACTGCAGATAATTTCCATGCTGCTGGGGACAAGGTCTACATATTCAGAAGAGGTTATTCCCACTGGACTTGGCAGTCAGGTACTTGAACCAAATGAATAACACAAGAATCAGTTCCTTCCGTCTTTGTCCTTCTGTCATTCTCCTATAACAAAATCATTCTGAGGTTATTTTCTGAAGAACTGACATCAACTTATATTGCAGCTTGAAACACACTTCCTCTTAACTGCTGTATTACAGGACTCTCAGGAGACTTACCTATACAGAAACTAGTATTTGAGAGACAAAGGCTGATGCTTTAAGACACAGATATTAAAGAAAAGCAATGCTTTATTTTTCTTTCCTCTCTGCTGCGCAGTAAGATTCACAGCTCCTGCACTGTAGTTATATCTGATACATATCCAAAGGAATAAATAACTTATTAACAAACTGAAAGGGACATCATTTTCTGCATTAAATCTCTGCGAGCGACTGACACTATTCCTAGCACACTCTGAACAGCATCTCCAGCTCAGTGTCCGGCCCCTGTGGCAGCTTTGCTTGGAGTTAGTCACACAGCCCCCCTGGTGGCTATTTCATCAGCTGCGCTCCTGCACAAGTACAGTCTAGTGGATGCTCTCACCCTGCATATGCTCATTTGATACTCTTCCAGAGTGAAGCAAAACATTAATTTATACAGACACATAGTGGGGTGAGATCCACCACAGAAAATACTGTCCAGAAGCCAAAATATAGCAGTGCCCTTTCAGATAAAACCTCTCCTCCAGGAAGTTCACTGTCTACTAGAAAGAAGGAAACTTTTTTCCTGTTCGTGCCATCTAACAAAAGAAGGCTAACAGCAGTACACTAAGCCCAAAAGATATTCAAACATAGTCACTTAAAAGCATATGTAAACAGGTATAGAAGGAAAGAAAACAAGTATTTCCATAACTCAAGGCTGACTTTTGCTGACTGTAAATAAATCTTAGAACAAAAAAATAAAACTGGCAAGCCATAAAAGATCTTTTAATCTTGTCACAGAATTCAGTTTTTATCATCAGCTGTGTGGGAGCTGAAGGAACAGATGCAAATACCCAGCACAACTACATTAAAAGCCAGGTATGAGCAGATAAAAGCACATGGATATCCTTAACATTGCTCTGTTCTCATCCTTATAGGACTTTGAATTAATGGTTTTCAAGATTCAGCCATCTTGAGTTTCTGAGGCTCCTGAATGCAAGTTGTTTCTCAAAAGCTACTTGACATTTCAATCCATTTGTTTTTCTTTATTTGTAACTAGACTATTTGCAGCTAGACTGATTTTCTTGAAATTCATTTTCTCTTGAGAATTTCATTAAGACTGTGAAAAATCAAAGACTGCTTATGCAAACTGTCTAGCAACTTCTTTTTGGCGCTAATGAATAAAGTGCTTTCTTTGGCTTAAATTTATTGTCACCATTACAACATAAACTTGTTGCCATTATTACAACAAAAAAAAAGCACAGAAGCACAACTTTACATGTTAAATTCTAAACCATGCATTGTTGCATCCCTCTTGTTTCTTTATGGCATAACACACCAAACCAGCAAACCCAGTATTTATTTGCACAAATAACTTCTTTTTTTTAAAAAAAAAAAAAGAAAAGCCTTAAAGCTCCCACACAGCATAGCCTGCAGAAGAGAGCACTTCAGTAGTAAAAATGTTACTAGTGCCTGCCTGACTCACACAGCCTTCAACACAGATGGGAAAGTGATCCAGAGCGTGCTCAACTTTTTCCAGTATCCTACTTCTATCAAGACACAACGTCAGTGAAATCCCTGAACCAAAATTTCAAATATACCTCAATTTTGTTATTATTTATTTCTTAATTTCACTGTATGTTCAATCTAGCCTTAAAGTGAAAGGTAACCATGAAGCGCTGCCTACTTAGGAACTGACCTCGCAAATACCTGTTTGAAAAAAATACTCCTTGAAAAAGGATCAACTCATTCCTCTAGGAAACCATTTCAAGGGAATGGCCAGGCTCTCTCTAAAGACAGCTTATCTGCTAAAATGGGAAAACCTGAACACAAAACTGGTACCAGAGAGAAGCTAGAGTTAAGTAGTTGTTAGTGAGTATAAGCTTTCCATAACTCCCACCTCCCTGCAATTAAGTTCTTACTATTGCAACTTACATTAATAACCAGTAAGAGTGACTTGCCTCGACAAAATGAAAACATTAATTTATATTTGAGAGGCCACAAAATAACGTTATCTCTTTCTGTCTTTCTTGGTCTCACTCTAAGTAGTAAGCATTTATCACAGTCCAGGAAGGAATCATGTTAACACTGAGCATTTTATTTATATCTTTTTCTTCTTACACCTGCAGAATAAGGCCATTAGTACCCAAAGACATCACACCAACTTTTAAAAAAAACTAAAGAAAATATTTAGTAATATTTTTGTTTCCTGAACAAATCAGGTTATGATGATAATACCCACGTTACTGGGAAGGAAAAGAAGAAAGGTTTACAGTACACCTCTTTCACCCCAGTGCTACAAGTCCATGGTAACAGAGATTTCTGTTTGACAATATCACAGTTTTCTTCCCTTTCTGCACATATTACGCCTCAATCTGCTACGGTTTTCCAAGGAACATCAACTTACTTTATCACAAGCAGCAGTATCATTGTAATCAATGAGGCAAAGATTCTCAGAAAATAGAAGGCAAATTTGATATCTACACAGCTGAATGTTTCTCTGGAAAACCAAGTTCTGCTTTTTTGGAGTACTATTCAGTAAGAAGATGGCATGAAGCTTTACAGCACAGCAATTCTGTGCTAATTTGTTGTGCCTCTCATGGGGAAATGCTGCATTTCTTTCTGACTCTTTTTCTTCCCTGGCTTTTAAAACCAAGATGCGCTATGATATACTTCATCCCATTGTGGTATTCCTTTCCCAGCTGCTCCCTCTAACTATATTTGCCTAAGCCTCTCCCCAGCTCCCGGCCCCTATCACCATCTGGATCCAAATTGCTCCTGTCCATGCTATCCTCATTTGCAAAACCTTTTTTCTTCCACGCTATCTGTTATGAAGAGGAAGGATTTAAATCTCAAAATTAAAAAAAAAAATAATCAAAATTACCTTAAATTGTTTTCCTATCATACCTCACTTTATCTATTTGCAAAAGCAGTCGCTCGCATTTAATGCACATTCCACCAAACACCATGTCCTGCTGCTCCAGACAGTTCATCTCATCACAACCATTTCTTCTTTTAAGAGCAGATAATTTAGTTTACATTCTTCATACTAACAGACAGAAAAAGCCCTCTGAACACATACTATAAAAACAACCATATGCCCTAGCATGAAGGTGAAAAGCTTCAGTGTCAGCAAAACCCTCGTATTGCCCTATTGAATAGCAATAAGGCAACTTTTCAGTATGGTTATGTCAGTCACTATTTTTGCATGCTGTAGCCTTTTCTCTTTTAAAGATAGATAAATTCTTTGGCCTATCTTTCCTGCTTCCATAGGCTACCAAGTCTTAGCAAGCTTACTAAATATTAATGGAGGCAGTCTTTTGATACATATTCAACACTCAGACTAGGAATCTGTCAGCTATGGAATGGTTAATTCTGTAAAATGGATGTGAAATGTGTTCACCTGATTCGTGTTAATATCTTTAACTGTTCTGTTTGTCCTTGTATGACCATGGGCTTGGGAGAAGCAGGATTGTATGTATGTAGTTTCTGTTTCTTGTAAGGACCCCTAAGGAAACCAGTTTTTGTTACTGGCCGCGTGGTGCTGAGCGGGAGGGGTCTGTGGGGCGCACGCCTGGAGTCGGGGGTCATCCTGGGGGCGAGCCAAGGAAAACTACTTTACCCACCGTCACCGGGTAGGAGTCACAGAAGATTCCAGAAGGTGAGGAGGGCATGCGCCAAAGAAAACACGCCTATCATTAGCATAGGCCAACCTTTGTATGAATATGTATTAGGAGAAGCGATATAAACCCAAAACGGGACTTGCACGTGTGTGCCTTGGTTGAGCGGAGACTCCCGGTGCACCCAGCGCTGTTTGCTTGTCTTTACTCGTTTAATAAATTGTAAACTTTAATTGGAATCCTGATTGAGGCTAAATCATTTATCACATGGAGAACATGGAGAAATTAAACAAAAATTTGATGTTTACATTTATTTTGCTTTTGTTAGACATTAGTAACTCTAGCCAGAGCAGTCTGGAAGCTTGCTACCTAAGAACAAATACTGAAGCTAAGATGGATAGCTTGTCTAAACCCCATTCTTGTCCCAAGCTGGTCAATAACAAATCCGTCTGGAGTGAGTATAGAAGAATGCACTTAATTTCTTATTCTTTTGCCACAGCCTATCAGCTCACATCAGTTCCCAGTAGTTCCGGGATCCCCGATTTGCAGGTTGCATGTGGATGGTGTTGATAAATGAACAGTGATGGATCTATCCCTCATGAATTTGTCCAACTGGTTCCCTGCTATTCATAACAAATTCAACTTCATCCAGATCTTCCCTTCCGATAATCCTTGCATCTTCCAAAACTCACCTAAGGTTCTTAATAAAGGTTCTTAAGGCTTTCAGGAGAAAAGAAATTTTTTTTTGAAAGAGTACATAAAAAAAATTAGCTCTCACTAACATGCTTTTCACCATTCTTAAACATGCTACTAGTTTAAGCACCTAAAGACACATAGAACTCAAAACCTGACCTGTGATAAAGGAACACTGTTATAAAAAAGTCTTGAGTTTTTATTTATTTCTTAGTTATTCAGAATTAAGTGTTTTAGGTGATTCACTGCAGCTACTGTCCATCAGAAAGTTAATTTACCTTTCTGCCAAGTACCTATTCAAGCAATATAAGCTGGGTTGCACCCATCCATGTATGTTTAAAATTTGCAATGAAATGGTCTAACATTACCAAGATCAAAATCAGTAGAGTGGATAATACCAAGGTTAAATGTAAGGTCACTTTTGCTTCTGTAAAATGCGCAGCATACAGGCAGGTTCCCATTAACTCACAGCATGCAGAAAGAGATGCTCTCTTGAATAGCCACACAGTCCCTTTTTGGACTGGATACGCAACTTTCCAAAATTTTAAAGAGTTCTCAAGAGAGCATCTCCATTCCAAACCCCTTCATAATAAAGAGGGGGGGGGTGAAGTGTAGAAAAATGAAATTCCATATTAATACATTGCCCAAGAAAAATCAAGATGGACTAA
Source organism: Calidris pugnax (assembly GCF_001431845.1). Lineage (NCBI taxonomy): Eukaryota > Metazoa > Chordata > Aves > Charadriiformes > Scolopacidae > Calidris > Calidris pugnax. The sequence continues at coordinate 638,754 of NW_015090984.1, read as the reverse complement.
AATAAAGTCTTTCACCGTCTCAAGCAGGTGAAAAGACAATAATTTAAATTAAGATACTGAATTTAAATATAATCAAAGCTATTTCCAAATGTACTTGAAAATGAACCCTAGGTTGTCCAGAATGGAAAAAAAAAAAAAAAAAAAGTAATCGAATATTTCAAAGGGTATATATGTTAGTCATGAAGTTCTAGCATCAGTCAAGCCTCTAGAAGAAGTTCTTGGCTAACCAAAGTCAGAATTGTTTATCATGTTCTTTCAAAGGTGAAGCCTTATTTCTTCATTTGAAAAGCAAGTAATTTCTCTCAGTTTACTCATTCAAACTTAGGATAAAACAGTCTAATTTTTATAGATCACAAAAAGAAGGCAAAGTGCAACTCAACACTAAAATCAATAGCTCTACAAATACTACATAGCAAGAAAAAACTATTGAATTCATAAATGTGTTTTCCTTTTCTCTGACTTTCCTTAGCTGTTTTATTCTCAGTACACTGACATGTAATCATATGTTTGCCTTTTAAGACCGTTTTACCAAGCTTGCTGTCTAAATTTAATTTCATTATGTTCCTAATTAATAAGAGCTCAGCATCAAAATATAAACTAATATTATCAAGGAAAAAAAAACAAACCACCATGCAATTTTCTAAATGGCTAAAATACAGAACATAAGCCAATAAAATGCTAGCTACATAAATTGCTTAAACGTGCCTGTAAGTGACCTTATTTCCTCACAAAAAACTAGCAAATGCAGTACAAAAGCTACATTAAATTGAAAATATCATAGTTATTAATCAGTAAGATTCAGGGCTTTTTTAGATGAATGCTCCCAAGCTAAACCAAAAAATGTAATCCAAATAGGTATCCTACTTGGCAATTTAAATTAATTAAAATCAATCTAACCTAGTTTTTATGTGAGATGCTTTTGTGTGGTAGTCTAAGGGTTTTGTTTGAGGCTTTTTTCCTCCACTTTAAAGGTGGACTAAAAGCATGCACAAATTAGTATTTGTTGTCAGATGTACACAAGGAATCTTCTAATTTCATTCCCCTATTTTTTTACGCCTCCGTTACTTATCAGTGCTAACGTGTTTCTCTAAAATATATAAATTACAGTATATAAACTAATAATCTATATATTTTTATATATTTACATATAAAATATATGTTAAAATAGTAGTATATATTTTTTGTATATTTTGCAGTTCTCTGTTCTGTAAGATACATCGATAATTTAACAATGATATCAGAACTCCTTCAACCAACCTCAGTTACACCATGGAAAAAAGCCACCCATTAGGGAGCAAGGTCAGCTCTCCATTGCCTCTGCACCCGGACAGGTCCTCACAGCTGTGCACGGCCCTTGTGTTCCACCTTCAGCTCCTGGTCCCAGCCCCAGCCCAACCATCTGCTCGCAGCCCCCGGGGGTGCCCTGGGCCAGAGGGGCACTGTGGCAGGGCAGCCTGGAGCACCCACCCCGCTGTCCCGACTGTCGCACGGGGTGTGTTTGTCTCCCTGCAGCCCTACCTCGGTCTGACGAGTTCACCATGACCTTGCTCACCACCTTGCTGAATGCAACGGAAGCAAGGCAGGCTGGCACAAACGTAGGCTAAGTAAAATCAACATAGTAAGGGATATAATATTTTGTCTTATGACAGCACTTATTTATAAGGTACAAAGCTGCAAACCTTAACTGGATTGTTTCTCTGGAATGTAAAGCAAATTGCTAATTTGTTACTGGGGTGGGGCGAATGCTGAAGCACAACCAGGTATGAATGGGGCAGTTATGAGACCAGAATGTAACAGCTTTTAAGCGGCTACAGGTTGATTATTAAAAATGGTCCTGTTAAAAAATTTAAATTATTAAATGTGTCAAATGCTTAATCTGTAGATGCCTGATAGTTGAGAAGTCTTCAGCCTCCTCCCAAATACACTCACGCCTAAGCACCAGCGCATATATACAAGTCCAGGCACCAGACACTTGCTGAGCCTTTCTTTGCTGCCTCACAACTCCTCCTACAACCACCAGCACAAGCAACCCGGGACACATACAATGACAAGAGTGATCTGTGATCAAGAATTTCCCCAGAAAGTCCTGCACCTTTCTGCTACCTTCCTTCATCAGCCTCCAACAGACCTGCTTGGTGTCACCTCTCCACTTACACCACAAATATTGCTCTCCATGCTCTTCCCACGCATTGTCTAACTCCATGCTCAGCAGCTGCCAACTGACAAGACAGGAAATCACCTGAGAAGCTGGCTTAACATAACCAACCTCAACTGCAAACAAGATCAACCAAAGTTGCCACAGTCTAACTCTCTGGTACAGGCAAAAGAGCATTCTCCCCCTGTCCCCCACCCCCCAATTGACACACCTCTTTACCAACCTACCTATATAGAGAGGTATCTTGAGAAGAATAACTATTGTTTATTTTTAAGCTTAAAACGTATGCTTGGTATAATGAAGATTTTTATCTCAGTTCTAAAGACAACATCCACCTTGATTTTAAGTCTATAACCTGGAGTTACAGACTAACACAGGTTTCCCAAGGCAGAATTGCCCCTTGATGCAACCACAACAGTCCTGTCACTTCATTATTCTTAGAAAAATTAAAGGGACAAAAAAAATCAAGCAGCTGCAAAAAATTTTTTCATAAAACATGCATAGCACAGAGTTCACCTGTGAACATTTTCCAGTGCTGCTCCACTCAGCACTATATGGAAACTAAAATGCAAAGTAAAACTACGGTTTATATTGGATGTGTTTATCAGATGTTAGGCAGAAGGCAAAGTCCCTTCAGCTACTAAACAAGTGAATCAAAATCCTAAAGAGTAGTGAGTTCACATTTTTCTCTTCTTTTAAAACATGTTTGTGTAACTATACCAGCCTGTTTGATAGTTTGCAAAACTTGCGGAGCTGCCTGAACACAGTGCAGTGTGACACAAATTCTAACTTTATTACCTTACCTTTCAAAGGACAAGGCAACATGTATAAACATGAACATATTTTAAAAAAAAAAATCACATACAATACTTCATTTCAAAAGCAAACCTAGGTTAAAGATAATTTTTATCTTTATCTGCAGTTTTTATCTGCAGTTTTTAGCAGCAGAATACACTTTTGCCAATATAAACTCCCTTAGTGCTGGGGCCTTGGTTTCCTAATCATACCAGTAAACCCATACTAGTTAAACTCTGTCATACAGCATCCCTACAACTCCCTACAAAATAAAGTCTTGTTGACAGTCTTACTCCAGCTATTTCTCCACAACCTTGACCCTAAGCCCCAGTTAGAGTACATAAGGTTCACCTGCACTTTTCCAAAACTGTAGAAGCTAGGAAGCAAAATGAGAACTAGATGCAGAGCTACCTACAACTGTGTAGTGGATATTTGCTGAGTAGGGTTCTCTCAGAAACACCCGCTTACAAAGTAATTCACAAACAGAGACTCCTTTTAACCACCCACCTGAACCGCTGGGATCATTGCAGGATGTCTTGCAGCAAGAACTGAACAGAATGAAAAATAATCAGAAATGTCGACATGCTTAGATGCCAGGAGACCCTGCATGGGAAGGCTAAGCTATGCTGTTAGTCTCACTGAAATCAGTTGAGAGCAGGCACAGGCAAACTGAAGTTGCCGAAGTCACAGCTCCTATTTTTCCAGCTACAACAAACGGTGCGTGCGTGTGCAGTTTGTTTGCAGTTTGGAAGTATTAAAATGTATTCAAAGCAGTACAAAATAAATCCCCAAGATACTCCCTTGACACAAGTCTTAGTGTTAGTTAACAGTAAACATTGAAGTAAAATTTTAACACTGTGTACATATAATTGAAACAAATTAGATCACGCTATTGAATTAATAACCCAGCAATTATTACACAAACAAAACATAGCTGTAGGAACCACAAACATTAGCCAAAACCACAAAGCCTCTACTACTGAGTCTCTTTCAAATCAAAATGAAATAATGTTTTTAAATTAAAAAAGAAACAAAGAAACCAAAGAGTAGTATTTCCTTGGGCTCTGGCCAGGAATGCCAAGTTCCATGGCCTGCAGTATGTTTTCACCACAAAGTAATAAATTCTGCCATGCGTGAAGTTATAACGGCAGTAGCAATTTTTAACTATGGTACTAGTAACAGTAACAGCTTTTAACAGGTTTCATGAAACTAGTAATTCTATTTTATTATTTGAGTTTAACAACCAGGTATTTTTCCTCTCCTCCTTTTTTTGAACAGTCTTAAAAAAATCCGAACACCAAAACTGACAAACAAGCCCAAAAACCCCAAACCAACACAGCAAGATTTTGGCAAGGGAGTGGATGCAAAGAACAGACAGTTGCAAGTGTCAACAGATGCAGGGTATTATGCTTTCCACTGATTTCCTTCCTTCAGTTTTTTCAGTTAAATTAATTTTTAACTCACATCATCTCCAATTGGAAAGGGACATTTTGTCCTACAGTTAAGTGAAGAATTGGGGGACAGCAGTAGGAGGAGAAAAGGGCTTGGAGTGACAAGAACAAGAGGCACTTCAGGATCAACATTACAGGCTGAGGGGCACTGCAACAGACAGGAGGAAACAAGAACCCTGCATCCGATCACAACACAATGAGATTGGAATAACTGAAACATGGCAGGAATGACCAAGTTGTGATGGACAGACAGATGTTCTTCAGGAAGTGCAGACAGGGAAGATGTAGGTGAATGGCTGCCTTTACACAAAAAAGCTGTGTGGATATATGGTGCTCTTTCAGGGGACAGCAGCTGGGTGGAGCTTGTGGGTCCAGTAGAGGCCAGTAAGTGTGGCATCACAGCAGAAACAGCTTTCTTACAGACCTCCCAAGTAGAAGCAGCACCCTAAAGAACTTGAGGATTGCTCTTCATCACAGCCCTGGTTCTTATGAATGATTTTAATCTCCTTAACATATGCTGGAAAGGCAACAGAGTAGGAGGGGACACAGTGGTAAGGAGATTTCTAGAAAGAGTATCTCCTTCATATAGGTACTGTATGGGTTAATCTGGGATGGCTAAGCACATCTGGTATTCACTAGCAGGGCAATACTAACTATGGATATAAAAAAAACACTGGGAGCCTTGATGGTAGTGACCATGGCATAGGGGAGTTCAAGATCCTGAGGGCAGAGAGGAAGGATAGTAGCAGAGTACAGACCATGAAAGCAGACTTGGGGAGTGGTAGGTGTGATCCCATTGAAAAGCTGCAACGAAGGGTCAAGGATCACAAGAAAACTGTCAGGTCTTTAAGAACATTCTCCAAGCGCAAGAACAGTCCAGCCTAATACTCAGGAAACTAAGAAATCAGGCAGACATATCAGGAAACCAGCCCAGCCAAGGAATAAACTCCATTGCAAAAAGGCAGCTTATGGGAGGTGAAAGCAAGGTTAGGCTATGAAGGAGAAATTTAGAAATGTTGCCTGGGCATGCAGGAATGGTATTAGGAAAAGCAGCAGCTCTGCTGAGTTAAGACCTGCAAGACCATAAGGATAACATTAGCAGTAAAAGACTGAACAAGGAAAACATGGAATAGTAACTCAATGGAGTGGGTGATTTAGTGACACCAGAAATAGATAAGGCAGAGGTACCTAATGTCTTCTTTGCCTTTATTTTTCACATTTTCAAGAAAGGTCTTTCAGTATCCTTACAGACAGGATTCAGGGAGGGAAAGGATGGCCATCATGATGATGATGGCTGATGATGATTTAAGTCAGAAATCCCCTAAGCAAATTTGAACTATGCAGTATCTCCATCAATGAGATATCAGACAGTGCAATCAAGTGCACCCCTCAGCAAGTTTGCAGATGACACCAAGCTGCCTGGTGTGGTTGACATGCCTGAGGGATGGGATGTCATCCAGAGGGACCTGGACATGCTCAAGAAGTGGGCCTGTGTGATCCTCATAATGTTCAACAAGGCCAAGTGCTAGGTCTTGCTCCTGGGTCAGGGCAACCCCTGGTACCAATACAGGCTGGGGATGAAGGTATTGAGAGCAGCTTACCGAGAAGGACTTCAGGGTACTGGTGGATGAAAAGCTGGACAAGACCCATGTAATGTGCGCTTGCAGGCCACAAGACCAACCCTGGGCTGCCTCAAAAGAAGTGTGGCCAGCAGGTTCAGGGAGTGATTCTGCCCCTCTACTCTGTTCTGGTGAGGCCCCACCTGGAGTACTGCATCCAGCTCTGCAGCGCTTGGCACAGGAAAAAAACATAGACCTGTTGGAGCAGGTCCAGCGGAGGGCCACAAATATGATCAGAGGGCTGAAGAACCTCTCCTATGAGGAAAGGCTGAGAGAGTTGGGCTTGTTCAGCCTGGAGAAGAGAAGGCTCCAGGGAGACCTTATTGTGGCCTTTCAATACCTAACTGGGGCTTATAAAAAAGATGGGGACAAACTTTTTATCAGGGCCTGGTGTTACAGGACAAGGAGTAATGGTTTTAAACTGAGGACACTTCGCCCCCCCATTTGCGCCTACTTTTGCACAGGCACGAACAATACCACCCAGTGTGGATCTCAGAATCTGGACAACAGCACCTGCACTACATCAGCAGGTTCACTAATGAGCAAAACAGGACATTCCATATGTATGACTTGTTAATTGGCACACATCTTATTATGCACCCCTGCAGTGCTTCAGTCCTGAGCAATGCTCCAGTGTGTCAGGTCCCCACCTGATTAGCATTGGTGTCCCAGGGCTCCCACTGTGGCCAAGCTAGACTTTCATTAAAGCTTAAGCTGTCACTTGGCAAGTGCCGTGCCTCACCCCAAGGGATCTCTACCTTCTTTCTATGTATAACACCCTACTATGACCAAAATCACACAAAAGCTGGTATCTTTATCAGGCTGATTAACTTTCTTCATTTTTATACCTTATCCTCTTCAACCCAGTGTAAATAATTCTTTCATCATTATAAAGGGAAGAAAGGAGACCTGAGAAGGAAGCATTTTCACTTGTGTTATCATACATAGCACCAAAGAAAAAAAAATAGTAGTAGTAATAGCATAGTAGTAGATCCAGTCACAGGAGTATTAATCAAAGCATCAGAAACTGGATGTCAAAACAGGAGCCAAAACCTCTGGGTACTCCAGTTGCAGTAGGCTGGGTATAAGGAACCATTCTTACCATCCTGGCTTACTCAGAAAAGTTGAATGAAAACCAGCTAACATTCAAACCTTAAAATGACACCACTCCCACGCACCCCAAATGCTAAGACAAACAGAAAAGGAATGAAAGGATTATATACTGGTAAAAGTAGAAAGATCTTCCTCAGCAATGTAAAGACCCTCTTTTAAGCCATGGCTACTACAGTGTACAAATCATGTCTTCAGTGAGTAACTATGTCCAGTAAATCACACCAAAAAACAAAAGGGGTAGGGAGGAAGAAAATGCTAATTTAACCTTGACATTTTACTGGGCTTCATAAACAAGGGAAAACTAACAATTAACCCAACTTTTAGCTAATAAAAGCCAGCCTCAAAGGAAGGTAAACTGCATTTCCAAAGGAAATTAATTATTTGGGAAGGCAGAGAATCACTTACCAAATATAGCTAACATTGCAACTGAAAACAGTATCTCCAACACTCAAGAACAACACTTTAAGTAGTGATTGGCTCTACAGTTTTTAGATACGGTAAAGGGTTTAGCCAGAAATTTCGCAATCTGAATGCCACCAATAGATTTGCTTTTTGTGGTTTTTTTCTAAAGTTTTGTTTAGCTAAAGATAATCCAAAGACATCTTCACTGAATAGCTTACCAGTATTTTTCTCACCAGGGGACAGCAAGACTGAAAGCTACATACACACACGAGATGCAGTCCAGTATCCAAGTGAATGAGAAAGCATGAGATATGTAGCTACAAACCCTAGCTTTTTGTAGCCCATAGCTACAGAACAAGGACAGAAACAGAACTGAATGCAGTCTACACACAAATAAAGGGCAGTCAAAGAGCTCACATCAAGATGTAGAAACCCACTGAAAAAGCTCTACCTGCACCTTGAAGCAGGCTTCTGTCTTCCACAACTAGTCTAAAAAAGCATCCAGTATGTGACAGGACATCTGGGTTTCCATTACACATTACCATAACAACAGGTCTTATTCCTAAAATATTCTCTAGAGGATGCAGATTTGAAAATTCCTCCCCATATTAATATAAGAAATAGATAACAGAAAGTAAGTCAATGCAGCCTCTCCACTAGATCACACCCCGATTCCTTCTGCAACTGGAACAAAACAGTCACGTTTCCTTCTCTCATGTTAGCTTGGAGCTAACCTAAATCAAACCGGTCCCTCCCTTTTCGCATGCCAACAGACTTAGGTAAGCATATCCATGCCCTCCATTTAGAATTTTGTACTGCATCTATCTTTAATCTTCTTGAGGGAAAAATACCCTCTTGCAATTGCTGGTGAAGGAGTTAAAAGTTCAAAACCCTCACAATGCTCGATGCTGTGCATACAAGCAGTGGCCTCTATGTTGGCAGGCACCTTACACTATCACACTGATAACATGAGTAAAATGGTCCTGAAGTAACACATCCATACTGGACATACAACCCAGGCAGCAAACACACTGTCGTTCCTTTTAATTCCTGTTTCAAACTTAGAAAATGCCAGTAAATCAGATCTATACACTAAGGTAAGGCTTTCTTTTGAGTTAAGCATAAAGCTACCCATTTCATCACCTCTGTAGATGAGGAAAAAGGATCTTGCCTGTCTTTTCAACAGTTAAATGTATTTCAGCTATTAACACCCACTGATCACACCTTAAGACAAAACATTCAAGTAATTTTAAGAAATTGCAGCTGATTTTCTACTTAATTAGAGAAGAGTGAGTGAAAAACACTGCTAGGTTTTATGCAGGCACCTACACCAGCTGCTGAGCAGGGTTTGTGACTGTACACTTAAGCAGGAAAATGTCATTCTCCTTACTCTATTGATACATGAAAAAAACCACGCACAGAAGTCATTAGAAAGGATGCCAAAGTAAATGGAAGTAATAAAAAGTAAGACCTCAGTCTTCACCACCAAAAAACATTCATCATCAATCATCATCAAAATTACCTAAAAATTGCTGACTCAATATTTAGTTTATGACTGAATATAGATATTGCAGAATATTTGAGTTTAGAATGTACAGTATACTCCTTTTTTTTTCTATGCAAAATTGACAGCATTTAACTGTTGAGGATAACATGCTTCTCCCATTGGGAAGAAAAAGGAAGCTAAGAAAAATTTCCCTGATCAATACAGAATAGTTCAGTAATAGAAAGACTGCCTGAGCTTGCGAATTTATTAGTCGACATCACTCCACAAGGAACATTCTGCAGAAAATGACTTTTGTTCACATACTAAGGGAGAAAGAACAACAAATTCTCAACTCCACAAGGAACATTCTGCAGAAAATGACTTTTGTTCACATACTAAGGGAGAAAGAACAACAAATTCTCCTTTCTGCCTTCATAGAACTTTGTGGTACTCAAATGCATACAACATGTTAGAATTACAGGCTGTGGAAAAACATGGGTTTAATGACAGAGTCCATCACAAATGAAGAATCAAAATGTGTCCAACCTAGTTCATGAAAGTTATGTTCTACTTGGCTCTCTAATACATAATGCAGCATTTTTCCACAAGAGTTGTGCTATTACAGAGGCCCTGTCTCCGTAACAAAATTCATAGCAGTAGCTATCCCTGAATTAGTTTCAGGATTTGGAGATATTTAAAATCCACTGGACACAATCTATATGATAGTAACCTGCTCTAGATGACTTCACTTGAGCAGGGAGGTTGGACTAGATGTTCTCAAAAGGTGCTTTCTAACCTTAACAATTTTGACTTCCATATATACTGACAGAGATTACTCTAGGATAATTAAAGAAGCCACCTACTCCAGAACAAACTCCCAAGCAAGCATCATGGGCTATTTTAAAGCTCTCCATACTCCTTTAAGGGCAACCTCACATGAAAAGCCATTACTAAAAAATAAAAAAATAATTTTAAAAATAGCAATGAAAAGCTGTTATTAAAAATAGTTTAAACTCTTCAATTTATGACCCGATTCAATTCATGATCACTGTCTCTCATTCTGCTGTACATCTAAGTAAAGAGCCTGTACCTGTCTTTTAAGTAACTTTTTTATAGATATAGGCATACTGCTACTACATACCCCTGTGGTCCATAGTTGTCTTTTTTCCATGCCAAATAAGCACCCATCCTTCAGCCTCTCCTCAAAGGGCAAGCAAGTACTCCAGATTCTGCAGTGTTTCATGATCCTCTGCTGAGCTCAGTCCAGTTTTTCAGCATTTTTCCTTATACTGGGGGGCCAAAAGCAGATGCGGTATTCCATATGTAATTTAGTAAGTGCCAGGTAAAAAGGAATCACTTCACTTGATCTGCTTATTATGTTCCTGTTAAAACACCCCAGGATGCTGTTTGCCTTCATCACTTCCAAAGTGCACTCCTTATTCATGTTTAGCCTATTGTAACCACACAGGATCACCAAGAACTTTTCAGCAGAGCAACTTCCCTATAGTCAGCCTCAGCCTCTATTGTTTCAGGGAAATAGCATGTCCTTCTGCATTTGCCTTTGTTGGATTTTACAACATGCCTGTTGGTCCACTCTTATAGCCTGTCTAGATTGCTCTGGATGACAGCCCCTACCTCAAGCATATAAAATGCAAACACATATTGGAGTCATTCACAGACTTGATGAGGTGCATTATCAATAACTTGGACAAAGAGATATAATGACATTAAATAGGGATTAAACAGATCCCAGGACAGACCCCTGTGACAATACTATCTGGAAGGCAGTAGTGAGTATTACCCACTAGCTGCTACTTTCTATGCTCAAACATCTAGCCAGTTTTTCATGCATGCAGACCTTATTATCTCAACTTGGATGCAGGGATGCAATGGGAGACCACAGCAACAGCCTTGCTAAGCTAAGAAATCAAGGCAGATGACAGCTTCTGCTCTCACACTGTCCATAGATCTAGTCATTTCATCACAGAAGACAATCACGTTGGTGAGGCTTGATTTACCCCCTTCCTCCTTCATATACTCAGAAATGGTTTCCAAGAGGATTTATTCCACTCAGGCCAATGTAGTCTACTTATTTCAAAATTAAGCAATATTGTGCTGTTCTTTTCCTTTTCACAGTTCATTAAAGATCCAGCTCACAAGGTGAGAAGATATTAAATGTCCAGCTGAGCTGAGGGCGATGATCTAAGTATTTTATGAGACTTGCATCATCACAGAAGTAAACTTGTTGTGCATAAACAATTTTTTCAAAATATTTTTTTTGCTAAGGAGACTCCCCAACACTGCATTGTAACTTCTAAGTCAGTCCCTCCCACATTTTCACAGAATCTCACAAAGTATTTAAAACCTTCTAATAAAAAAGTTTACTTCAGAGTTTACCATCACCTGTATAACCTGCCCAGTAGCCCCTTTGGGGAGGTTGCTCGCTTAACTGCCTGTAATGAGTGAGAACCCCCTGCAGAAGCAAAGATTGCTACAATAAACACGCCGTTGACTTACCCTAGTTTTCAGTTTGCATGGACTCCAAAGAAAAATCAACAGTATTTTGAACTACACAACTATTGCTGTCAAGCATATTTAACTTTCAGGCAATTTTGAAAAAAGACTTCTGATATAGCTCAGCTTGTTCAAATATCCATGAATATTTCTTTTAAATGTGTTGTTCCCCATAGAGCAACCTGTTAACAAAAAGCAAGACTTTTAATTAATAAGTAAAATATATAACCCTGTGCTATCCCACTATTCAATGTTTCCTGTTTTCTACTAGATAGAAAACACTAAGCTTAAAAAAAAAAATAAAGGACTTCAACAAAAACTGCAATGGCTTTAAGAGTTGCAAAATACTGCAACTGACGTAGAAAGAAAGCCCCCACATGTTAGTAGAGGATATTGGAAGCCAGCTACAGAGGTCAGCCACTTGGCAGATGGAAAGCAAAAGACCATTAAAGACAAGGAAACACAAAGTATGATTTGAGGGTCAGAAGTAGAGCAGAGTATGAAAAAATCTCATCCAGCATTATTTAAATTGTAATCTGCCAATTAGTCAAAATTATTTGTTTTTCACAATGCTTCAGTGAGTTCCCTTGGTCTCCCACCACAAAAATCCCCTGCTCCTTGGTGGACTGCCAGCCAGGTTTCCCAGGAGTCTGGACCAGAACGCTTCCAGGCTGTGTCTCTGGGGCCACCTGCACGACCGCCCTGAGACTACCACATATTCACAGTCTCCGCAGTAATCAAATCCTCCATAAAACCCCAACTTCCTCCTTCCCAGTGCATCCAGAGCCCTAATTAGGGAGCAAATGGACACAGTAACTACCATCTAAGTATGCTCCTATTGTCATCCCTGCCTTTGGACGCCTCAGAACTAAGAGCAAAGGGTTAGGCAATGGAAAAAACCTGCATACATAAAATTTCCAAGTGTAATACAAACATATATAAGTAAAAGGGAAACTCTAATGAGATATGTTAGGAACACTCACTGACCAGCTAGAGAGCAAGGATGTCTGGGGAGGGCAGGTCAAAGGAAAAAAAAAGTTTCTCATTTATTTTGGAGAAGGACAAGTTGGTCTTCTAATGGGAGGGGAAAATTTTATATTTTTTTTTTTTTAATGGCAGGTAATGTACTTTTAACTCCTACCCTTAGGTACCTTGCACCCTTAAGAAAACTTTCTACATGGCACTGGATATTTTCACAAAAACATTCCAACATCAGAAGTACATTTTACTTTTGAGGAAACACTAATAATTTCTGGGCTTGCATCCTTAAAACTAGACTGGCAGCTTTAGAAACCTAGGGGTCGGTTCTTTGGACAGAATCCCTTTCACTCCAGGAAAGATTCAGGACATCAGAAAATGCACTTCCTGACACCAAACAGTATCGCAAGTCTCTTAAGTAACGCACTGGTATTTTTCACATTCACTAACACTTTCTGAGCACTTCAGATATTAAAGTAATATTTTCCAATACAAGACACGAACTCTGCCATTGGAAGAAGTGGAGGCTGGAAAAAGGAGCAATAAAAGCTGTACAAAAAATTGATCTCATTTTAAATCATTTTAAATACAATAGGACACACAGATCACTCCATGTGCAACACTTTCTTTCCAAAGCTGCCATACTATGGCATTAGTGAGTCACTGCACTGCAGCTGCAGTGTACAAGCCTGCAGTAGGCTGCTGGAAATTCCATGACTTGATAAAACTGCTGGTGGATCTACCCTGCAAAGGCAGGCACTGGCCATTAGAAACACTACTTGCTATATGCAAATTAAATAACCATTTATGTGACATGCTGGTGGGCAGGAAAACCTCTGGGAGCAGTCTTTGAGAAAGCTCTGGCACTGAACTTAGCTGGAGCTCCAATTCAGCCAAAAGGCAATTAGTATTGCTGAACTGATGGTGCAGAATTTTGGTAGCATGTTGTTAGAGTTAGAGCTCAAAGAAAAAACTGGTACAACAGGATTATGAACCATTTCAGTTTGCTCGACTTAAAAATCACAGCACAGGTTCTACTGTAGGACATGATCAGTTTGATATAAACCATCAAAGCTGTTGTAAAACATGCACAATTGGTTTCTAAAAAGAATAAAATGTTTTAGATTACTTTTAACAGAAACTCTACTCTCACCAACTTTCCCAACATTTGATTACATAAACCAAACAACATCAAGAAGTTAGAGGTATATCACGGATAAGTTAAAGCCCAACAACCACACACACAGAACAGCCGTGTGTTTCCCTTGTGTCTTCTGAACAACTTTCAGAGCCAGAGTATCTGCAATAGCCAGTTATCAGACACAGGGCCCAGCAAATACGTTTGTTGGCAGTAATACACAGGACAGCCAGGTCTGAAGTGGCAAATGCACCATCACACACCAGCTTCACTAACCAAGATGAACTTCTTATGATCTCTAAGAATGAAGACCTTGTAGCTGTTGCAAAGTCTATGTGGTCAATTTGTCTAAAGCAGTCTGCTTTTGTGTAGCTATTCTTCTGCCAGTGTCCCAGACTAGCTCTGCAAGAATGTTCAGAGTTCATTGCCTGATGAAAACTCTGGTGAACAGGATGCCCATGCCATCCCCAGACAGCAAAGTGTTCCTCAGCCCAATAATCTTTACTGCTAAAAGCTAAATATATGTATGGCATTTTCACAAAAAAAAAAAAAAAAAAAAAAAAAAGAAAAAGAGCTTATTTTCTTATTTATTGGGTTTAATATTTTTCCTAGAACTTTTTTTTTTTTTTTTTTTTTTTTTTTTTAAAAAATAATGTTAGAAATTTAAAAAAAAAAAAAAAAAAAAAAAAAAAAAGGTGAATGGCATGGACTTCTTTTCTCTAGCAGCATTTCTTTCATGCTGAAGGGAGAAAGTTCTCGCAAGGTGAAGTGCTATCTCAGCACTAAATTAAAGAACAAATGAACAGATTTTCCTCAATGATCAGCAATTTACACTGCTGACACATCTGACTGTGTGCCTTAGTTAAACCATCTGATCTATTTGCCACTCCAGAGACAGAATATGTGTTTTCATTTTATAGATTCATAAGAAATACTCATTTTTTCAAAGAACTTGCTGCTTTTTTTCTTTCTTTCCTAAAAGCTACTTTTTTCCAACCATAAAACAAGCTTTAAAACCTCATCATCTCAGCCTCGCAAAACTTCAGACCCAGATGACAACCCAGAATGGGAAAGCAAGCATATCACTTTATCTTCAAAAAGACTGTCATAACAAAACAAGATGCTTCTGCAATAAAGCTAGCTGATTTTTGAGCCAGGTAAAAGCTTAGAAGGTTTCTGTTGTCCACAAAGGAGTAGTTCTCACTCTCGCTGTAGGAAATCTTGCATTATTCCATTTCTCTTGACAGAGTGGGAGTTCTTCCAGAGGGTTAAAAGTTAGGCTACCCTTGCCTACTGACAAAGCTTTAGAGGGATTACCCTTTTCAACAACAGAAAAAGTTATTAACAGCATGACAAACCCGGCCATTCAAATGAAAGCATACATCTCACCTTCCTTTATAAAATTGATCTGTTAAAAGAAACAGACAGAAACCACTATTTTTGGTCTGTGAAAATCTGTCAATTTTTATTTCAATTCCAAATAAGAACAGCAGTTGACAATTCTTCCACAAGAAGGCTGCCAAGTACAAAGCAGAAGCTGGGATGGTCTACCTAAACTGATCTTCATCTACAGCCTTTAACGGAAAATCAACAAAATTTGATTTTCACCTTGTGAAGTTAGTTTAAATCAATCCCTGGTCAAGTGTTTTTCTTTGACATGCCCTAAAAATCATCTCCAAGTATTAGAAGACAAAGCACTTCTAGAAGAGGGAGAACGTTTTTGGAGGTAGCAACTTCCAATTTCACACTTCAGAGCAAAATGTTGACAGTCCTTTTAATGTGGAAGAAGAAATGATCCATTGTGACTGCTGATTACTATGGTAACAAGTCTTGGCTGTGAAAAAGACGGAAGAATCACAGAATACTTTAGATTGGAAGGGGAAGGGATCTCTGGAGGTCATCTTGTCCAAACCCTCTGCTCAAGCAGGACCATCTAGAGCAGGTTGCCTAGGATGATGTCCAGATGGCTTGTGAATATCTCCATGGTCTCCACAATCTCCCTGGGCAATACTGATGTTCAGAAGGAACCTCTTGTGTTTCAGTTTGTACTCATTGCCTCTCATCCTCTATCCTACAACCAGGGTTGTCTCAACTGATAGCAATAGAATTATATTCTCCTCCAAATTTCAATTGTTTTGGCCACTTCTCAAGAGAGGATGCAACCCACAAATGAGGTGCAAGAACATAATGCACTGTCTACTTGCTTTAGAGTTAGAATATACTGAGGCAGCAGAAACTGAAACTATTCCAAAACCACAGTGCTATCTACCTTTTTGGCGAATAAGGAAGAAAATCCAGCAGTTCTTTCTTTCAATGTGCATTTGCAATGTTCTTAGTATATAGTCATATAAAAAAAATCTAGCATTTTTATCTTCAGTACGAGATAAATATACCAGAGGAAAAGAAATGTACAGTCAAATAATTCCCCAACTACACATTCAGACAACCAAAAGCCATGAATTTACAAAATACATTTCTAATTTCATCTCAATTTAACCTTACCAAAGTTCAATGCAAGAACTAATAATAACTATGCCTTAATTATTTTTTCCTTCTAAAAAAAAGTGTAACTTTGGAGAACTTGCTGACCTTACCGGCTGTAATAAAAGTTCTGAGTCCACTTTTAAGTATGCAGAATCTATAAATTTTTGCATGTATGGGACAGAAATAGGAGGGCAACCAGCTTCAAGAGCCATTGTTCATTAGAATTTGGAAATTTTATAAAAGCCTTTGACAAAACGTTCCCTTTTTTCCAGCTTACTGTATTCTGTTAAATTTAAAGTAAGAGCACCGTAGTTATTAAGTGGAGGACCCTATATAACTGCCTGTAAAATAAACTGAGATGTAAAGCCAAAGACATAATGAATATAAACAAGGATTTGACATTTTTTCCTATAAAGCCTAAAACCTGTGGCACAATTTATTTCTAAAAGTCCTATTAATTCAACTAGAAAACCTGAAGATACCATGGTCTAAGAGGAATAAAAAGTAAGTGTCAACATTGGTCAGAGAAGGGAGTCAATTGCTATTTTTTGCACACACAGAGAAACTAATTGTGCAACCTTTCCAGAATTAGTATGCTTTCTGAATCACTCCCTACATGAAGAAATTGTACAATGGATAAGGTTAATTTTCAGGTATGTGTATGCATAACAGGTATTTATCTGGTTTTCAGTGCAGTATATCCATGATTGACACCAAGCTACACAGAGTCTACCACCTGAGGCTAGGCTAGCTGAGGGTAACATAGCTTACCACATTCACTAGAACAGTTCCTCTACAAAGAGGATGCCAGAGCAAAGCTTGAAAGGTTAGAAGAGAGTAAGGAGTAAGTTGGTAGCAACGACACACTCATGACACACTTCATTTACTATATATACTCCATATACAGACGTACTTCTATCCTTCACCAGCCTTCAGGGAATGAGGTGTGAAGATTACAAGAGAACTGAGTTTTTCAAGGAGGCAGATGCAGTGCAGCAAGAGTCAAAGGCATAAATGAAGTTACAACTCAAACCCGGCAGACAGCACAAAGGCTTGCAGCAAGAAGGATCAGGACATGAAGAGATTGTAAGAATGCCAGTACATACCACCTTAGAGAAGGTAACTAAGGGACTCTACATTTAAACCTAAAAACATTTGTGTGACCAAAGTAAGTAGAGAACGATTACTCACTATGTCTCTCAGGACATCTGTCAGCATTGTGAAGTTATACAGTTAAGTCATAATTTTCCTACACAATCCCTCTCTCACCTGTGGAATTTTTTGCTATAGGATGCCACAGACAGCTGTGGATCAAAAGACATTACAGACAATAAGATCACCACCCATTACTAGTTGCCAAAAGCTGGACGCACAGATCAAGAAAGGATCTTTCACTGCTTCTTTCGCTCCTAAGCTTCTCCTGAAGCATCCACTAGTTGCCACTCATTGAAATGAAAGACTAAGGAAGAGGTATCTGGCCCAAGGACTCATGCTCCCACATAAATGGAGATAATAGCCACAGCCAGCACAATTCAAAAGGAAAGAAACAACTTCCCAAATTCTGCTTTAAACTCTACAAAGTCAAAGTAAATCCCAAGTCAAATTAATTATCTTCCTACACTTCCTACACAGCAGTTTGGCCACTTCAGCACTCTTGAGAAAAGGCATGACACTTTTGCAGCCAGGTTGGTCTGCTTCTGCTTACAATACCCACTAGAGTCAATGCTGCATTTGTTACCTGAACATCCATGGCAGCCAGGACTGTTATCAAGGAGGAAGGAACAAGAACTTCAACTGATGACCTGGTGGGCCAGCTGCACCATCCTCTGTAGTCCATCAAATACAGTGTAACTATTACGAATTACTATTATAGCAGAGGAGATGGATCTACTTACAGGTGCTACTGAGGGATTAGACAGCCTACAGCCCATTTATCAAAACACAGAAACTGCTGTTCTAGCTTTCTAACAGGTGAAACTGTTGGGATCAGAGCAAACTAAGAAAAACTGAGAATAAACAGTTTATAATAATAAACAAGTAAGTTTATAATAATAAACAAGTAAGGCCTGCAGAAAGTCCCCTGCCAAACTTACTCACCAGTTGCTGTAAGGGGATTTCCTTTTTCATTATCTTTTATGGCTGCCAGAAAAGGTCATAAAATACCTTTAAAAAGGCATGGGGGGAACTAGACCAGACATTATAAAGATGCATTCCTGGCCTGGAGACAGCCTTCCAATGGAACAGCAAATTAAGTCTCCTTGTGCACAAACCCTCAACTTTCATAGAGTAGGGGACTGCAGCCTGCACTTTTCTCCAACCATTGGCTCACCTGGTTTACCCAAAATATTAACTCTACAGAGTGCCAACCTCAGAACAGTTCCATTACCACTGGAAACCCTGAGCCATTCACAAGTCAATGTACAATTTTATTTATCTTTGTTTGCCAGCCTGAAGACTGAGAAATGAGATCAGTTATATCAGATTTTCTCTGTTCCTGCTTGTTTATTACACCAGAAGTGCTCAGATGCTTAGTCATTAAGTCAACTTTAAGCATAAGGCTGAAGTATTTAGACTGCCTGGTTTTGGAAGCACAAAGAAACACAGATTTATGGGGTTTATTTTGTCTTATTTTCCTTTTTAATAGACCTTTCTAAACATGTTTCTGTGTATGGCAAAGCCAGGTGCTCAGTATGAATTCCAGCAAACTCTGAGGTATGTTACTTCTATAGTAGCTTTGCTTTGTACCTGTGACGAACTGTTTGCAACTAGACAGCCTACATTTCTCTACATTCTGCACATTTAATAGGCACTCTTAAGGCACATGGGAAATTCTGTGTTTTCTACACATTTTTTGCAACTGCTAATTCAAAAGCTGATCAGCTGCCAAGCAAGTTGAGGCCAAATGACAAACCTCTGCCCCATTTATTCCCCCACACAGGGAGTGGGGAGAAGGAAGCAAGTGCTTGTATGTCCAAGCATAAGTGTGTGTATAGGAGACTAACACATCAATCTCTATATCTTCTAGCAAGGTTCTTACAGATTTTCTGGTTTGTCTGTTCCCCAGGGGATGCAATGTTAGATGCGTGACTTTTTGAAAAATAACTGAAAGCTTCTAGTGCTTAACTTCATTCAGAGGTCATCTTCACACATACACAGTCCCAGCTCCAGACATCTGCTAGCAAGGGAGGGACAGAAAACCAACAGAACAGAAGGGAAAAGAAAAGAAAGTATCAACCTGATACTAACAGTGTCACTAAACACAACAACTCTTTCAGAACAGAACCTCTTCATTTGACAAAAACAAAGGGCGGGAAAGGTATGGTGTTTGTTATCTCAGATACAGATAGCAACTGAATATCCAGAAGCAGCTGGGATCTGCAATGACCAGCTAACAGTTCAGAAGAATACGAGAGAGTAAAATCTTCATAAGTACCTGCTAGGCAGCTAACTGTTCTCCTAAACCCAACTTTGGAAAAAGAATCCTAACTAATGGGTACAGGAAGGTCTTATCCTTCTGCCAAAACTTTGCATCTTTCTGATCATAACCCTCTGCAGGACCATGTGGTATGAATAAAAGAGCTCCTTCAACCCAGAAAATAAAAAAAATAATGCTGCTTCTTATGCAAACTTACAAGCTACATGGACTGTGTGCCCTGTGGTCAGCAGGTCAATCAGCAGCAAAAAATCTCTAAGTATACTCATAACATCATCAAACTTTCACTTGGAAGGTAAAGATTCTCATAATAGTTCTCTAAACCACTACCACTTTCAACACCTGAGACACTACAGATTCTTAATTGAAACAGTTGTAAGAACATATATAACAAGGAATGAAAGGCAGTACAGGACGATTTTCTTAAGATGTCCACACAATGTTCCCATGGAGTCTGAAAGTTTTCGTAAGTAACTCTCTCATGAGATCTGTCAAAATACCAGCATAGATACTGGGGGAAAAAGATTGTGTACCATAGAAGAATGAAATACAAGCAGTCCACTGCTTTGTATGAAAGACCAAAAACAAAGCTTTTAGCTCCAAAACATTTTTGGATTGCTATCAGAATGTTCCTGCCACCCCACAGTAATTAAAAAACTGCTGTGATAAATTAGAACAATTCTGAATTAAAACTGTACATGCAATAAAATGGGCAAGGCACAGGAATATTACAGTCAAATTTGACAAAAATCTTAAAAGAAACTATAGACTATATGCAGAGGATCCAGTATATAACATTGTAGTCATGAGCTTTATATGTCAAGTACCCAGATATTTTGCATCTTGGTATCTTAAAGCAGGTTAGGCACCATCATAAGTTATAGACTTTGCTTTAACTGCCAACCGTTTTATGACTTCAAGGGAAAAGTCACAAGAACTGCTCCCCAAAGCATTACGTTCAAGACTGACTACCCAGACAGTAACAGCTGGTGTAGTTTTCCTTCAATGATGGATAAATTAAAATATAAAAATAAATTAAATAATTACAGGGTAAATAAATTACTAAGCAATTTTCATGGAGGACGGATAAACATATATAAGAGAAACAATAATAGTTTAAGTAAAGCATTATTAACAAAGCATTTGGCAACTGAAGTGGTAATTATGAAATCTAAAATAAAACTACACTAGGTACTTCAGTACATTTTCTACTTTAACTACATCCCTGAAATTGACTAACAAATGTTTAACTGAGAAGAAAGAAACAGGTTTCGAAGTGAAAAATTTGAAATGCACCCTTTTACCCCTCCCCTTTTACCATTTTTCTTTCCACTTATCTTTGAACTTCGTTGTTCTTACAGTCTCTGTCCGAATCCTCCACCAAAAAATTCCTTAGAGTTTCTTCAGCAGTGGTAGTTACCACAATGAACAAATGCTTTTATGATGACAGCACCTCTTCAAAGCTGCATCTCATTATACGGAGGCTTCTAGCTCTGTGGTCCAGACTCTAGTAACACATTTCAACACACAACACTTAGAACAATCTGTTTGAAACTTCATTCCCTGAAGAACTTTGCAGTCTCACTAAAATCACCATTTGAGTTCTCATAGAAGGGAAAGAGAACACCACGTCCCACTGTTTTGTGAGGGCTCACAACGTGTTTCATACTTTGGCTTTTGAGCTTATGATCCAAGACAAGCCTACCTCGTTCAGAGAAAGCAAAAGGCAGAATCCACCAAAACCATCACATAGTCCAACTGCTACAGCATTGCCTCCATGGAGTTACATTTTCAGGGTAGTCCAAGAGTTGCTATTATAGCTGTACACTTTAAAGGCAGCAAAATCTATGAAACCATACACCAATCAACAAAGCCCAAAGAAAAGGGCCAAGGTACTTCATATTCTGAGGACTATTTCCACTCAGGCAATACAGAGTGCCAGCTACACTGGTGGTACCATGTCACTTAACCATCCCTAAGCTGTCAACCGCATCAGGCAGGCTCTGAAATCATGACAGTGACATTTAGCCATCCACAGCCTACCTTCTGATGATCAAGCACAACTTTCCTGCCTCATTCCTCTCCTGTGCAAGGACAGGTTAATTGTCCAATAACTCCCCAAAGTCTCCAAGAAGGCAGAGGGAAGGTGCTGCCAGTCTAACCAGACTACCCCCCACTTACTCCTCCCAGGCTTCCCTGTGCTGTCTGTGAAGCATTTCTGCTTGTATTCCTTACAAGATAACATTTCTGCTTGTATTTCTCACAAGATAACCTTGCAGACAAGTTTTTAATACTGAGCATCTTGTAACAACGTTAATCTGCAATACCGGAACAAGAATACACACGTACAAGAACCGTCATTATGAACTTATTGCATTAAAACTGAAACTAAGGCAGCATTTACAACTTTTCTGGATTTTAAGATAGTTTTGAATAGCATGAACACAACAGCCAGCACAAATAACCTAATTGCATAGAAGGCTTTATAATCCGTACACACTAACAATGCTGACTTGACTTGTACCATATGAGACACCCTGTATGTCCTTGGACAGGAGGAATGGAATAGACAAGTTTCAAAGAGAAAAACTCTAAACTCAGGAATCAGAACAGAGTTTAGTAACATGGAAGGCACAGACATAAATCAAATTAGTCTGCTGCAGAAATTTATGATGCAAACATGTCACAGAGTAACAAGTTTAGGTAACAGTATGAAAGTCAGTGATGAGACAGGGAAGAATGTCTCTGAAAGCTACAGGAAAGACAAATCAGTACAAAAAGCAAAAGGTCAAGGGGCAGAACATAAGTTAAAAACGGCAACTTTGCAAAAGTTCTAAAAGAAATTATGCAGAAGGAGCTTGATACAGAAAGTGTATCTGACCTGATATAAAGATTATAACCATTACTGTTAAATAATGATATATAACAGAGATTGTAACAAATTATAACAACTTCTGGGATAATCACACATTATAATATTTAACCTCCAGTTTCCTAAGTTACACAAGATGTTTTAAAAGTTAAGACTCTACAGAGACAAGAAGCTGCTGATGTTGCTCGCAGGAGAAAAACAGCAGTGGAAAAATAAAGGTCGGGTAACTGCCTTAACACTGAGAAGCTGAACTGTGTTCATTAAACAGTCTTCCCTTACCCAGAACTAAGAAGCAGAAAAGCTATCCTATGTTTGTGTGGCTACAGCAAAAACTAGAACACAGCACAGAAATTTCTGACCATTCTTGGAAGCTCACCCTTTAAGCACGCAAGTGGTTCAGCACTACACACACTGCTTTAACTGTTCAATTTTCTTTCTCTCTCTACTGCAAATATGCCTGAACTCTTTGCTACTATGACTAGATCTGCTATCCCATCCAAAACAGAAACAAAAAGTCCACTTCTCTCACTGCAGGATTTTTTTTTTAAATTTTATTTCTTTCACTCATCTCCTTTCAGTCTGGGCATTACTGTCTACTTGAGATACATTGCTAAATACTACAAGATTAGTAACATGAAGTTAAACATCCAGCCAATAACCTATGCTAACAAGCATGCTAATGATAACCTACATCTCACTGAAGACTTCTTTTCAATAGTAAGTATTAATACTATCCAGACAGGGCACTTCAGTTTCCCCATACAGCAGAAGACTCAAATATTCATTCACTTCTTAAGCTGGACAGCAAGCAGGTGTAATGTATAAGAAAGCTTGGAACTCCAGTGAAAGCTTATTTGAGAAACACGAAGAACATGGCTGCCACCTTGATTAAATACAGCAAATCCTCATGGTGAATTCTTCTTCCTTTTCTCTCCCCAGCAGCTCAACTGTACATGCAAGATAAGAATTCTGCCTCCAGCATTTCCACTACTGCAAAAGCCCACAAGGGTTCAGCCCATCCTTCTTTTGTAACACTGCCTCAATGAAAAGTCAATATATTCACAAGAACATTGTCAGAACATAGTTTACTTTGCTTCTAAAAAACACAAGTTGGAGCAGGGAGAATGCCCAATGTGTGCTACTGCCACATTCAGTTACAGTCAGGAGATTTTCCCTCAATAGAATTGTTTAAACCTTATTCAAGAAATTTACACAGCTCTCAGGATAATCACCACATGGAAAGAATTCTTTTGTTCTCTGTTTAAAAAACAAACAAAACAGATTTGAGACATACTTTCTGGTATTGGTAATTCCAAGGAAGCAGCAAGTTGATTGAGCTAGTGGACAGAACCCAAACTTCCCACGCAGGTACAAAAATACAAGCTAAAATAGGAAGACAACAAACGGCTGGAAGCACTCCTCACTGCAAAACACTAGATTCATGCAGGCATTTTAAGGTCTTCCAATCTCCAACAAATGCTACTGAAATTAGAGCTTTGTACACTCTGGCTTGACAGCAGGACTATCTACTAGGATCTCTTTAAGAATGATGTGGAGAAGAGGCAATCCCAGCAGTGGAATGTGGAGCGGACACATGCCCAGAAAGCACAGGAAGGAGTGAACAGTAGATTCATACATCATCTTGAAGAATCAGCAAGGGGTTACAATGAAAGCTTCCCCATTATTCATAGCAATTAAAATCAAGGCTGCTGAACAGAAATTACTTACCATTTAGTAAGTAATTTCCATTTACCCACTAATGGTAGTCACTTACCATTTTAAGGAGTAAATACCATGAATACCACAGAGAAGGTGGACAAAGAAAATATATAAACATACATATATATCCATACAGAAATAATGTCCTTAGTCTACAGGCCACCCCTCTAAAATGTCCATTGAGTCATTTAATCTATGACTTCGGGCTCCACCTGCTAGAAGTCTCTCAGGGCAGGCAAGGTGAGGTGTGGTGCTGGACTGTTGCATGTGGCATTTTCAGGGCTTGTGGCTGATGCCCACAGTCCGTGGGTTAAAGATGTTGATTTCAAAGTTGCTGTGTGCCAGCTGCTGAGGTCAGTTCTGATCCCTTCATTGTTGCACTCTACTCGGTTTTCCATCAGAGTCCATCTGTCATTAGTTTGGGTGAGTCTTACTGTAGTACAACTGATAGCAATTATGGAAATGAGGACATACAGTGACAGAGTTATTTAGCAATTAACACAATACCATTTGATTCATTGGCTATTCTCACCCAAAATCGGATCCCCATGATCAGATCCCATCAGACTCGCCCATCCTTCCGCATCACCCACCAAGTGCACCCAGGTCCTTGAGCAAAGTCGATGCAACGGGTGGGTTTGCCTTTGCCTGAGGCAGGACTAACGCAGACTGTCTTCCCTAACATTCTTCATGTGCACTACAGGGACTTTATCCCCTGCTACAGTACGTGGGGGTTTGGATTGGGCACAGATTGGTAGATGACCTGGAGTTAACTAGCCAGGCAGCCTTAGCTAAATGTGTATCCCAGTGTTTTAAAATCACACCACCCATTACTCTCAGTGTAGTTTTTAACAGTCCATTGCATTGTTCTATCCTCCCAGAGGCTGCTGTGTGATAGGGGACATGATAGACCCACTCAATGCCATGCTCTTTGGCCCAGGTGTCAATGAAACTGTTTCGGAAATGAGTCCCTTTGTCCAACTCTGTTCTCTCTGGGGTGGCATGTTACCACAAGACCTGCTATTCAAGGCCCAGGACGGTGTTCTGGGCAGTGGAATGGGGCACATTTCCAGCCATCCAGTGGTTACTTCCACCATTGTGAGCACATGGCACTTCTCTTGATGGGTTTTTGAGAGTGTGATATAATCAATCTGCCAGGCCTCCTCGTATTTATATTTGAGCCATTGTCCACCATACCAAAGAGGCTTTAACTGCTCAGCTTGCTTGATTGTAGCACATCTCAAATGTGCAATAGGGTTCATGGTCAAATCCACTCCCGGGTCATGAGCCCATCTATATGTGGCATCTCCTCCTTGATGGCCTGAGGTGTCATGGGCCCACGCAGCTATGAATAATTCACCATTATGTTGCCAGTCCAGATCCACCTGAGCCACTTCAATCTTGGCAGCCCGATCCACCTGCTAGTAGTTCTGACTCTTGGGTACATGGGCAACTACGTGACATACTTTCAAAACTAGATTCTCCATCTGGGCAGCAATATCTTTCTATAGTTCAGCAGCCCACGTGGGTTTGCTTCTGCACTGCCAGTTACTCTGTTTCCACTGCCATAACCACACCCACAGAGCATTTGCCACCATCCATGAATCTGCAAAGAGCCAAAGTACTGCCATTTTTCTTATTCGGCAATGTCCAGAGCCAGCTGAATGTCTTCCACCTCTGCAAACTGGCTAAATTCACCTTGAACTTTAGTGGCTTCTGCAACTTGTGTGGTAGGACTCCACACAGCAGCCTTCCACTTCTGATGCTTTCCCACAATCTGGCAGGACCCACCATTCTCTTCCACAATTCATGGGGGACTTCTGGTTTCCCATTTGAGTTCGCTATGTGATCAGTGCAATCCACTTACTCCATGTAGCATCCATTTCATGATGTGTGGCAGGGACCCTTTCTTTGAACATCCAGCCCAGCACCAGCAGTTGAGGTGCTAAGAGGAGCTGTGCTTCTGTACCAACCACTTCCAAAGCAGCTCAAACCCTTCATACACTGCCAATATCTCCTCTTCTGTTGCAGTGTAGCAGGCTTCAGATCCTCTGTATCTCTGACTCCAAAACCCCGAGGGTTGACCTCGAGTCTCCCCTGGCGCTTTCTGCCAGAGGCTACAGGTAGGGCCATTCTCCCTGGCGGCAGAGCAGAGCATATTTTTAACATCTTGTCCCACCCAGATCATCCCCAGAGCTACTGCATGGACTACTTCCTGTTTAATTTGTTCAAAAGCTTGTCGTTGCCCAGGACCCATTTAAAATTGTTCTACTGGGTAACTTGATACAGGGTGCTTACAATCAGACTGTAATCTGGGATATGCATCCTCCAAAAACCCACACCTAAGAAAGCTTGTGCTTCCTTTTTACTACTTGGTGGAGATATAGCTGCTATTTTGTTGATGTCATCCATTGGGATCTGACAGCCTGCATCTTGCCATTTTAATCCTAAAAACTGGATCTCCTGCACAGGTCCCTTGACCTTCCTTCATTTAATGGCAAAACTGCCTTTCAGAGGGACTTGAACTGTTTTCTTTCCTTTCTTGAAAGTGTCTGCTGTGCTGCTCCATATGATGATGTCGTCAATATACTGCAGATGTTCCGGAGCTTCACCCTGTTCCAGTGCAGTCTGGATCAGTCCACGACAAATGGTGGGGCTGTGTTTCCACCCCTGGGGCAATCGATTCCAGGTGTACTGGACACCCCTCCAAGTGAAAGCAAACTGGGGCCTGCCTTCTGCTGCCAGAGGGATTGAGAAGAATGCATTAGTGATATCAATGGTGGCGTACCAGTTGGCTGCCTTGGACTCCAGTTCCTACTGAAGTTCTAGCATGTCTGGCACAGCAGCACTCAGTAGTGACTTTGAGAAGAATGCATTAGTGATATCAATGGTGGCGTACCAGTTGGCTGCCTTGGACTCCAGTTCCTACTGAAGTTCTAGCATGTCTGGCACAGCAGCACTCAGTAGTGACTTTGTTCAGGCCACGATAGTCCACTGTTAGCCTCCACTCTCCATTAGATTTTCGCACTGGCCATATGGGACTGTTAAAGGGTGAGCGAGTCTTGCTGATCACTCCTTGAATCTCTAGTTCATGAATCAGCTTATGGATGGGTATCAAAGGGTCTCAGTGTGATATTGCAGCCCATGCACCATTGTGGTAACAATCAGCACCTGTTGTTCTTCAACCTTCAACAACCCCACAACAGAAGGGTCTTCCAAGAGACCAGGCAAGATACACAGTTGTTTAACTTCTTTCAAGGCAACTATGCCAAAAACCCACCAGTAACCTTTTGGGTCCTTAAAATACCCTCTCCTGAGGTAAATTCTACCAAGGATGCATGGAGTCTCTGGGCCGGCCACAATGGGATGCTTTTGCCACTCATTCCCAGTTAGGCTCACTTCAGCTTCCAGTACAGTCAACTCTTGGGAGTCACTCCAGAAATGCAAATACCCTTCTATAGCTTGATGGTATTAGGGTACACTGTGCACCCATGTCCATTAGAGCCTTATACTCCTGTGGGTCTGGTGAGCCAGGCCACTGAATCCACACAACCCAGTAAACCCTGTTGTCTTTCTCATCCACCTGGCTGGAGGCAGAGCCTCTCTAATCCTGGTTATACTGTCCATTACTCACTTCTTGCAGAAATGACTTGGAAGTTCCTTCAAGAGGATCAGAAATAAGATTAGGCCTTCTACTCTGTCTGGGGAACTGCCCGCTGGAAAATGGGGTGGTACTCTTCCTGGATGGATCCCCTTTTGTGGTTGCTCTTCCTTGCAACTCCTGTAGGATTGAGGTAGGTTGCTCCTCTGACTTCCTCATGTCCTCTCCCTGGTCACGCAGGTAGAACCACAGGGTTTCACGTGGTGTGTACCCTCTGTATTCTCTCTCTGGAATGAAGAAACACCTGCTCCTAATAGCTGAGATACTGGCCTGTACAGGTGGGGAGCAGGACACAGTCTCTTCAAGCTGCTGGACCTTCCAGGACAGTTTCTCCACAGCTGAGAGCAGGGGAGAAGAAAGATTTTCTTGGTATCACCAGAGTTGGGCAGCTACCTCATCTACCATTGGTTGCTCTTCACCTTTCCATTCCATCACTGCCAATGAGTTGGCACATGACAATGGTGTGCTCTATACAAACTTCTGCCACGTGGGCCTTGTGCACTGGACCTCATAGGGATCTGTGGGTAACTGCACTATCCAGGTCATAATAAATATCTCCTGCATGGCTAATTCTCTCACATCCTGGCTACCTCTCTCCATGGTGGTCCACTTGCTTGGATGACATAAAACGTCTTCACTGAAGGGGTACCTTTCCCTCGGCCCAGAGGCTGAGGGCTTGTGTCTTCTTCCTAATTGCCTTGCCAATGCTCCTTTCCCTAGACAGGGATCCCAGCTGCCCGACTTCCCTACTCTTTAATTCCAGGCTACTGGCCCTGATCCCAGCATCCGAGCAGCCAGGTGACAATGTGTTCACCTGGAAGTCAGCTGAAATCTCTCAGGGATAGGGATCAGGTCATTATCTCTGGTTCTGCTTCTTCCTTCTGTTCATCATCATCCCTCTCTAAGCACACTGATTTCTGTGTGTAATTCTTCTTCTGTATAGGGGCAACTGATACAGGCACGGGTTGGATTTCTGATTCAGCTGCAGTGCCTGCCACTGGGGTTGGAGTAACGACAGTGTCTGTCGCAGGGGTTGGAGTAGCTGCAGTGTCTGTGGTCTGGTTTCCCTCTTTTTCCCCTGAGGGTGCTGCACAACATCAAGCAGTGCTTTGGCAGATACTGGCCAGGGCCCAGCACAGTGAGTGGTGGAATCTGAAGAAAAAGTTCAAACTCATGGGTTGGGACAAAGGCAGTTTAACAGAACAGCAAAGGGAACAAGAAAGCAACAGCAATAACACTGACAGAGGAATGTACAAATTACGATACCACTGCTGACCCACCGGACCTGGGACGCCCCAGCCCACTCTAAAGTGGTGAC
Source organism: Calidris pugnax (assembly GCF_001431845.1). Classification (NCBI taxonomy): domain Eukaryota; kingdom Metazoa; phylum Chordata; class Aves; order Charadriiformes; family Scolopacidae; genus Calidris; species Calidris pugnax. The sequence goes on along the minus strand of NW_015090984.1, from coordinate 609,616 downwards.
TCCATGCCCCATCCCCTGGCCAGCTCCTGGCTACTGCCTGGGCATAGCTCTCATGGTATGGAATACTTGTGTCCCTGCCAGACCCTATTACCAGTTTTTCTTTTTGCACTATCCATTTGCAGCACTTTTCAAAGTACAGCCTCTCTGAGCACAACAGCAATGGAAGTAAAAAGATTCTGACCCATGAAGGAATAAAGTATGGCACATTATTTCCTGGTTCAGAAGCCAGGTACCAAGCCTATGATTTTCCTGAAACACAACCAAGGGTCAGATGTTGATTTCTAGCAGGATACAAGGACTGAGAAAAGTCTGACCTTTCTTTAGATTGCTTAACACTTGAGTACATCACATACCCTCCCGTGCTCAGGTACCTAGAAACTGAAATTATAGGAAAGAGCAACAGAAAAGGTTATGGCTGGAGACCTGAAGAGAAAAGAAAGCAGTAAACAAAATATTATGTACATCCTCTAGAAATGATGTCTTTCTTCGTCTTCCTCCTCAAGACACCCAAAAGAGATGGACAGTAAGATGAGCTGGAATGTAGAACGTTATTAGGAGTTAGGATCTGAGTACCAAGGAAATAAACAAGAGCATGTGCAGACAAGACAAAACATTTGGGGGAAAAAAGAAATGAACTGCAGAGAACACCTCCCAGCACAAGCTCAACTCAGAGACTATCTAATATTAAAAGATTCCTACTTCTGCCAATAGTGGATGCTATAAGAAGTTCAATTTATCATTTAACAAGAACTCAATATAAAACAGCAACTAAAGTAAGAGCTCTCAATACAAGCAGTCTCTCAGAGGCCATCAGAAAGGCTGGAAGGCCCTGTTTAACCCTCCTAATAGTCCTATGTCTAGATCTCCTTCCAAGAGCTACTTTGGAAAAGAAAAGCACAATCCAGATTTTATAACTCAAGTACTATCAGCAGTCTGCTTCAGTAAGCCATTTAATGTTAGTTCCCCTAGAGTCAAATGACTAAGCTATGCTCTGGATTTCTAGACACAGATCCTCACTTGTCTAACTGCCAATGTTTTCTACATTATTTTCATAACAGAAGCAGCATCTTATGATGGGAAACTCTCCCAGTTTTTACACAAAGTTACTTCTCTACAATACTGGCAACCATACTATAAAGCTTACGAGAATGAACTCTAAGTTGAAAATAACTGTGATGTTAAAATGTTTTTCATGAACAGCTCACCTGGAAAAGAAGAAGGGTAGCCTTCTTAGTACTGTAGGACAGGGTTAATACACTTCTATGAAATGATAACATGCTTTTGGGTGATAAAGCCAATTCAGGTTTTCTGCTTTTTACTTGATAAGAATGAGAAGCTATCTATCTAATATTCTAATATAGTACGCCTTGAACACAATTTACATCATATTTGCCTGTGCATATGAAACGTGAGGCAAAAAGCACCAAACACATGTAAGTACTGTAAGCACAGGAGGAAAACACTAGGAGTACATGAGCAAACCACACTGCAGAGCCTGGTAAAAATTACATTCAGCAGCTGAAGTTGGTGTCTATCAGCCTGCAAGCTTCTGCTCTGCAATATTATTGGGGTGGTAGGCAGGAAGGCTCAATACCCTCAAAATGAGGGGCCTCTAGCGCTAATCAGCCTCCTGGAGAGTAGGCATTACTCAAAACTGCAGATACAGAGTGGAAACTAAGCTGCTCTTTTTGATTTAAGAACAAACGGGATCACCTGCATAAAATTCAAAGAAATACCTGCATATTGAGGCCACTGCATCTGCGAAAATTTTCATTGACTTTGCATTACTCTAGAGCTGCATGCAACACAAAATAAAGCCTTTTTTCCTGAAGTAACAAGTTATTCTCTTTTTCTCCACCTCCTGATTTCCAAAGTATATGTTCCTTCATCATTGATACTATCTGTGCCATTATCTCCACATGAGGAATGTTTTTAACAGCCTAAAATATAAATAAATCAATGTCTTCACTATTGGTTCACTTTTACAAGGCACTTGCTAACTGTGCAGGTCTGTCTGAAATTTAACCTGTATATTCTAATAGCTCCCTAAAGACTACCAAAATAGATTACTACTTACAGCAAGTAATCTTTTAGATTATTAAAAAAATAAAACATCTCCATCTTCAACAGTGTAGTAGCTAGCAACCCTCCCTGTTACTCTGTGCTTCTAGCAATCTCCCCAATAGGTACAATGCATGAAGAGAGGTGGAAATAAATATCACCTAGAAGTTACTATGCAGTTTGAAAATAAGTGGTTGCAACCTCTTTGCTTTCATTTCTTGATCCCATAAGCTGTCCTTATCTGCCTTTATGCAACCAATGTTAGTCAAATACTCAAAAAAACCCTCACACAAACCAAACCAGCTCTTGCAGCATGTCTTGATTTCACATTCCTCCCCTGTTGTGGCACAAAGGTCCCACAGTCTCACACTCAATACAAGGAAAGAGAATGCCCAACTACAAAACACTCCTAGCAATGGATGCAGATGGTATTTTCAGATGGTGTGCTCTGAAGAGACTGTGCATCATCATGGCAAAAGCTTCCTGGAGGGACCACCTACCTAACAGTTCAAGAAAAGGTGCCACGCCCACTCATTACAGTGAAAAATCAATCCCTTCAAATATAATATGTCATAGAATTTTCTTCAAACAATACTGATGCCTTTGATAAGCCACAGCACATTGGAAGGAGCCAATTTTCACCACAGCATACAAGATGGACCACTTAGAGCAACACCCACTGACCCTTACAAATATAAGAGTTTTTAATCATGGTATGCAAACCAAATGCTACTCAAAAAGGAGCACTTCCTTATAAGAACAAACACAGAAGCCATTTCCCTTTCCTCTTTACTCAGAAAACCCCCATGCACGCTTCCAGAGACATGGTTTCACTGATGAGCAAAGTTTATTATTCTCTATTCCTGCCAACAGCCTTGCTGACCTCTGTTCTTATGTGGAAATACGTAACAAAGCTCCCTCTGTCCTTGTGATGGATGTGACTGCTTTCTGAAATTTACACTGAACATCACAGCCATCGACATTTGACCACAAGATAGGTATTGGACAGACGTAATCTACTTAAAAGATTCTTGCAAAAATACATACAAAAATCTAGGTACTGCATTTACCAAAAAAAAAAAAAAATAGACAAAGTGAGGTAATTTTATCAAATGAGAGAGCAGCAGGTCACTCAATAAGTAGATTTTACTGCAAGTCACAGATCAGTCTGAACACTACTGCTCCACATGGGCGGATTATTTCTGCATCTCTGTTAGTCTTGCAATTGCTTTCTCTCTGCTGTGTGAAAAAAAAAACCACCAAAATAACATCAACACAAAAATCCCAACAACTTTCTGGTTTCTGGTGCTAAGAAAAAGATACAATATATCAATTTCTCTCTACATCAAAAGGTTTTGGTTTATCATTTTGTTTTATATTTGATTTTATTTTCTTTATAACTCTGCACTTTCCCTCTATGGCAAACTTACAAATATATACAGTATCCTAAGATTTGTGACTAGTGAGTAATCTAAAGAACATCAATAGGATTCATAGCCTTTATCTAGATCCTTCTGTTTATACATACTTCTTCATTCAAAATAATGGCTGCCACGCAGCCCGTTTTCAATTTTAGATGCAAGCTAAATACTAGGATGAGTAACCAAGAAAAACCTGCCTTTGGGGTCTACTACATTACGCTTTTCAGCTGTGAAACTTTTCTAGGCAGCAAACTGCTCAAGTCAGAAGTAATCCCACAGAAAAGAATATAAGGTGCGAAGTTCACTCTGGTCCTCTACATTAGCTTTTTCACCTAGCTCTTCATACATTTCATCTTGCCACAGGGCACCCTACAGAAAGTTGTTGTGTTTCCTTCTTCAATGATCTGTCTTGAAGTTGTGACAAAATTATGAGCTCAAATTCCTTGCGTAGTCAAAGGAGATAAGCACATACAGACAGGCGTTTGCATTGGCTTTCTGTTTTCCAGGTCTCTTTATTCAGGCCATCTTGTATTTAGGTTACATGGCATGATTTTGGTAGCTGGGGACCAGAGGGGTGGCTTCACTGAGAAGATACCAAAAAGCTACCCCTATGTCCAGCAGAGCCAATGCCACCTGGCTCCAAGATGGATCTGTTGCTGGCCCAGTGATGGTGGTAGTGCCTCTGTGAAAACGTATTTGAGAAGGGGTAAAAACTGCTGTGCAACAGCAGCCAAGAGAGAAAAGTAAGAGAAACAACTCTGCAGACACCAAGGTCAGTGAGAAGGGCCTGCACCAGTACAGGTCTTCTGGCAGGACCTATGGCTCCATAGGGGACCCACGCTGGAGCAGTCCATTCTTGAAAGACTGCATCCCATGGAAAGAACCCATGTTGGAGCAGTTCATGAAGAACTGCAGCCTCTGGGAAGGACACATGTTGGAGAAGTTCACAGAGGACTGTCTCCCGCGGGTGGGACCCTATACTGGATCAGGGGAACAACATGAGGAGGAAGGAGAGGTGGAGACAACGTGTGATGAACTGACTGCAACCCTCATGCCCTATCCCTCCTGTGTCACTCGGGGGAAAGATGTAGAAAAGTACAGAGCGAAGTTGAGCCTGGGAAGAAGGGAGGGATATGGGGAAGGTGTTTTAAGATTTGTTTTTACTTCTCATTATCCTACTCTGACTTTTATTGGCAGTGAACTAAATTAATTTCCCCAAGCTGAGTCTGTTTTGCCTATGACTATAGGTACTGAGTGATGTCCCAGTCCTTATCTCGACCCACAACCCTTCTGTCATATTTTCTCTCTCCTCCCCTGCCCTGTTGAGGAGGGGGAGCCGATAGAGTGGCTT
>NW_015090984.1:582524-597263 GCF_001431845.1 Calidris pugnax | reverse complement strand
CAAATACTCAAAAAAACCCTCACACAAACCAAACCAGCTCTTGCAGCATGTCTTGATTTCACATTCCTCCCCTGTTGTGGCACAAAGGTCCCACAGTCTCACACTCAATACAAGGAAAGAGAATGCCCAACTACAAAACACTCCTAGCAATGGATGCAGATGGTATTTTCAGATGGTGTGCTCTGAAGAGACTGTGCATCATCATGGCAAAAGCTTCCTGGAGGGACCACCTACCTAACAGTTCAAGAAAAGGTGCCACGCCCACTCATTACAGTGAAAAATCAATCCCTTCAAATATAATATGTCATAGAATTTTCTTCAAACAATACTGATGCCTTTGATAAGCCACAGCACATTGGAAGGAGCCAATTTTCACCACAGCATACAAGATGGACCACTTAGAGCAACACCCACTGACCCTTACAAATATAAGAGTTTTTAATCATGGTATGCAAACCAAATGCTACTCAAAAAGGAGCACTTCCTTATAAGAACAAACACAGAAGCCATTTCCCTTTCCTCTTTACTCAGAAAACCCCCATGCACGCTTCCAGAGACATGGTTTCACTGATGAGCAAAGTTTATTATTCTCTATTCCTGCCAACAGCCTTGCTGACCTCTGTTCTTATGTGGAAATACGTAACAAAGCTCCCTCTGTCCTTGTGATGGATGTGACTGCTTTCTGAAATTTACACTGAACATCACAGCCATCGACATTTGACCACAAGATAGGTATTGGACAGACGTAATCTACTTAAAAGATTCTTGCAAAAATACATACAAAAATCTAGGTACTGCATTTACCAAAAAAAAAAAAAAATAGACAAAGTGAGGTAATTTTATCAAATGAGAGAGCAGCAGGTCACTCAATAAGTAGATTTTACTGCAAGTCACAGATCAGTCTGAACACTACTGCTCCACATGGGCGGATTATTTCTGCATCTCTGTTAGTCTTGCAATTGCTTTCTCTCTGCTGTGTGAAAAAAAAAACCACCAAAATAACATCAACACAAAAATCCCAACAACTTTCTGGTTTCTGGTGCTAAGAAAAAGATACAATATATCAATTTCTCTCTACATCAAAAGGTTTTGGTTTATCATTTTGTTTTATATTTGATTTTATTTTCTTTATAACTCTGCACTTTCCCTCTATGGCAAACTTACAAATATATACAGTATCCTAAGATTTGTGACTAGTGAGTAATCTAAAGAACATCAATAGGATTCATAGCCTTTATCTAGATCCTTCTGTTTATACATACTTCTTCATTCAAAATAATGGCTGCCACGCAGCCCGTTTTCAATTTTAGATGCAAGCTAAATACTAGGATGAGTAACCAAGAAAAACCTGCCTTTGGGGTCTACTACATTACGCTTTTCAGCTGTGAAACTTTTCTAGGCAGCAAACTGCTCAAGTCAGAAGTAATCCCACAGAAAAGAATATAAGGTGCGAAGTTCACTCTGGTCCTCTACATTAGCTTTTTCACCTAGCTCTTCATACATTTCATCTTGCCACAGGGCACCCTACAGAAAGTTGTTGTGTTTCCTTCTTCAATGATCTGTCTTGAAGTTGTGACAAAATTATGAGCTCAAATTCCTTGCGTAGTCAAAGGAGATAAGCACATACAGACAGGCGTTTGCATTGGCTTTCTGTTTTCCAGGTCTCTTTATTCAGGCCATCTTGTATTTAGGTTACATGGCATGATTTTGGTAGCTGGGGACCAGAGGGGTGGCTTCACTGAGAAGATACCAAAAAGCTACCCCTATGTCCAGCAGAGCCAATGCCACCTGGCTCCAAGATGGATCTGTTGCTGGCCCAGTGATGGTGGTAGTGCCTCTGTGAAAACGTATTTGAGAAGGGGTAAAAACTGCTGTGCAACAGCAGCCAAGAGAGAAAAGTAAGAGAAACAACTCTGCAGACACCAAGGTCAGTGAGAAGGGCCTGCACCAGTACAGGTCTTCTGGCAGGACCTATGGCTCCATAGGGGACCCACGCTGGAGCAGTCCATTCTTGAAAGACTGCATCCCATGGAAAGAACCCATGTTGGAGCAGTTCATGAAGAACTGCAGCCTCTGGGAAGGACACATGTTGGAGAAGTTCACAGAGGACTGTCTCCCGCGGGTGGGACCCTATACTGGATCAGGGGAACAACATGAGGAGGAAGGAGAGGTGGAGACAACGTGTGATGAACTGACTGCAACCCTCATGCCCTATCCCTCCTGTGTCACTCGGGGGAAAGATGTAGAGAAGTACAGAGTGAAGTTGAGCCTGGGAAGAAGGGAGGGATATGGGGAAGGTGTTTTAAGATTTGTTTTTACTTCTCATTATCCTACTCTGACTTTTATTGGCAGTGAACTAAATTAATTTCCCCAAGCTGAGTCTGTTTTGCCTATGACTATAGGTACTGAGTGATGTCCCAGTCCTTATCTCGACCCACAACCCTTCTGTCATATTTTCTCTCTCCTCCCCTGCCCTGTTGAGGAGGGGGAGCCGATAGAGTGGCTTGGTGGTTACCTGGTGTCCAGCCAAAGTTAACTTGCCACAACATTGCGGCAACAAAGGGCACAGACTCCGCCAAGTGGTGAAGCGAAAATGTTTAATGTTTGATTTTTACAGCGTATATAGTTTCTCTCTTTTGATTACGCACTGTGGTCTCTACACAGATCGGTTGTGGGGGCCTGTCCACGTGCCATTATGAGCAATACAACTGGCTACATATAAGTGTTCATGCGCTTATGTTATCCAAATACTGTTATCTGTTATTTCCCTCACTAGATTTCACACCACACAAATAATACCACATAAAGACATTGTTTTACTGTTCCCAAAGCCTCCTTCCCATCAATGCAAGAACACCTGCCGAGCTCTCGCTCAGCAGCGTGTTTCCACAATTCCTCACTCCCCACACAACATGATAATAATTTTTCTCCCACAAGATTTCATTTTACTTTCCATAGTTTCTAATTTTTTATGTTCTGCAGAACAAAACTGCACCTTAGGATTTTCCTCATGTCTCCTAATTCAGTAATCAGCTTACTTCTCTTTCTCGTGGATTTCTTTGTGTTTACTTCCCTGTAGTTGCCAATTCTTGACTTCTGGTATTTTTAACTTGAACTTAGTAAGGTATCTCATATCTTGGTGGTCCTGCTTGGCTAGCTATCACCCACTCTCACTCTGCTCTATCAGGGTTCCAACAATCCCATCACACTCTTACCTTTCTCAAGTAAACAAGACCCAGCTCTCCCAAACACTCCTATTACCATTGCTCCTTGTGCTCCAACTGATACTCACGGTAACATCTGAAAGCAAAAGCAGCAACACAGATGCACGTCAGCCAGTACTCGTGACATATCCACACAGCTCAGCAGTTCTCAGTTGTTCATATAGCAGCTTAACAGCAAAAATACCTATTTGAGCTCCAACTTTTAAATATGTTAAAACTCTGAGGAAAAGGACAAGTTACTGCAATTACACCCAGTCTATATGGTCATTTTATGTGACTAACTCCTTCTGATGGGCACTGCTATTAACGGTGTCTTTATATGACCGAACACATTGACACTTTTGCTTTTAATGAAGGTGTACTTCTATCCAATCCAGAATAGACAGCTCTCAGATTTATGCAAAATGTATATATACAGATTTAAAAACATATATATAGTCTAGTTTACTTTTAGGTATATTTCAGTTGAAGCCAAGATCTCGTGAAGTAGTTTGTATAATTGGAAGAGAAGTATCTAAGTAGCCAGGTCAGCTGGTCCCAATAGCAAGTCATTGGCTAGTAGAGTTATATACTGTAGACAGGCTTCACAAAAGAACCCCGTAAGGTTTACAATGCACTCAACACACAAGTGTAGGATGCCATAGAGCCAGTCTCCTCCTCACTAGGAGCTCTTTTTATACCTTAAATATGCACTGAGGCAATTAGAAGTCAAAGAATGTTACCACTGATAAACTGCAGATCTTTTTGAGAGACATAGAGGTGACTGTTTTAGATACTGAGGTATGTAAGTTCATGTGCTTGCCTGTGAGCATTCCCACATGCACAGAGTATTTGTCTTCAGTGGCAAACAAACAACTGAAAATATGCAAGGCAAAAGAGAGTTAGAACCTCTTTATCTATCTACCTATTTATCACCAGTTGTGCCTGTTTGGAACTCCCAACCTTTCTTTGCGAGCATTAGTATGCTAATAACATAATAATACCAAGTGGAAAAATAGAGAATATTAAACAGAAATGTAAATGTGTATTTATAGGGGACTTGAAATAAACAACAACCTTGTGACTTGTGAGATACCCATCTTAGTTTCAGCACAACACCCTTTTCTCAGGACTGCTCCTACTTCAATTGCCTCTGGGTCATCTCCCAAAGTGAAAGGAAGCCTTCTAGTAGCCTCTATGTGCTAATAAGGATGAGCTTCTGGACTTTCGGAAGTCTACGGGAATAATGTCTCTTGCCTCCCCATTTCCAAAAACAGACGTCCCAATAAAAGAGCACATATGCCTCCTTTAACATAGGCATAAACAGTGAAATGAACACCAACCAATAGATCACAGATGTTTGTTTTCATATTTTTATGACACTTGATTTGCAAAGCTGAACTATGAGTGTTCATGGATAAGAATTACTCCTACTTTTCTGGAGACAGCAGAGCAAATCTAGTCCTGAAAACCTGCCTGCATCTGCTCTGTTTAACAATGTTTTCTGGAAAGTAACATCCGCATTGCCTGGGTAAGTAAACTTAGAATTTAATCTCTCACTATCCTGGTGTTTGCAACACAAAATAGTCCATACCCAGAGCTAAAGTCCAGCATATCAGACATAACCAGAGATCAGACTGCCACATTTTTTTTATATATACACCAACCACAATCAACTTCCTTTTTTTTTTTTTAGTCAAATTTGTAACAATAGCAGTTTGCTTCATGTACAAAACCCTGCCTTGTAGTTGTGGTTTAGGCTGTGATTAACACCATAACAACAAAGATCTAAGCCCGGTTTTGCCAGTGTTCATACAAAATCCTCACAAGCTATTGCAGCAAGACAGTGTTTTGTTTACCAGCACTCAGAATCACTTTCACATCCCAGAAATGCGCCTCCCAGGCACAAGTCTTTGCTTTAAAATGCTTTAAGGCCACTTTTACCCCAATCTAACTGGAGACTCAGGAACTCCAGAAAATTATGGTATCCTCTTTCAGCCTCACTATCCGCCCTCCCGCACTGCGTTAACAAAAGATACAGATGACACTTAAGTTAGTTCACATTAAACAAATCCACAGCAATATGGGAAACATATTTACTTTGAAAATTCTTTTATGACACAGATGTTTTAAGAGTGATTCTCAAAAGAAATCAGTAGTTACATGAGCAGCAGAACTAATGAAAATGGTTTTGCTGGATTGTTGTTCTGTATTTGTATGTTCACTTCCTCCAACAACCTAGTTCCCCACCAAATCCTTAGAATTTCTGTTCCCTGCAATTCCTTTGGTTTCTCTAGTCCTTGATACCCTCCATTCCTTCCTGTGTTCCTGTAAGAGAGACCACACACTGCAGCTGACTGCAAGCAAATCACTAACTGGCCAGCAGCTACCAATGTCCATTGGTCAGTAAGCCAAAGACAGAACAGCAGCAGCTCCCTTCATAGTGTTTTCTTCAGGTAGCAGAGTAATTAACCATTGATTTCTTACAATTCTTTTTAAGAAAGGAAAGAGCCTCCCTGAAGTCAGAAGGGAGGACTAAAAGAACTAGCCTGACAGCTTTACATAGAATGCCAACTTCACATTTACATGGGAAGGCAACCTGAGGAGGTCATATACCAGCTTTTTTGTTCTTTGCCTACTTTCTGGTATTTTGGATTTTATGTTAGTGACTGAATTCTTGCTTGTACTATTTTTTCTTAAAAATACTATAGAAGACTTATGCTCTAGTAGACTCATCACATCATAAATACTGGTTATGTAAAGGCTAACAGAAAAAGATGAAAATATGTCAGTGGATCTCTTTTATATTTTTATTTGTACATATATTACTCGCATACCCTACAAGCCTGGAAAAAAACCCTCCTATTACTGAACAACACATCTCTCAATTCATTTATTTGGCACCTTCTGACAAAGTGTACCAAGTATGACAGCAAAGATAAGACTAAACATCCCCGACACCTCTAAGACTAAATAAGAAAAAAAAGCAAAAAAAAAAAAAAGAAATGCATACTTTTGTCTGTCAGAAAAAAAAAACAGACTGCTTGTACATAAACCAGCAGACAAATGAGAGGGTTGAGAAGAAGAAACATAGCTCTGCTTTCAGCACTCCCTTAAATACAAACAGTTATTAATGTTTTACTCAAAAGCATTTATACACAAAATATCCATCAGAAAAGATATTTTTGGGTGTGTGGTGAAGAAGCATGTTAAGATGCAGAAAAGAAAAAAAAGACCCAGAAAAGAAAAAAAAAAGAAGAAAAGAAGATCCATTTTTCCAGAGTAGGTGCTAACTAGCACATTATGAATTTACAGACTGGCTTACCATTTTCTCCTGAGAACTCCAGTGTGGGTTTCAGAATGTAACTGACTCAACTACCAAACTCAGAATCATTGAGGATGACCTCACTTTCTCACCCTTTGACTAATTTAAAATTGGGAAGCGGAAAATAAATCCATTTAACATTTCGTTAATCCAAAACTTCTGCAGGTTATTGGTTTAAATAAGGATTTATATACACACTTCTGTGGCTTAGCATCATAGATGAGCAACCAAAACATTACACAGTCAGCAAATGAAAGATCCCGTGAACACGAAAGACTGCCAATGCTTTACAAATGAAATTAAGTTCTAATGAAGAAAGGAATCTTTTTCTGGCTGTCTCCCTCACTTTTTCAGTCAATTCAAGAGACACCTATGAAGTACAATATCAAATACACCTTGACTCCCACTTACTTGAAATACGCCACTGCATCATGCACCACCACTTTCTGCTTTACTTCTTTACAACCACAGTCACAGATGTCCTAAGTTTCAACACACTTCTTACACCAGTGGCTAAAAGCCTTCACTCCCACAACTCCAACAATCATAAGGAATTTCTGAAACTGCTCTGAAGTCTAACCTGCATCCAGCCTCCAAAATCATCTGCAAAAACAATTTTCAGATCACATCATGAACGCTTTATGTAATCTTGCTCAAAACCACACACAAACCACAAGGATCATAGACTCTCAGAGTTTCCAAGCCAAAAGACTCAGTAACGTCCTACTAAATCTGCACGAAAATTCTTTCTAAAAGCTACTGCTTACTCCTGCTTGGCTTCCTGCCATATCAACTTCCAGACAGGAAAAGTGTAATGGCATGCAGAAGATCTATACAGAAAGCCTGCACACACTAAAAATAGGCAGATAAACACATTTTAAAGCAGAATAAAAAAAAATCACTTTAAAATGTCAACCTGTAGGTGGGGAAAAAAAAACAACACACCACAATTCAGATCCTGCAAACATTTGCACATGCTCTTAAGGACACCAGAAGTATCTATGTACCTAAAAAATAAACTTTCACATAGCAAGAACCCAAGCAGATAGTTAATATAAATCTCTTAATGTTTTAATTTTAGAACCTGAACATAAGCCAGGTGCAAAGCAGCAAAAGATAAAGAGGGTGTAAGTTTCAGCTGTGCTGAAAAAACATGCACCAAATGTTTTCAAACTGTATGTTGCAGTTCCTTGGTGCAGGTTCAGTCATACAGCACTGGTGTTACTCCATGTATTCTCCAGCAGACTCAACTGTTCTATACACAGTTAACGTTACTAACCACTGTCTGTGGTACAATTTGCCACTCCACAGGTTCTCATACAAATAGAAATAATGGGAACAAATACTGTACACAGCTCTTAGCAATTTTTAAACTATTTAAGGGTAGTTTTCTTAATAGACAATTTTCCAGGTATGCAGATTATGAAGTATTTTAATAAGATTCACAGAATTTGTGCTTTACTCCTCAACATACACACTGGTAGAAAATATATAACATGACTAACAACTTTTCTTCTGACCTCCTTCCAAAAAAACATGCCCTGGAGCACAATCAGGAGGAAGTGTGATTCCCTTATTCACAAGGGATATTGAAAACAATAATAAACACCCTTTAATAGTGCAAGTAATGTTCTTTTGATACTGGCAGCATAGCCTTGTGCTATGGTTGTGTACATTATACAAAACAACAAAACTTCAATGAAAAACTTAAGTAAGCTTTTCATTTATTTATTTATTTTCCCCAATTGAAGCACTGGAATATATTTCCGTTTAAGATTATAGTTTCCCATTTGGGATTGTCCCAGAAACTGGTGACCAAGCCCAAATGCTCAGAGTTGTGAGCTCTGAAATACCACAATGTTTCAATGAAGGCTGGTTATTATGACCAGCCCACATCCAAGACAACCACACCAGCTGCTGGACAATGCAGCAAGCAACACAGATTATCTGTGTGGATGCAGAACCCCAGTCGTTACAAGAGAAATTAGAGAAACACCTTGACACACTTTACCAACCGACTGACCACAGGTGTGGCTTTTCCATACATCATGGCTGCAAAGAGCTTGCATGAGAAGGAGGATGCAGAGGCTCAACCTAAACACAATGCCAGTAAAAATGGGAACAGCAACCCAGGAGCTAGAGCTGGAGTGCCAGGCTCTCAACTGAGAAAGACCATGGGAAGAGGGTTTTAAGAAAGAACATTTGGACCATGTGTGCATTTGACAAGTTCAGAAAACAAAAATGTTTTATGCTGTGGTGCTTAAAATACTTGTGAAAATATCTATGAGTTACTATTTCGCTTCCTGCGTCTTTCCCTAAATAAAGCTACGTATATGTATTCTTTGCTCTACATTACACATCAAGCAACTTCCAGAAGGAAGCTTTATTTTAAGTCATCAGAGCACAACAGCAGCAGTCTTTTTCCCCTCAAGAGTGGAGAATCTTTTCCTCATTCAGGTAATTCTACCAACCAAGAATTTACTGTACTTCACATACACAAAGAAAAAAATATAGTTTAGAACAAGCATAGAAGAATGCAACCAGAAAGTGTTAGAAAAAATAACAAACTTGGCACCAGAAAAAAAAACCCACAACAAAACAAATAAAATCCAGAAAAACAAAGCTGGGAGAAAGCAGCACCATCATACTAGAATATTCACACAAAGGGAGTTCCCACTGAAAACTTACTAAACTGCTCTCTGACATTTTGGGACTCTACCATTCTTGTTATCCCACCCACATCTTGCATCACATTAACACTGACAACTCTTATGTTTAGACGACACGTCTCCATCTGAACTTTTGATATAAAGCAGATGCCATATGAGAGGTCACTTAAAATACCTGAGGTGCAACAACTATTGGCTGAAAAAGAAATAAAGGCTATCTTTCTCAGGAAAAAAAAACATGGGTCAAAAAGATTCTGTGTGTGTGTGGATTTAATTTTACCAAGACAATTTCTGGGTGAAAAAGGGCTACATAAGTATTAAAACTAAACAGAAAAAGTCAAAAAAGAAAAAACCTCTTATTTTTTAATTATTTTAATTAAATGAATTAATTTCCCAGAATTTACAGTGTTCATTGGCATGTTTATTAATGTTCTTTAAAGTAATTTCTCATTTTAACCTTTTTGTGACAAGGCAAACAACATTCTCAAACTATGTTGAGAAGAGTGTTGATTTTTCAGTCGCTACACCCATCTGAAAACATGGGTGAAGCAATACAAAATTCGCTCTGCTGCCTAACTTTTTTTCTGTAGTGATTTCGACTTGGAAAAAGATAGCTCAAGGCTCAAATAGCACATGCAACGTGCCTGGGATGCCAACTTCAGATGGATATGAAAATGCAAATGTTATAGCATTGTCATTAAATAACAGAAAAATCCTGCAGACATAAAAGGGACATGAACATGTTCAGACATGAACCAGGCTAATGTACACACATATGTATACCTGTAATTTTTTGCCACATTCCTTTTCTTTGAACTGAGACTGTGCTGCGAATTACCTGTTATTAGTTATTGTAACTGAGATGAGACCATCAGTTTCAAAACCAGACAAACTCTAACCAAAAGCTGCACAAGATGTCAGACAAACTGCTTTTCAGCTGCAAATACCTGCCCCCTCCACTAATGCCTGTGGAGTGACCCCAGTTAAAAAATCAACACACTCTCATTTAACACTTCCGCTCCCGATTAAAATTAATCTATCCCCCATTTTCTAGGTAATTAACAACTTTTAGCCAAGGCACTGCTTTACAGAATATATGTGAGTTTACAAACCAATCGCCAGCTACATTTCAGCTCTGTATTATGCTTTTCTGTGTAACTCTCCAAACTCACAGTTCTCCTGACAGTTGAAGGATCAGTTCC
The DNA here is from genome assembly GCF_001431845.1 of Calidris pugnax. Classification (NCBI taxonomy): domain Eukaryota; kingdom Metazoa; phylum Chordata; class Aves; order Charadriiformes; family Scolopacidae; genus Calidris; species Calidris pugnax. The sequence continues at coordinate 586,864 of NW_015090984.1, read as the reverse complement.
AGTAGGTGATTCCGTTTGAACCAATGGATACCGACAATAATCAGTATCTTGATGGATTAGCCCAAAAGGATAATTTAGATTATTTCATAAGCAGATGCTGAAAAGCAGAGCATGCATTTCAAAATTAAATGCTCATCTCTGGTCTTTTTTTCTGTTATTAAACTGAAATCTGTACTATAGAGACAATTTGGAATTTTTCATTCCTGTGTGCCTGCATATCTTACATTTGAAATATACCAATAAGAGCAAGGATAAAGTTGTCCATACTGCAAGAACTACAATTACAAGATATGTATGTTAATTTTATTTTATTAGTTTTTCTTAAAGTACATCTCTCAGCCTCACACTTTCTTTAGATACTCATCTCAGTGGGAAAATACCAACATTAGTTAGCATTCACTTGAGCTGGTTGGTGCTGGTATCTAAAAAGCATACCTCCAAAAAACTTCATACAGTACAATTATGGCATAGCACATTTTCAGGCCATAAAATTACTACTTCTAGTTTATACAAGCATTACATATTAATTTACAAAAGTTAAAGTGAAATAAAAAATAAATTAATTTAGCAGTCATAAAGAATGACTAAAAACATCTGCATATTATCTGAAAATAATTAAGGAAGTATATTTGCATTTATTTCTTAAATATACCATAATTTCTCAAATTCCCATAAATATGCAACTCATTTCTGTTATAACTAACTTCTTGAAATAAACATTCAATGTATATCTAACATTAATTCCATGACGACTAGAATCTATTCAGAGTACAACTACTTTATGTGAAAAACAAAGTATTCTATCTTCCTTTGTAATGCAAGACTAGCAAAAGCAACACACCAACATAATAATAAATAATTCTGAGATACTAAAGGTCATTACAGTCTAGTGTCCAATACAGATTAGCTTTAATCAACAAACATGCACAGTCACAGGTTTACAACACTGTGGCAATTATAACCAAGAAGTTCCACCAAGCCACTTCTTTACTTTGTAATATCACACTTTAACCAAATTCTAATAAAGGTGATGCAATACTAGTTTCCTGAGGGGGTTTGGGGTTTTTTTTTTTTTTGGTTTTTTTTTTTGTTCTTTTGCTTTTAGTCTATCAAAATCAACTGCAACTCTTCAAAACCATCCACATACTGAATGTGCTTCGCTTGTTCTTACTAAGAAGTTATCTTTTCATCCTGCTTTATTTTACATGGTCATGGAGCTGTGGAGGCATCACCATCACATACATAAAAAAACCTGCATCTATCTCCAGGCTTGCCAGAATTAAGTTTGACACTCACTGTAAAGCCACAGTAGCTGCTTTCCATTTTGAGAACAAAACCATACATACATGGTATAACTATGCACAACTGCTACAGGCACCAAAGCTTACACATGCTGATATGAACATACAAGGAGTTTTAGTACTTGTAATACAACTGCTTGGTGTATACATCATTAGACAGGATCCCTATGAATTCAAACAGCTTTATACTGCACTTAATCGACACATTAGTACTATCTTTCCAAGCAAGTCCATCCCCTCACATTCCAGTTATGCATATGTTTGAAAACATGCACTCATCCTTTCATCAGCAGCTTCAGCTTCTCCAGACTGAAAGACTTAGCAGATGCCTAGCTGTCTGTCTAAGTAAGCACCTACCATTACTCCTTTTAACAGTATTTTCTGATAGGACTTAGCCTCATGTGCATTTTAAACAACAATTTCAGTTCTAAAGTTATTCTAACCAAAGACTTTGTAACATAAGGAAGGCAAGCAAAGTTTAGTAGACAACATCCAAAGAGGTGATATGCAGAACAGAGATGGTTAAGAGAAAAGCTGCTTTTACCAGCTATAGACATTTGATCCAACAGACATCGCATCAGTATCTTAAGTTCACTGCAACTTTCAAAAGCTAACTTCCTTTTCCAAGTGCTGCAAAACCTGAGAATGTTAATATAGCTCTTATAAAAAAAAAAAAAAAGCAAAAATGAAAAGGTCTAAGAATTTTCACTACAGACACCCTTTTCCTAGCTGACAACCTTGCCTCTAGATGGGTTTCTCTTTATCTCTGAGGAGATATCACAGTGGAGGCAAAGTACTCCATGGAAGGTGAAGTGCCTTTTAAGATAGATCAGGATCAATTTCCTAAATGAAACAAAGAATCAGCTCTTCAGTGCAGCATTTTCTAGTCCATTTTTTTTTTCACTAATTTGACAGCCATAAATAGAGACTTTCCCTTCTGTTAACACACACTGGGAGAAGAATACAAAAGCAACAGCAATAGCAAAAAAAAAAACAACAAACAAACAAAAGAAACCAAACCAGCCTTCACTAAACACTTTCCTCCTGCGGGAAAAGAAACAGTAAACATTCTCTCAATCTTATTTGTAAACTACAGTAATTTCACTAACCCCTAATGTCTAAAGACCAGATCACTTTCATCCAAAGTTAATGTATTAGGACCACCAATAGGAGACACCTGCTTTCAAGAGCATGACAAAAAGGATGCTCAGCAAAACAATCCAAGTTCAGCCCTAATGCCAGAGTTTAGTGTATCATTTTTCCCCTGATGGTAAATATTTGAATGAAACAGGTAGACTGTAAAAGTCAGAATAACAGTCTTTTTCCTTGGAGAAAAAACCCCATACATTCCTCACCCCCAATTTAAAGATGTCCTGGATTTGTCTGTAAATTATGACATGCTCTCTCAAAAAGATGAATCAGAGATGAAAACATTTTATGTATTTTTAAGATCACCACTAACAACAAACATTCACCTGCTACTGTGACTTAAGTATACTGTAAAACTTAATCATTTAACTTGGGCACTTTGAAGAGATTTTTGAGAAAATTGGTTCTGACTATTCCAAGCACAGAACTTTTAAGCACAGGATGTGTGCTAGTGAATACCAAAACTCCAGGGCAAACCCCAAAAGCCCCTTCCCTTTTTGAAAAAGAAAAAGCTCAGCATTTCCTAATCCAACGGTAAGGTATTTGTTTCATTATATGATAATATAATATAATGAGTAGCCAAGATTTTCCAAATCCTTAGAAATACAAAAGCTTTTATCTCCCAATGGTAGCATATTAGGTCGATTTGTCTATCAGATTATTAAGAGTGTGGGAAGGCTGGGAGAGGTTTTGAGATCCAGCTTTAAGATAAGGTTACTGTCCACATCAAGAACGTCCAAGCAATTTCCAAACAAGAAGTTGAAATACAGTTTCATCAGGTAAAACCTCAATTTCCACTTCACCTATATTGGAAGAATATTTTTCTCTTACATATTTTATTTGGAAGGCCCAAATAGCTAGACAGAAGAGACTGGTCTTCCCTATGTGATGTGCAGCCTCAGCATATAGGAAAAGCTATTTTTGAGCAATGTAATAAAATCCAAAGGCAAAAATTCAAGTTGTTCCTCCACTTTCAGCATTGTAATCCTCTAATATGCTGTCAGCCACAAATTTCAAGAGGAACTTACCTGTAAAACCTACTTCACTTCAGAGCAAGATTTCCACCAGTGTAAACACCCATACTGCAGACTCCCATAAACTATCCAAGTCAGTCTGCCAAGACATAGGCACCACTAAAAATACAATCTACGAAACTACTTAGATATCTCATTTCTTCACCCTCCAGGCCCAAAGAACAATGTCTTGTTTTCTCTCCCATACCACTTCCTAATTACTAACTTCATATATAAACAGTTTCATCCTCGCTGCCATTCACAGCTTAGGAAAACGTTTAAGTGCTGAAGCCACGCAGACATTCGTTTAAATTTAAGCATGTGGGAAACTCCACTGCAGCCTTGGACGCCGTTCTGGTGTTTGACAATAAACACATCAACCCAGATGTTGGGACCTCAGTCCTGAAAACATCCTAGCTCCAGGACAAGGGAACCACACGTCCAAAACTAGTTCCTCCTCGGAGATACCCTGCTGCAGGCTGTTTCTAACAGGAAACTCAAGAACACGTTTAAGGGGCAGCTGCCGAAGACAGCCAAGCGGGGTTCGCACAGCGGCAGCCTGATCTCAAAGCCCTGCAGAGCCACGCCGGCGGCGCCGAGGTCACGCACACGCACCTCACGCACACCCCCACACGCACCCACAACCTTTCGGGAGCTCGGCGCTGCGGGCGCCGCGCGGAACCCGAGGGCAGGCTGCGGGGCCAGCGGCCGCTGCAGAGCGGAGGGAGAGCGGGCAAGGCCGGCGAGGCCCCGGCGCTGCCGAGGGCGCACCGAAGCCTCGCACCAGCCGCGGCCGCCGCCGCCCCGAGGGCGAGAAAGCACGGACGCCCAGCGCGGCGCAGCCCCTCCAGCTGCAACGGCGGCCGACAAACGGGAG
>NW_015090984.1:551005-581271 GCF_001431845.1 Calidris pugnax | reverse complement strand
CGCTGCCAGCCTGGTGCCTCCCCCAGGCCGACGACCCGCAGGCGCGGCAGCAGCTGCGCTACGCTGTGGCGGTGCCGCCGCCGTCCGCTCGAGGGCGCCCGATCGGCCGGGCCCCCGGGGGGCCCAGTGGGCCTCAGCCCGCCCCGAGCAGACCCTGCGCGAAGAGCCCGGAATCATCCTCGCCCTGACTCGCTTTCCGTCTCCGCGGGCCGCTGGGCACGGGCGCCGCCGCGAGCTCTCCGCCTTTGCGGCGCGGATGGGGGGCGGCGAGGCGGGCTGTCCGCCCCCCGCTCCGCGCCCACCCAAGCGGCAGAGTACTCCGGTGGGGGCGACCGCCCGCGGGGAGGGGGCAGGGGCGGCGATCGATTGGCCGGCCAGGCGACTGCAAGGGCTGCGCTCGGCCCCGGCGGCGCGTAGAGGCCGCGCAGCGGCGGCCCGGGAGGGGGCGGGGAGGGCCCGGAGAGGGGAGCGGAGAGCTGCGGCGTCTCCGCCGGCGGTGAGGGGTACCTAGGTGGAGCCGGCCCCGGCAGGCACGGGTGGAGAACGGGGACCCTTCCACGCACACCCTGCCGTCAGCAGGGGAGGCGTCCGCGGTGCGCGGTTTGTAAGGGCCGCTCACGGTGCAGGGGGCAAACACCGCCTGCCGATCTGTGGGAGAGGCCGGAGATGTCGGTGAAGTCCTTAGTTTGTCACGGGAGTGACGGGTTTTTTGCGTTGTTGCCAGATAAGCGTTGGTCAGTCTGATCCCTTCGCATGAGGTGGTAACACGGAACGCGGCTAAGGGTTTCGCTTAAAAGTAGTGGAAATTTCTCTGTGTTGAGGTAAACAGCTGCATGTCCCGGGCCAATCCGGCTGCGTTTGGGCTTCTGGGAAAGTAAAATAATGGCAAAATTGATACACACATAACCAAAGAAAAGTCACTACTTAGGAAAATTTACTACCCGGGGGGTGGATTTGCTGCCGTCAATGGAGAAAGCGTGTGAGATCTGAATGTTTACACAATTAATTTTCATTTGCACGTAACAGCAGTGCCACCTTCGCCTGTGCCATGCTGTGAGTGGGAAAGGTGTCCACAAATCATGCCTCTGCTGGCGTTACCCAGCTGTGCCACCCTGTTCCATCCCTCCTTCATGTCATTTGGTTGACGTTTTCACCTAGCGTTGGAAGAATTTACCATGACTGCCAAGAGGGCTAGCGCCTCTGGGACCAGTAGCCTTCTTGACGGGATTCATGTGTCCCAGCAATCACATAAAGTCATTGAAAGCCTTTCTCAATTTGGTTGCTTTAACTCCACAGAGCTAACCCCTTATGTACTCAGCCTCCAATCAGGAAATGACCGGCAGCTTCTATCTTGTCATCCTGTGGAATACAAGGGTCAGAAGTACTTTCCTGTCGCATTTTCTGCTTCAAAGGTGTCTGCACCTCTTTCAGATTGGAGCTATAGGGCAAGCACATGCAGCCTGCATGAAGCTCCTGGCAATACACAGATGGCAGAAAGAGATGAAGAGGGCCACTATTGCGTTATGATGATTCATTTTTCACTCACTTCCTGGGGGAAAGTGGCTTTAAAACTGCTCCCATACTAAAGATATTACATAAGATTGCGTTGTAGTACAGACTTTTTTTTTTTTTTTTTTTTTTTTTAGTGAGCCCTCCAAAACTTTGCAGATTGGAATACTGGAGTACTTTATTCGACAGGAAAAGGTGTGAAAAGAGGATCAGTCCTTCAACTAAGACAATCTTTCTAACTTTTTTTTTCACCTAGGTTGTCTTCCAGAAGTAAGCTAAGAAAAGATATTTCTGCAGTATGAAGCTACTTCAGCTATTAATCTAACATGCACTGAAGACTACAGGCTGTCTGGAAGCTGAGGAAGGTTGTTTACGTGCAGTATGGGTCAGCAGTCTTGCAGACATGTAAGCTGACAGTTCGGGTACTGTGCATTTCATTTTCTGCTGGAGCTGAGTAGTTCCACTTTCCTGTTGGTTTTAAATTTAAATCAAGCCTTTTCAAGATAATATCATTACAAGAGCTAGGTCCAGATTCAGCTAGCCGGATCTACTCTCAGTACTGGAGACTTTTCACTTCAGATGAATTCAGGCCTTACTGGTTTGAGTGAGAACAATCGCTACAGGAATATCTGACACTGGTGCAAGCTCATTTGCAGACTGGGAATGCTTGTTTTTAACAACGTTATAACTAATTCTGCCTAAAAACCAACACAAAATTTGAGTCTAGGTTTCCATAGCTCCAAGTATTCTGCTAGAATCAGTCGTCCGGTATGATTCTCAGGGTTCTTCTGTGGTCCAATGTTGAAAAGTGACATTAGGTATGTTGTTTGATTAAAAATTGAACAAATTAAACCTCCACTGTGCCCAAGGCATGATAAAAAAAGCTGGTAACAGCTGAAGTGGCATTTAAGGCTTTGTGTCAGCCAGACTTTGCATGGGTTGGGATCATTGGGATCACTGGGATGATCCTTAAACTGAATCCTTCATCTCATAACCAGTGCCTGGTTATGACAGGGACATAGAGAAAAGACCTGCTGCAAATAAGACTGACAAGATGGTAGCTGAAAAAAAGTAATTCAACAGAGAATTTGGCAGATTTTTTAAAAGGATGCCTCTCTCAACAGAAAGCTCATACACATATTTTAAAAGGCAAATAAAGGCATATTTCCACAGGCAAATAAAGATGTTCACCTGCAAATTTCTTGTAGAGAAAATGCACATCTATCTTCCTGCAGGTATTAATTTGTCTTTAAGAGAAAGACGTGAAATCAACACGACTTAAAACTCTCACTGTTGAGTGCAATAGTACAGGTGGCATAGCAGATATTTCCACTGGTGCTGACTTCATGACTGCTGTGTTTTCCACATCTGCCGCTGGCTGCTGCTTACTGCAGAGGTAGCCTACATTGCCATTTATGAGTTGGAGGCCAGTCCTGCTGGATGCTAAGTTTCTCCCATAAGAGTCACTGGGCACAAGTTGAAGTCACTGGCTTATTGTCTGGCTAAGGATTAGATCTGCAGAGAAGTGTGAGTCTGTTGTTGAAGCTACCTCTGGGACATTGCTACCCTCATTGAAGAATGAGAAATGCAAAAGGCAGAAGATGGGACACATCTCTCAGGAAAAAGCATTTGTATTTTTAATACATGAAAATATATTCAGGTCCTCTATTCCTGCAGTAAAATAACATTTTCCTACAGAAATCCTACACAGAAATCCTAGAGCTTTAAGATGAGCCCTCTGATTTCCTTCATATTCCATCCCAGCATTTACTTTGAAGTTGCACTGTTGCTGTGCTTCCAGTTATCCAGTAGTCATTTCTATACTGTGCTGTAGCTTCCATTTGTTGCAAATGAGTTGCAATCATCTTACCCAACATACATATAAAAGCTTTTCTTGTTGCCCTTAATGTCCCTGCTGAGATTTAACTCTTATCTGGGCTTTAGCTATCCTAACCTGATTCCTGGCTGCTTGGACAATTTCTCTGTGTTCCTCCCAGGCTATCCGTACACACTCTGTAGGCTTCCTTTTTGCTTTTGAGTGTGTATGGGAGCTCCTTGTTCACCCATGCAGGCATCCTGGTATTTTTGCTTGACTTCCTCTTAGTTGGGATGCATCCCTCCTGAGCTTGGAGGAGGTGGTCCTTGTATATTAATCAGCTTTCTGGGACACCTCTTCCCTCTAGTGCTTTATCCCATGGTACTCTGTCAAGGAGATCCCTGAAAGAGACCAAAGTCTGCTCTCCTAAGTCCAGAGCAGTGGGCTTGCTGTGTGTCCGCCTCGCTGCCCTAAAGATATTGAATTCCATCATCTCATGGTCACTGAAGCCAAGGCTGCCCTGAGCTTCTCATTCCCCAGCAGACCCTCCTTGTTGGTGAGAACAAGGTCCAGCATAGCAGCTCTCCTTGTTGGCTGCTCCATCACTTAGAGGAGGAAGTTATTGTCAATGCATTCCAGGAACCTCCTGGATTGCTTATGCCCTGCTTATGCTTATGTCCCTCCAACAGATATTGGGGTGGTTGAAGTCTGCCAGTAAGGACCAGGACTTGTGAACATGGGGCTGCTCCTATCTGTCTATGGAGGGCATGGTCTGCTCAGTCTTCGTGGTCAGGTGGCCAGTAGGAGATGCCCAGTGTAACATCACCTGCCCCTGCCTTCCCTTTGTTCCTGACCCATAAGCTCTCAGTTGGCTCCCCATCCATGCACTCCAGCTGATCATTGACATAGAGGGTAACATGCCCTCCTCATCTTCCCTGCCTGTTCTTCCTGAAGAGCCTGGTATCCTTTCTTTCCAACACTCCAGTCCTAAGAGCCATCCCACCATGTCTCTGTGGTGCCAACAAGATCAGAGCCCTGCAGGTGTGTGCATGTCTCTTAACTCCTGTTTGTATAAAGGCATTAAGTTGGGCACCCAATGAAGGTGACTTACTGGCTGGAGTGGCTGAAATTCCTTTGTGCAGCACTCCAGGTGCTCTCCTGCTGACCTGTGATCCTCATCTAGGCTCCAGGCATCTTTTGCTGGCACTGGCATCATACTGGTAGGAGTGGGATGCATTGATGTTCCCCTCCCCTAGCAGCTTTAGTTTAAAGCTCTCTTTACCAGCTTGGCAAGCCTTAGGCCAAAGATGCTCTTCTTCTTCTCTGAGAGGTGGATCCCATCAGCCCCCAGTAGACCTTGTTTCTCAAAGCAAGTCCCGTGAACTAAGTAGCCAAACCCCTGGCTGTGGCACCAGTCCTGTAACCGTTTGTTGATTTGCCAAATTCAGTTGGGTCTATCGACCCCCTTCTCTTTGACCAGCAGGATTGATGAAAAAACTACCTGCACTCCAGACTCCCTGACCACCACTTCAAGGGCTCTGTAATCTTTCTCGATACTCCTCAGACTGCTCGTGGTGCTATCACTGGTGCCCATGTGAAACAACAGCAGCAGATCATAGTAAGCAGACTGCACAGGGTTTGGTAGTCTCTCAATGACATCCCTGATACAAGCCCTGGATAAGCAGCACCTCTCTAGAGAGTGCTTCAGGTTGGCAATGGGTGCCTCTGTACCTCGCAGAAGAGAGTCGCCTGCTATCGCCCGTCGCCTTCTCTTCCTTAAACTGGTTGTTACTCAGGGAGCAGATCCGGGGTCCTTTCTCAGCTCCAGTGCCTCTCCTGATGCAGCAGGTCTTCCTTCTTCACCTGTCAGAGCTGTGAAGTGGTTCTGCAAGGGCAGATCAGGGTTTTAGTGGGGATGTCTCTTCCTCCTGCTGGTCTTTTCAATTACAAGTTTCCACTCTGTGTTACTGTCCCCCTTCCTGCTGTGTGCGCCAGAGTGGGGGTTTTTGACTGTTTGGCTGTGTGTCCACTGCAGACTGCGCCTGTAACCAGCTGTCTCTCTGCTTCTCAGCCTCCCTGATGCTACGCAGCTTCCTCACCACCTTCTGCAGCTCAGCCACCTTTTGCAGGCAGGTCTGCTGCCTGTCCCTGCCCCAGGAGAAAGGTCAAGGCACCTCCTGCAGGTCTGAGGTCTGTGCTGCAGCTTCTCCCTTCAGCAGCTCCGTCTGGGTGGAGGCATCAGCTGCCGCTGGGGTGGATGGTGCAGACCTTCCAGCCAGAGCTGCAGCCTTTGCTCGCAGACCAGTGCCCACCATTCTGCCTTGAGGTCACAGAACAGTACCTGGTGCTTAACCAGCTGCTGCTTTGAAGAGGTGCCCTTCTCAAGCGCTCTTCTGTGTAGACTGCTGTCCAAACTGCTGCACCATGCTCCAGCTGACATACCCCACACGCCCTATTTGCCCACCCTGTTCGCCACAGCCCTGGTCACTTGCACTGCCCAGGCATGCACAAGTACAGTGGGAGCACAGGGTCTAGCAACAGTGTCAACAGAGTTGGGAGGCTGGGAAGGCAACCAAATAAGAGCTGTCCATTCTTCCTTGAACATGCTTCCCAAAGTGTGGCTTGCCCCCCATAAGTACATCAAAGCAACACACAGTCTTAATCCCACATGCTATCACAGTGGCATGCTCTTCTCCCTACTGTTCTTCTCCCTACTGTCTCAATGCTCAGTGCTTTGCATGCACCATGCTATGCCTTTCTGGCCACCACAGTTGTCTCAGCAGTGGAAGCTGGACCTACTTCCTCTCAAAGGATGAAGCACAGTTAGATACAATTGCTACCTTGTTTGACACATTCTCTTCTACTTGTTATATCCTAAATATGGAACAACCTTAGCTTGAGTTTGAGGACTAAAATGTAACTCAGCTCATGATAGTGTATAAGGGATATTGTCCTTTGTAACAGGCTTATGAATATATGTCAAAGTGGGCTGAGGAGTTCTTGCGAAATATTACTGCTTAGTTGTACTTGCCAACAGGTATTTTAAAGTTGATATGAATGCAATATACAGATATAACTTATTTGTGTGGTCTTTTTGTTCATATAGACCTTAAACAGGTTGTTTGTTTTGTTTTTTAAAATAAGAAAGGTTGCAGCCCATAAAATCAGCCAGACTGCCACCACTATGGCATCCAGGCCACACATCTGCTAAATAATATGGCAAATTTGCCCAGTCCAGGGAAGACCATGATATCTCTGAAACTACATACAAACTGAATTACTGCTAGGAAAAACAAGCGAAATCTCTCTTCTTGAACATTTCTGCAAGAAACCACAATAAGAAAGCCTATAGACCTTTCCAAATCACAAAATGGTTGTAAGACAAAATTATCTCATTTGCAGGTGTGATTTTACTGCAGAAAACAGGACAATACATTCTTATGAGGCCTGCTCTAATTCTTAATTAATCTAATCCCATTTTTTATAGAGTAATTCTATCTGCTGCTCTTCAGAAAAATGATGTTTGAATCACACTGCTTTACTGCTTAGGGTAGTAAGATAGATGGGGCAAATGTGGAAAGTTAAATATACAGGAAGAACACTGAGAGCTGTGGAAGGGTATGTGGACTGAGAATGTCCATTCCTTTAAGGGTATCTTGTCAGACCAGCCATAAATCAGAACATACAAAGGCAGAAACCTGACTGACAAATGGTAAGACCAAAAATTGTCAGTCAAACCAATTCGTAAGGATATGTGGAGTGTATGTTTATTTTTTTCAGGAAGATTATCTTCTTAAGGACCTTGCAAAATTGGCATGATAAGGGAGGAAGAAAAATAGAGAGACTCATAAAATCTGAGCAATTAGCATTAACAAAGACAACAACCAGAAACGAATGTGGTCAGTCATACCAATCGGTGGGCTATCAAGAAACTGCAGGCAAATTTGGAACTTTGCAGTGGATAAGGATACAAACCTGAGCATCCAGGATGTTGGGGCGGGGAGGGTGGGGTAAGGGGGGGTGGAGTAGAGAGGGACTGTGAGTGGGATTATGCCAGCCGAGGAGCTATAGTTGGTGTTTACTACAGGCCACCAGATCAAGAGGAGGGTGTTAATGAAGTATCTTTCTTCAGCTACAGGAAGCATCGCACTCGCAGGCTCTGATCCTACTGGGGAACTTCAATAACATCCTCTGCAAAAAACAGCACAGCAAGCAGTAAACAGTCCAGGAGACTCTTGGATTGCACTGAGGATAATTTCTTTATCCAGGTGATAGACAGCCCAACAAGAGGAGAAGAATTTCCAGCATAATAATAATAAGGGCTTCTGCAGGTACGTTGGTGAGGAAAGGAAGACAAAAGAAAATGTAAGGCCCTTATTTATAAAGACAGGATGTCTAGTCACAACTGACACACAAAAGACTGAGGTCCTCAATATGCTTTTTGCCTCAGTTTTCGATGGTAATCTCTCTTCCCATGTCTCTCAAGCCGCTGAATCTCAGGGCAGGGACAGGGGCAATGAAGTTCCTTGCATCATATGAGATCAGGTTTTAGGCCACATGAGGAACCTGAAAACACACAAGTCCATGGGATGTGCCAAGATGCATCCCAGAGTCCTGAGGGAATTGGCTGATGCAGTTGCAAAACCACTGTCTGCCAGTCATGGGCAGTCAGGTGAAGTCCCCAGTGACTGGAGAAATGGAAACATCCCACCATTTTTAAAAAGGGTAAAAAGGAGAACCCTGGGGACTACTGACCAATCAGCCTGTATTTGCTACATTTTCATCTCTACCTGAAAAAGTAAAAATGCAGTTTATTGCTCAGGGGGGCATGGAACTACACCGGTCAGTGTCTGAAATGACACCACCACGTTTCTCTAGTTTGCAGCACATGTGTGATCAACGTAGTGCTAACTATGCATGTGCATAACTATGCTTGTGCATGCACAACATGCACAACTGTTGTGCATGCACAACTACGCATGTGCTAGCTATGCTTGTGCATGCACAACATAGTGCTAACTATGTTGTTAGCACCAGCTGCAAGTCCGGAGGGACACCACAAAAGAGTATTTCAGCTGCATTTTTGCAGCTATTACGTTTCCTGCTTTGGGGCTGAGGTTATTCTCTTATGGTTAAACTTGTCCTGGGGGCAGATGAGTCCACATCTGCTAAGTGCTCCTCTTCCTCTAGTAGGTCTGTTGGTATCCACTGTCTATAGATAGCACATGGAAAAGTGTAAACAGTGGTTAGATCTAACTAGACACTAAAAGCCTAACTTTGTCTTTGCTACGTTTGCTGCTATGCGGTTTCTGGTACAAAGGAAGGAAGGGGGAGTTTGAAGGGAAATTTGTAGTTTCTCAAGATCTGCACCACCTTAATACATGGGGAGACACATGGGCCTTGCCCACTTTCCCATGTGTTCTATATGAGCAGGCTCCCACCCCTGAAAGGGGCAGTCTCTTCCATCACCACAATTTGGCATGGCAGGGGGGCATTCCTATTCTCTCCTTCTTCAGGTCCAATTACCGTAACACAACTAACAAAGTTAAAGAGCCTTATGTTTATACTGGACAACATCTGCATGCTGTAACTGATTTGCAAGGCTGTGACCTGTATGGTCACAGGTGTATGTATGTACAGGTGTATGGTGCACCTGTTCCAGCATGGCCCTATCCATGGGCCTTAGTGCCTTCAGAGGTACACCTGCATTCAGTGGCACTCATTCTACACTGGACAGTCCCTGTAACCAGGTGATGCTCTCAGACTTCAGCAGTCTCACAGTGGCTGGTCCATAGGACCAACTGGAAATAAAACACAAAGTGCCTTTTGCAAACAATAGAAAGTGGAGATAGGAAGCACACCCACACACTCCATAACTCCTCATTTCATTGAATGGGCTCCTGGGCTTTTATTTTATATTTAAAATACAGAAAGCAAACAAAATCAACAACTCTCTACTGGATCAAGTTGGGTTGTTTGTTGTTTTTTTTTTTCTAAAGGAAAAGTCTGATGTAATGCCAGTAGGAATTGATGATTCTGTTCCTTTCAGCATTTGAATCAGATCCTGGTAATTTTACAAAACCCTGGCCTAAGTATTAGAACAATAAAGATGAGGACAGTAGGCCTTTGGATGCTCTGAACAGAGTGAAGTGGCAACAGTTTGTTCAGAGCAAGTAGAGTCTCTTCCCACTGCTGAAGAATCTTGGAAAGGCTGGCCCAGGCAGACAAAGAACAAATCGGTTGGACTTTGTTGCTCACCTAAAGTGCTGTTCAACTCAAAAATATGGAGATAAAGAATTTCTCAGCCCTCTGTATGTGGGCTGAGAAAGCGTGAGATCCAAGAGATCCAGCTAGAGACAGACTTGTAGGAGCTACTACCACAATAACTAATACAAGAACTGTATAATAATAGCTACTAGCAAAAACTGCTACAAGTAACCTGCCTGGTGTGCTGGCCTCAGTATTGAAGTACCTTGTGTAAATGTGACCGACTAAAAGCAATACTGAGGAATAGTGCTTTGGCTGTGGTCTGGGAGAATGTTCTTCCAGAATATTCCCCACAAGTCTTCCGCACTACACAGCTGCCCGTGGTGGCTCACAAGAAAGTTGTTCTTTGTTTATTTCCTTATTGAAGCAGAACCTGGGAAATACCGTAAGCATGTTAGAAACACCTGTGCTTTCACCAAGGTCTCTGGCCAACCTGCCATCATTTGTTCTTGTTCTCTCCAGTCTTAATCAATGTTTTCTAGGTATTTTCCAGCAGTATTTGCTGCCAACAAAGGAATTCAGATTGTTTTCCTGCATGATTTCAGCTGGTTTTTTTATGGCAGCAGGAAGAACAAAGGTTTCCACAATAGTATGTGGCTTTTTGTCTCTGACTATTAAATATGAAACCTGAAAGAGGCTGCTAGAAATTTATCATAAAGTTAAGTGACATTTTGTAAGTGTTGTGGACTGAGTATCACACGACTCAGACCATCGCTGAATAAATGGTAGAAGTTTGTTTCCATGTTCTGGATGCTTTGTTTGTAACTGTCTGCTAAAGGTGATGGTGTCATACTGTCATTAGCCCAGCTCTCAAGGCACGGTATACCCTTAGTGCAAGATTCATCTTCCACAGTAGAGTGTGTGCATCCCTATTTCTGATAGTCGTCTTGATGAATTTAAAGTTGCTTTGGCTCAGCTTGGATCTGCAATGGTGTTTCAATAATGTGCAGATGTTAAGTCCATAGGGCTCAGAACATCTGCATGTTATCAGCACAAACAGTTCAAAAAGATGTAACGCTTTATTGGGCTATTTGTGCCCTGGATTACAGAATAACTCTGCCCTTGTATGCACAAGTGAGCTGTACTATGAGTGTAATCCCCTTTGCTCCGCTGGTTGACATGAGAAGGTGAAATGAAAAAGTCTCTGCATGGGGGAGAGGGAGTAGCAATCTGGTGCCAATTGTTAAAGGGGACTGTTTCCAGGGTCCAGTCTTCTGGTTTCTACAGTCTAGAAAATGAAGTAGAATTTCCTGCTTAATTACCAACAGCTTGCCCCCTGCCCTCTAAAATCCGGGGTCTCATATTTGAGGAACTCTGGACTTGGGCAACAGGAGGCACCACAATGAGGCCTATCCTTGGAGCTGCCCCAGCCACAGTTTGGAATAGGAGACACTGTAGCATGCTGGGCTAGTCACATGCAAATTGTTGCGACTTGCTTCATGGCCTTCTGTTTATATCAAGATACAATTTGCCAGCAGAATAGAGGAGCCTTCACCTTTAACACAGCTTCTCCTCGGAACATAACCTATTCATGTGAAAGTATGGTGATTTATACCTTTCTGAAACTGGAGTGGCTAATGTCATATAAGCAAAGTTGGGGCACTTGCTCACATGGGACACCTGCCAGTGTGTCACATCAGCAGCAGGACGACATGGTCAGCTCAGCGCATTTTTGGCCTTTGCTGCAGACAATAGACAGAGCGTGCTTTGCCACTTCTCTAATCCCTACATTATAGGGTACAAATGTCATGTACTTCATGTCTTCACTTTTACATAAAGGCAAATAAAAACATGAGCTGGAGCACTGTGAAGAATCTTTTCCTGCCCTCACAGATGAGAGCCTTCAAAGATTGCAAATTGCCCTATAAGAAAGAATCATGCTGAAAGCAAGAGCCTTGGTAATGAAGTCTTTCACTGATGTCCCTGATTGTAGGAGCAACTCCTTGTGCTGAAAATACACACACAGATATATATTTTATTTTATTTTTTCCACTAAATAACCTACCTCTTGACACGTCTTCTTAGTTTTTGCCACAATGCAGGTCTTTTAGAAATTACAGATTACTGGAGAAACAATACAATTCGTGGAATCAAGCCTGACCAGAGCAGCTGGATTTATGTGCATCGTGAAATTCCTGAGGTCACATTATCCATATGAGAATGGAGCTCCCAAAATACCCACTAACATCATATGGGAACTATGAGGTGCTTTGGAAGCAGGAGTTTCAGGTAAGATCTTCATCACTTATGCACCTCACAATCATCGTGCTGTACTCATCCTGAGGCCTGTGCAATATTGTATAGTGACATTGTCCTACTGCCCAACACAGCAGGATAGGTGATAATGCAATGGAGAAAACCCAGCTCTCAGTCTTGGAGACAAAAGTGTAACCAACAACCAAAACCTTTCACCTGTCTACAGGAGATGAACCAAACCCTGTTCAGATTACATTTACCTCCCCAAAACTGCAGATCTCTGTCCCATACCCATCCCTCTCATCCTCCTAAGTCTCCAAGGATACATAAGAAGAGGTGCATGTGGTGTTTTTATGTATCTGTGTATACAGAAAAAAGGCAAAGTTCATGAGATAATTATGTCAAGTTCTGACAGGTCTCCTAAAATTCACAAATCCCTAAATTTTTACAATTCTAAGATCTCCAGTTTTAATGTGCAGATGCTGGATGAGAATCACAGCTTTAATGGAGGGAAAGAAGGAGGAGCTGCAGATGTGGTGAGAGAGCCATCGTGTCTGTTAGTTTAAGAAGTCTTGCAACTTCGTGAAAGAAGCTCAGAATTCATGATTTTGAACATCTGGAGTGGGCCAAATGATCCATCTCTCCTCTTCATCTCTTGTCAAGGCAACAACTTGTTTATCTTATTGTCTTATCAATATTGTCTTACCGCACCCTATGCCTGCTTGTGCAGCATTTTCCCACACTGGTTTGTCCTCTAGGCACATCTTCCCATGGTTCCACCACAAACCACTGTCTCATACATTGTTCATCATATTCACTGACAGGTCCCCTGGGAGAAAACCTTTTTTTCTTAAAAGATGTGTGTTCTTAATTTACTTTAATGGTTTACTTTTTAAATTACTGTAATATCTATAGACTGCACTGATAGGTGTGTTGTGTTAGGTGCTGTACAAATGTAGACAGAGTCCTTCAAAGAGCTTGAAACTGAAACAGTGCAGTATAATATTCATCAGCAGATCTGCCAGCAAATCCAAACTTGTTTAAACCTGAGCCCTTCTAAATAGGAGACATAAAGTTCTAGATAGGAGACATAAAGTTCTAGATAGAAGACATAAAGGCCTGAGGAGGTAATCAAAGCCAGAAAACACCAACATCAAGGATGATTAGTCCCTTGTGAGGCTTGATCATACATACAGCAGTGCAGCAGGGTCTTTCCTCGATTTCAAATGCAGTGACGGGAGTGGTGCTTGCCTGATAAACTGCACAGATAGGAGAAGAGAGGAAGCAGGAACAGAAGCAACTGCACAGAAATGCTGTGCAGTTTCAGGGACAGAACTTGTTGATGGCAACTAAGCAAACTTGGAAGTTGTAAGAAAAAAAAACCTCTCTGAGCCAGCGTATTGATCTAGTGACAAACAGCTTTTATTCTTGTTACCTGTAGTAATTAGGACTGCAGTGGACACACCAGTTGATTCCTCCTCCTAATGAAAATGAAGTTCTAAAGCCTGAAAGAATGGTCAGCCAGCCAGGATGATAGACAATGCAGACCAGCCTGATAATAAAGTGTTATGACTTTAAATATGGAATTTAAAAGGTATTAGCTATCTTTCACATTACTGTCAATCAATTACTGGTTTTGTGACTATCCTGGTGGCCTTCTACAATGGTGTGACTGTGTTGGTGGATTAGAGAAGAGCAATTGATGTCATCTACCTTGACCTATGTAAGGCTTTTGGTATAGTCCCATACAACATCCTTGCCTCTAAATTAGAGAGATATGAGTTTGATGCAGGATTGGTGTACTCATCCGTTCTGTTGCTTGTGAGTACACAAGTGTCATGGCTCCGGATAAGAGACTGAGGTTGAGCAATGGTATCAAAAATCATGCACGTGACGAAACTGCATCTTGCCATGTATTAAATCTGTTCAAACTGCAGGGGATAAGTTCCCGTCAAGGATTCGTGATTCACTCCATTTTCTTTCTCTAGACCATATCACTGAGAAGGCTATCCTTTCAGCACAAAAAGTAAAGGGGATCAGATATAGTTTAGACTTTGGAAATAACAAGCTGTTTGAGAACATGAAGTTTTATACTCTCGATTCACTTGTTAGGAAACTGAGTTGTTTGCAAATGTTCTCACCCACTACTAGTATAAAGCCTGAGCTTGCTAGTAGAAAAGACATGGTACTCTTTCAAGTACTTTCATCACCTGTCTGTTAAAAAACTTCATGTCAGCATCTATTTAAATGGTTGTCTTTCAGAGAAGAAAACCTGAAAAAAAAACCCCTCCTTTTTAGGACTGTAGTGTTGGCTTGAACTTCTTCATGTGTGTTATGTTTTTTGGAAGAGTATGGCTTAATTGCTCAAGAGATCTGACATGTTGAACTCCATTTTAAGACATGGAGACTTTCAGATGATGACATTCTTGTGTTTTTTTCGTGTGCAGGAGAAGCTGTCTTTAGAGAGTCATGAAAATTGAGAGGCGTCTTGGTATTTGCTGTTTTATTTTGTCTTTCCTGGGTTATTGTTCAGCACTATCTGAACTTCTCTGAGTAAGACAGAACCCTCTTGATAGATTCTTCAGGCTGGTTTCATTCCAGGATGTGTCTTTTAAAAACCGAGTAAAAGGAAAATTATATATACTGGATGGTAAATCAGACAGACAGACATAAAGAACTGCTGCTGCAAAATAATTCAGTGTTATTTGTAATCCAGTTCCAAACTACTCAGAAATATGTGCTAATTTTTTATGTTAATGACATATCTATATGTAAACCTACTTTGTAATTATTTTTTTCTTGCTAAGATATGCACATCTTTTCTGTGGAAATGTTTTATAGGCTTTTAAAAACTGAAGGAAACTCTTTGATCATATATTCTTCTGTCCTCTGGCTCAAGTGACATTCTTCAACTCTGTTACATATGGTTGCATTGGGCCCCCTTCTACACAACTGGTTTGTAACACTAAAATCCTGTCAGAAATTTCTGCGTTTTTTCATGTGAACTTATCACATAGAGAGATGGCAAAATTGTTCATAGGAAAAAGTTAACAGCCATAGACCTTCATTTATCTGAGGCTTCATTCTACCACTTCTCATAACAAGTTGGATATAATTCAACAAATAGCTCTTCTGGAGTCACTAGAACTATTTGAATTAGAAGTTACTAATCAATACACATATCCCAGTATGCATATTCTAGCCTCTGTTTAAATCATCTGTGGCTTTTTATTGGTTTGAGGATCTCCTACTTGATGTTTCAGGTCTCAGATCTTCAAGAAGGTCACAGTCTTGCATAAAACCTGCTATTCAGCAAAGGATACATAGCATGATCTAACCAGTTGCAGACTACTCATCGTTGTTCACCATTACTCTTGCCGGAGATTTAACAACCTGACTTCTTGCTAGAGTACTTAACTGTACTGCAAGAGGTTATGGATTAACTATATGAGCACTTAAGCTTAGAATCTAAATGGACTGGTAGCCTGTACCTAAATGGAGTGATTAAGTACAGATTGTCTCAACCTGGAAGGCAGTTGAGACAAAGAGTGGCAATAACTCTGTAACAGTAAGTTAATGAGCATCTGTAATTTTAGACTGAGCTTTGTACTCCTCTGGATTCCTTGTGGGGATATGTGAACCTCATAAGGTTCAACAAAGCCAAGTGCAAGGTTCTGCAGCTGGGTTGGGCCAACCCCTGGTATCAATACAGGCTGGAGGATGAAGGGATTGAGCAGCTGCATGGAGGAGTACTTGGGAGTGCTGGTGAATGAAAAGCTGGACATGGGCCAGCAATGTGCACTTGCTACCCAGAAATTCAACTGTATCCTGGGCTGAATAAAAAGTGTGGCCAGCAGGTTGAGGGAGGTGATTCTGCCTCTCTGCTCTGATGAGATTCAATACAGGCTGGAGGATGAAGGGATTGAGCAGCTGCATGGAGGAGTACTTGGGAGTGCTGGTGAATGAAAAGCTGGACATGGGCCAGCAATGTGCACTTGCTACCCAGAAATTCAACTGTATCCTGGGCTGAATAAAAAGTGTGGCCAGCAGGTTGAGGGAGGTGATTCTGCCTCTCTGCTCTGATGAGATCCACCTTGAGTACTGCATCCAGCTCTGGAGTCCTCAGTACAGGAAAGACATGGACCTGTTTGAGTGGATCCAGAAGCAGGCCACAAAGATGACCAGAGGGCTGGAGCACCACTCCAAAGAGGACAGGCTGAGACAACTGGGGCTATTCAGCCTGGAGTAGAGAAGTCTTCAGGGAGACCTGTGGTCTTTCAATATTTTAAGTAAGGGGTCTTATAAGAAAGCTGAGGGCAGACTGTAGTGATAGGGCAAGCAGTAAAGAATTTAAACTAAAAGAGGGTAGATTCAGACTAGATAGAAGGAAGAAATTTTTAACAATGGGGATGGGTGAAACACTGGAACAAGTTGCCCAGAGAGGTGGTAGATGCCTCATCCCTGGAACTCTTCAAGGTCAGGTTGGAAGAGCTCTGAGCAGCCTGATGTATTTGGAGATATCCCTGCTCATTGCAGAGGGCGGGGGTTGGACTAGATGAGGTTTAAAGGTCCCTTCCAACCTGAACCATTCTATGATAAAGCTCTGTTATCCTTAGTTTTCTTTCCAGCATGACAAGAATAGATCGGTAGCTTGCTGCCTGTACAAAATGTTTTTGAAACCACATCAGCACAACAACTGATACCTCTTTTTCATCACGAAGTCTAATTAAAAAACGTGAGATACAACTGCATTTCAATTGGGATATCATTTCAGTATGTCAACCAAAAAAAATGGACCTAGTATTTTCTTCCTGTTGTGTCACTCTGTTTTCCTCTACAGGCTGTTTTTGCACTTTGGTTTCTTCTACTTGAGCACAAGTCAGGCAGAGACCCTCCTGCTTGTACTATGGTAGCTAATCAAGAAACTGCAATGCAGTACAAGTAAGAAGCTTTACCTGTTGAGGTTCCAGAAAGCTCATGCACTATAGTTATGGCTCCAAGGAGCAACACAGAGGTGTTCCCCAAAATTCAGACTTTGGCCAAAACATCTTCTCATTTTCACATGAATTGACTTAGAAACTATTCCATCTTCTGGTCTGATGTAGTTATCAAATTACAGCAAAACACAACACTGAGAGCTAACTAACCTACAGGGGGAAGCTGCTGTTTTCTCTTGCTCTGAATAAATCTGATTGGTCTGCTCACCACTTGCAGATAAAGTGGCTATATACCTTCAGTGAGCGCCATCAGCACTTTTGTCCAAAATACAAAAGGAGAATAAGGTACCCTGGTTGTTATTACTGAATCTTATTTTGTGAATTACACTTGCGTAGAAATGAGTGTGATATTACAGACTCTAGATGCAGGTAGCAAACTAGACTGAATAAGGAAGATTAGAAACATCGTTTGCATACAGATACCACCTTCTGGCACTGAATGCAACAAAAGGAGTAAAGAGGGGACATAGAATTTGAATAAGGTTTGGTAGTTATTTGCCTGATTGTGGGACTGAATTTTCTTTGGTGCTCAGATGCTCCTGTTCCTACGTTGAATCGGTATTTAGAGTTTCTCTCTTTTACATGAAAAGAACTTGATAGGATGTGGCACACTATCCATGATTGTTCATATTGATACTGAGGAGAGACCTGCAAGCTGTACAAAGTCTTTTATGTAAAACAGGAAATACAATGAGTCACTAAGGAATGAGAGATCTATGTTGTTTAAACCACCCATACTCTGGCAGAAAACATGCAGTGCAATTCCAATTTTAGAATGAATACCATTGAAAAGGAAAAACCAAGTCAATTTTGGAATATTGCTGTGTTTTGACAAGACAGCGTAAAGTGTGAAATACCCAGCAGTAACAACGCCCTGGATCACACAACTGTACTCCAGTTTTCCTCCAATGATTACCACTTTACATAGTGTCTTTTATCTCATTCCTTCTGGACAGATAGATGATTCTTTTTAAGAAAATTAAATTTTTGTTTCTCCTTCTAGAGCAGGGACTATTAAATGCTACATACAGTCCAGGTGATTTATTTTTCTCTCTCTATAATAATAGTATATCATTACCTGTTATTTTTGCAAGAACCTCCTGTTACAATCATCTTGATCAGTCAAATACTGCTGCTGTAGGCAACTTGGAGCAATAGAAAGCCAGAGCTTTTGTGTTTCATCTTCTGAATGAAAATAGCACTGCTTTTAAGTATCGAACCTCTTATTTTCACATTCAGGAGGTCCTCAGTGATAAAATATGGATAAGAGCGTCTCCACAAACAGGGAAGTTAACTGAAGTTGCAGGAGTGAGATAACCAAAACATTGGGGAATTAACTGAAAATGCAAAAGTTAGACAACTAAAAGACTGCAAAAGTTAAACTTTTAATATTTCTGCTATGCTTTAAGTTATCCAGAATGCTACTATAAAGTATTTAAAATATTTACAATCTGAAATTGGCTTCCTTTATATAACAATAAAGCTTTAATTATAACTACAACATTGTGGCGGCTACTCATTCTACAAAGGACCTTTAAAATAACCTTTCCCCCTTGCATTGGGTGGCGTTGGGCAACATACACCACAGGGTGAGATGCCCAACCAACAGCCCTAGGACTGGGAAATGCTGCTTCTTAGGGCAGGCAGTGCTGTCCCTGTTTCCTTCTAAGCAGAAGTGGAACTGTAAGGTGGTTGGAGGACGTGGCACTGGCATCAAGGCTCAGGAGTGCCTGTTGGGACCTAAGCCCTGAACCCACAGTTCATCCAGGGCTCGATTCCAGGTGAGACATAGCTTTGGAAGGCCTGACTAGCACTGTAGAGCCCCAAAGCAACTGGGCAGCAGCCCAGGTCAAGGAGGACTGCCAGACCTGTTGGGCTCATAGCATGTTCCTGTAGTGGTGCTGCCCTGCACAGGCCTGGTATCAAAGCCCCTGAGAGAACAGGGAGGGGAGACAGAAGCCCACAGAGGCAGGACTAAGATCTTAGCTTCAGGGTAGAGCCTGGCTGAGAGCCCTAACCTGTTCCCAGGCTTCCCTCAGAGGAAGCCCAAGGCTGCAGATTGTTCCCTGGCACTGGGAAGAGGCAGCCTGAGTAGAAACTTCTTAACTTCATCAAGGAAGAGATGGCCATAAGCTGACTCAGGCAGGTAATCCACTTCATGGCACTCTCACATACAACTGCTGCCTGTAACTCAGTGAAGGGCAATAGGACCTGGCAAGAGAAAAGCTGCTTCTCTCTGCAACCTGAGAGCTGCTCCAAGAAGCAGTATTGCTAAGGGTCTGACCAGGTGTACATCTTCCTCCTTGGAGGAGGAACAAGGCCTGTAATGCAGTTCTCTCCTCCATGGTTGTCAGCAGGCACAAGGGAAATCCCCCAGACTGACCTGCTGTGGCCAGGCATAGATCCAGATCCCACCTCTGCTGCAATCTCTGCTACTTTCCAAAAACAGATCACGCCAGAAGGTTCTGGTGCCAACTGCTAACATGACAGTGAGCCAGCAGTGATATTGCACTAATTGAGACTCCCTGGTTCCCATACATGAGCTGATTCACCCATCAGAGTGAAAGAGTGATCAGCAAGACTAATTTAACCTTTAAATATCCCACATGGCCAGTGCAAAAGTCTGATGGAGGGTGGAAGTTAACAGTGGACTATCATGGGCTGAACGAAGTCACACCACTGTTCAGTGCCGCTGTACTTGATGTGCTAGAAACTAGCACATACAAACTAGAATAGTACATACAAAAAATAGTACATACAAACTAGAAAATAGTAGAAAATAGAAAATAGTACGTACAAACTGGAATCAAAGACAGAGAAGTGGTGTGCTACAACTGATATTGCCAATGCATTTTCTCAATTCCTTTGGCAGCCGAGTGCAACAGTTTGCTTTCATGTGAAGTGGTGCTCAACACACCTAGAATCAAGTGCCCCAGGAGTGGAAGCACAGTCCTACCATTTGTCAGTGGACTAATTCAAGCTGCACTGAACAAGGTGATCCCCCTGAACACCTACCATACATCAACGACATCATCATGTCAGGCAACAAAGCAGTGCTGGGCAGGCAGCAGTGTCTAGGGGTGGGAGTCTGGCATTTGGTGTCTAAGGAATTGAGTAGCAGGGCCTCTGGGGGCTAGTGAAGAAGCCAAGACACCTGGGATCATTGGTGTTGATGAAACATTTGGGGCTAGCTATTAGAGTAGAGCAAGGGTAGTGAGCAGCAGGGCACCTGGGCTTCCTGGAAAGCAGCTTCTCTCCCCAGCCTCCCCTCTCACAAGATGGGGATCTCCTCCAGTCACACCTGATGGCTGTCTGCTTCCCTGGTGTTGCAGGTAGTTTTGCATCTACATCCCATCACTCAGCTGAACCTAGAGGCTCAAATGGCCCTGCTGAACTCTGCCTCATGAGGGAGCTGTGTCCTCAGGACACAGAGATTCTGCATGGGCTGATCGCCTGTATATCAGCCCTAGATACCTACAATGGGGTTGAGGGAAAATCTTCCTCCCTTCCTCCCTTCCTCCCTTCCTCCCTTCCTTCTTCTGCACTCCCTGCCCAGAGGGTGTCTCCAGACAGTCCCCCAGTTGTGCCACATAGAGACAGAGGGGCAGGGAACATGAGGATTTAGGGCTGTGGGAGACAGGACAGGAGTATGTGAGAGCAGGGTAGCAAGGGTCACTGACTGTGGGAGGGGCTCCAGTTCTGGAGGACTTTTCTCACATTCAAACAGGGCCCTGCTGTGGGTCAAGATGAGGGAAGTTCAGACCTCACAAGTATTAGGGGAGATTGGGTTCTCTCCAGCACTTTCCTTGCAGATGAGCAGTGTCCTGGCCCATCCCAGCTTGAAGAGCATCAGCAGTTTTGGGTAAACCATGCAGGCCTACCCCATTCCTGGGAGCAGCACTGTCTGACTGGCCCCATCAGGACCAAATGGGCTGGGAGTGGCCATACTAGGCCAAGCTGGTCTGGAGAAGATTACATAAATTAAAAATCAGCATTTTCATTCTCTCATCAAAACATGCATATTTTCTTAATTTTCTAAAACCTAAACTAAATCATTTGGCATATAGATTTGAGTTTTTCCAGTTGGTGGTAAAAGGAGGAGGAATGGGAAACTAAGATAAAGGAAAGAAAGGAGAAATGCAGCTGGAGAGAAAAACTGAAAAAACAAATGACCACAAGCAGGCTAAACAGGGTTTCTGCTTTCTTTTTATTTGGTTAAAATAACTAAAATGCTAGGATTCAGTAATGAGAAAACTCTATGAAGAAAAAATCGAATATGTTGAACATAAAATTAAAATTAAGCTTAAATTAAAACAAATACTAAAAAGAATCATAATAGTCGTTTCTCTAAAAGGCGGAAAACTTTGTTTTGTACCTTCTTCAGCCGCTGGGTGGCACAGGGCTGTAGACTGAAGAAGTCCAAGCTGTGAGGGAAGGATGCACACATGAGCCGCTGGCGGCTCCACCAAAAATATCACAGTTCCACGGCTTGGTGATCCCAGGAAAATGTCACATCATGCGTTTTCAGAAAGGCACATTCAGGAATGTTGAGCAAATGAAGGTAACTAGAGCCGCATCGAAAAGCTCCATGAAGCAGTTTGCAATGTGTGGGATGGTTGTGATGGTGCGGGGAAGGGCTCTGTCCTGCAGCTGAGACGGTGATTGATGCCGTGTTGGTCGTTCTGTGTGTTCCGGCTCTCTGGTAGCGCCTTCAGTGCTACATAGTTCTGGAAACAACCACAATCAAAGAGAAAAACCTCAGGAGAAACAAGGCAAAAAGCAGTTGACTCTCAGTTGCGTGATTTCAGTTCAGCCCCACATAACCAAAGGTACGATTCCACTCTTAGTTGCGCAGAGATGAATCATGAGAAATTGAAGCTAATGCAGTGAAATGAAAAAGGACAGGCCCAGCACAACTCAACAGACACAAAAGATGCCAAAGTTCAAGTTTCAAGACAACCGTTTTGTGTTGAGCCTCTCACTTGCTGACTGTTTTCTTCTGCATTTGGAATTGGGTCTGAAACGACTTCTGTGCCCAGACAGACACTGACAGAATATATTTAGCCATTTGATACAATTGCATGGGGAAGTGCTTCTTGAAACAAGCAAACAACCCAGGAAGCAAACAAAACCCAACCACTCAACCAAAACAGCTTTCATCTTCATAATTCTTTTTCTCAGTCTCATAAAATTAAACTTAGGAAAGAGCATAACAGGAAAAATAGCACCGCACATAGTCCCTCTTGAGCAGAATTTCTCCCTGACTAGTTTTCCATCTGCCCAGAATCAGCAATGTGAAAAAAAAACCAACAAAAAAATGACCCCAAAAATTCAATCAGATCAAAGACACTAACTAGTTTACAAGAATTGCTTTTGACTAACCGAGGACACACAAAAATATTGTTTCTGGTGCCATCAGAAAACTTACAGCAGTTTTCATCAAGCCTTTCCTGCAAACAGGGAGGAAGAACGAGGCAAAGTTGGAAGGATGCTTCTACCTCCAGCTGCATGTTAAAGGGCTATTTCAAAAACATGCCTTATTTTTCACTGAAATGCAATCACACCTCTGGGAAGAGCACCTCAAGTCACCATGTTCAGGCTGCAGTGACGGTCCCGAAAATGAGAGGTGAGTTTCTGAGTTAGAGAAGTTGAACTGGATCCAGCTCTAGAATGACAAGTTATTGCACAGTAGGCTCTGGGGGTGTGGATAGGCTCAAACCATTGAAAACAAGAGAAATAGCTGGCAGGAGAAAAAGGGGAAGCAAAATAGAGAATTGCTGAAGGAGGTAAATGGTGACGAGCACTGCCTGAATAGCTGTTTCCTGCTCAGCAGAGAGCATTCGTTGCCACCCAGGTTTCCAGTAGCATACTGAAACCAGGTGACGTGTTTTCCTGCTCCCACAGTTGCCTTTTTAGACAAGATTTCCTGTTCCATGGACGCGGGCAGCCCTGCAACCCCACCATGGCAGAGGACTGCAGTGACCAAGATGGAGAACACGCACAGGCTTGTCATTTCTCTTGTTCTTTCACACCACTCTTTCTTTTGCCTCTGCTACAGCACATGTTGCATTCCTGTGACGAGCAGCAAACCCAGGTGCCTTTTAACCCACTGCCTTGACACTGTTTCATGGATTCACGGATTCACAGATTTTACAGAGTTGGAAGGGACCTCTAGAGATCATCTAGTCCAACTCCCCTGCTAAGCAGGATTGCCCAGAGCACATCACTCAGGACCACATCAGGGCAGGTCTTGAAAATCTTCAGAAAAGGGGACTCCACCACCTCCCTGGGCAGCCTGTTTCAGTGCTCTGTCACCCTCACCATAAAGAGGTTCTTCCTCATTTTTGAGTGAAACTTCCTATATTGCAGCTTATGCCCATTGCATCTTGTCCTGTTCCTGGAAACCTTCCTTCAGCTTCTCTTCGCTCTCCTGACTCTAGTCCTGATTTCATCGACACCCCCAATTCAAGCAAGCATAATAAACACAGACAGTGCCAACTATGCCACATTATTCCTTTATCACCGCACAAAAAAAAGCTAAGGATTAGGAACCAGTGCCATGGAGAGGGCTACAGTGCTGAAATCTTTTCTGTCAGTGCACAAAGAAATCTTTGTTGAACATGGATGGAAGGAGCTCTGTGGAGTCCAAGTGCTGAAAAGTTCAGGAGAGGAGGAGGAGTTACAGCAACTCCACTGCAAATGGTAGTTGGGCTCTTGGCTAGCTACCCTGTCCAACTTGGCACATAAGCAACTCTCTCTCCCTCTGCTAGTCTCAGGGGCTGCAGCTCCCTGTTGTGGGGAAGATCCCACAGGTGTGGTGCAGCCTTCCTTCTGAGACACTTCTTGCGTAGCTAGATCCCAGTCACAAAGGCCAAGGCTCTGACTCTCCTCTCCACAGAAAGAACTTGGTCCTTCTCCCCACTCCTTCCTGCTCCTTAGGCAGCAGTGCTTTGACAGAGGACATGACAATGCTGGATGCAACCAAATGAGATTGCAGAGGTGGGTCTACCTCCTTGTGCAGTAGAGTGGGAATGACATATCATGTCTTCTCTCTGAGCCTGGGTAGGAGTGATGCCTAGCTGACTCCACACCTGGCAGAGAGATGACCGCCAGGTCAACAGTAGCATAGCTCCTGACATGGCCACTCACTCAGGATGTAGGGAGGTTGTTCAGAACAAATTATGCCTTACTTCAAATTTTACTGCAATACGTGACTGATGGAAGGGAGGTTCCCTGACTCTTTGGGGCTCAGAGGACATTCCATCCATCCTACCATAGGTCCTAGGAGGTTGCTAATTGCCTTTTGGAAAGCAGACTCTTTTTCTTTAGTACTCA
Source organism: Calidris pugnax (assembly GCF_001431845.1). Taxonomy (NCBI): domain Eukaryota; kingdom Metazoa; phylum Chordata; class Aves; order Charadriiformes; family Scolopacidae; genus Calidris; species Calidris pugnax. Next base: position 557,151 of record NW_015090984.1, on the reverse strand, counting down.
CAATTGCAGTTCAAAAGACTTTTTCTTCTTTTGCGGTGCAAGTTTTCAGCTATATTTTAATGGTGAAAATATTCAGCTAGGACTTTGCTTTTTCCAAGTAGTTTTTGTTTTCCTACCAAGAACATTCCTTGGTGGAAGAGTTTTGATGCCACTTTTTGTTCTTCCTCATGTCTGCTTTCCGTACGTCCCTGTGGAAAATCCACATGAACACAAACACAAGAGTGTTATTTCAGCAGCCTCCTCTCTAGACTGTTTGTAACGTTTAGGCACTATAGAAATGTGCCCCAAAGAAACTACATCTCCCATAATAGTCTTCTGGAGCTTAGCAAGGCAAGGACACAGCTTCATGCTTCAGCATTTATCTTCCCCAGGACTTGGCCAAATGCAGGTCTCCAACTTGGATCATATTGAGTATGGAGACAGCACTGACCTGAAGGATTGTTCCAGAGTTGTGACACAATTTGTGCTTCTGGAAAGGAGTGTGAGCTCAAATATACTCCACCTATAAGGTGTTACATCTCAGCTATTCACAGCCTTTCTTTCACTGCTATCATTGGAGGTAGCCTTCCAGCTCATACTCTTCCCACATGGGTGGTAAAAAGAGTGGTCAAGAAATGAAAATCAAGTTATCTCTAGCATCTCAGGCCCAGATGTACTCAGGAAACCCAGGACCCAAATAAGAATGATCCCAAACATCTGTCCTGCTGAGGCAGAACCAGACCCTCTGCCTGGAACAGGAGATAAAAATTACTCAGAACCAGGGCTGCTTAGATTTTAGTGCTCATCTGTCACAGTATCACCCCAACCCAGGAGAGCCAGGGCTTTCAGCAGGTGCTTTTTAGCTGTGCATCTCTTTCCTAGACTGCCTGAGCACCAGATCCCAAAGCCCTCAATGCAGGCAGCCCTCAGAGAAGGGCAAATAGGGTCTGCCCTGCTTCTGAGGAAGAGGTCCCACTACCCATGGGCATGTCACTCCTTCCAGCAGGGCAGGAATAGTTCTGTCTACTTCTGTCTTGGTCTGGGGGGGTCAAGAAGGCTGCACTGCTGGGATGGGATCTAGCTCTTGCTCATTTCCGTATCTTCAATGCACCCTCCTCCTGCCAGGGGTAGTTCTTTCCTTCATCTGTGTTTCCTCAGGGCATATTTTGAGGGAGTTCAAAATGTGGTGTTGACCACATTAGTGGGTGCTAGCAACATGCTTTATAATGCAGCCATGAAATGAAGGTCACTGTGCCCACTGTGGTGAACGTGCTTAGGGACACACTTTATATGAAGTACAGGAAACAGTCAGTGCAGCGATAAGCAGCACTGTCTTGTACAAAGTAGCTCTGCTATCCTCTCACAGGGATGAGAACAGCCAGTAAAACTTGAGCCCTCTCCCAAGGAAGGACACCATTTCTGACAAGCTCCAACCCGTTATTTTCACATGATCTCTACAGAAACAGAGCTTACAGCTGAAACAGGGTACAGATTTCCAGGCTTGATTCTCAGCCCAGTGGTAAAACAGCAGGTCCATGGTGACATGGCAGGCCTGAGGTTAAGCCAGGAAGCCAAGGTAAAAGGTCAAAATTAGGGTTAGAATCAGGGAGGTACAAGGCAAGCAGCTACCTAAGTGTAGATACTACAAAGCTGTGATATGTAGCACAGGTGGGGGCCAGCAGCAAAATCTTGGCTTAAAATCAGCTTGCAAATCAAAGAGGGGCAGACTCTCACTTTTAGCTTTCTTCACAACTCCTATCAGTGAAAGAGCAGACCCTGGATTCTGCAAGTCAATATCTTTAACTCAGCCTGTATTCAGCACCTTGAAATCAGAATAATTCAAGCAGTCATGTGGTAACAGCATAAAAGACAATTAAGGGAAGGGGCTGCTTAACAGAGGTGAAAAGCAGTTTTAATAGCAGCAAAACTGGTGCAACTGATGGTTGGAGGATGTGCAGGGCATAGCAGTCATGAAACGATAGAGTTTTCCATTTTCGGAGAATGAGGGAATGTTCTTAGTAGTACTACTACATTGGACTTCTGGAGGGTAGACTTTGGCCTGGTTGACAGAGTCCCTTGGGAGGCAGTCCTGAAGGGCAAAAGTGTTCTGGTTATTCTTCAAGAATGAAATCTTAAAGGTGCAGGAGCAGGCTGTCCCTATGTGCTGAAAAACAAGCCAGAGGGGAAGGAGACTGGCCTGGCTGAACAAAGAGCTTTGGCTGCAACACAGGCAAAAAAAAGAGGGTCTATGACCTTTGGAAGAAGGGGCAGGCAACTCAGGAGGACTGCAAAGATGTTGTGAGGTTACATGGGGGGAAAAACAGAAGGTCCAAAGCCCAGCTAGAACTTAATTTGGCTACTGCAGTAAAAGACAATAAAAAATGTTTCTATAAATATGTCTACTGAGCTGGAAGACGGAGACAGGAAGTAGAATGATGCCTTCATAATCAGATGGGAAAGGGTTAGCTACCTGCTAACACCACCCAGAGACATACAAGTCTATGGGGCCAGATGGGATCCACCTAAGAGTACTGAAGGAGCTGGTGGAAGTGCTCACCAAGACACCATCATTTATCAGCAGTCATGGCTAACCGGGGAGCTTCCAGTTGACTGGAGATTAGCATATGTGATGCTCATCTACAAGAAGAGCTAGAAGAAGGATTTGGAAGTGCTACAGGCTGTCAGTCTGACCTTGGTGCCTGAGAAGGTTATGGAGCAGATCATCTTGAGTGCCCTCACATGGCGTGTACAGGACAACCAAGTGAAGAGGTCCAGTCAACATAGATTTACGAAAGGCAGGTCCTGCTTGAATAACCTGATCTCCTTCTATGACTGAGGTGACCTTCTCAGTGGATGAAGGAAAGACTGTGGATTGGAATTTAGTAAAGCCTTTGATATTACCCACAGCATTCTACTGGAGAAAGTGTCTGCTCATAGCTTGGACAGATGTACTGATCACTGAATAAAAAACTGGCTGGCTTGCTGGGCCCAAAAAGTAGTAGAGAATAGAGTTAAATCCATTTGGCGGATGATCACAAGTGGTGTTCCCCACGGCTCAGTACTGGGCCAGTTCTGTTAAATAACTTTATCAGTGACCTGGACGAGGGGATTGAGTGATCCCTCAGTAAGTTTGCAGATGACACCAAGCTTGGCAGCAAGGTTGATCTGCCTGAGGGTAGAAAGGTCCTGCAGCAGGAGCTGGACAGGCTGGATCAATGGGTCAAGGCCAACTGTGTGAGGTTCAACAAGGCCAAAAGCTGGGTCCTCCACATTGGCTCATAAGAACCTCATGCAGTGCTAAAGCCTTGGGGAAGTGTGGCTGGAAAGACATCTGGCAGAAAAGGTCCTGGTGGTATTGGTCAACGAGCAGCCTAATTTGAGCCAGCAGTGTGCCCAGGTAGCCGAGAAGGCCAATAGCATCCTGGCTTGTATCAGAAACAATGTGGCCAGCAGAACTTAGGAAGCAATTAACTCCCTGTGCTCACTGAGAATACACTTTGAATACTGTCCCCAGTTTTGGGCCCCTCACTACAAAAAAGGTACTGAAGTACTGGAATGTGTTCAAAGAAGAGCAACGAAGCTGGTGAGGGATCTGGAGAACAAGTCTTATGAGGAACAGCTGAGGGAACTGGGGTTGTTTAGTCTGGAGAAAAGGAAGCTGAGGGGAGACGTTATCTCTTTCTACAACTACCTGAAAGGAAGTTTGTAGTGAGGTGGCTGTCAGTCTCTTTTTCCGAGTAATAAGTGATAGGACAAGAGGAAACAGCTTCAAGTTGTGCCAGGGGAGCTTCAGATTGGATGTTAGGAAAAAATTCTTCACCGAAAGGATTGTCAGGCAGTGGAACAGGCTGCCCAGGGAAGTGGTTGAGTCACGGTCCCTGGAGGTATTTAAAAGATGTGTAGACATGGCACTTAGGGACATTGTTTAGAGGTGGACTTGGTAGTGGTAGGTTAATGGTTAGACTTGATGATCTTAAGGGTCTATGATTTTATGAAAATAAGAATATTCTCCATGTGTGGACACTGCAGAGATGGCAAAGTCTCACGTCACCCTGTCTATTAATGGATCTAATTAATGGAGATAATTAATAAGATGATTTCAGAGTAAAGTCTACTTCATTTGTGCTGAAAGAAGGTTATAAATGCACCACAAGAATCAAAGACGTTGTTTAAATGGCCCTTGCTTTCACAGAACTGATGACACCCAGGTTAAAAACACAGAGGCAGCAGAACAGGTAGCTTCTTCCAGGGCTTCAACTCTGAGTTCTTCCTGGCCATATGAAATTTGGAATGCTTTTTATTATAATGATTTAATACAATCATATCATCTACTTTTGTATTTGGAAATAATTAACCACAATTAACAGTAATTAATTAATAAGGAACAGGGAGCTCTTGACTTGTTGTTGCAGCTTAGGACCAAACTGACAGTGCAGAGACTAAATGGAGTCAGATACCAAAACACTCTAGTTGTGGGTATGTGTCAACGATGAGCAATGTGACTTTCCTGTTCTACAGGACAGATCGTGCACTCCAGGAGAGAAGCTGGGTTGGTCACTGTAGTGGTTCCCGATGTAACTTCCTTGCCCTGTTTGGGAGACCACATGGTCTAGGAGAGAAGTTACGTGAGTCAGTGTTGTCGTGGTTTGGCCTCAGACGGCAACAAAGGACCACGTGCAGCCGCTCGCACAGAGCAGAGCCCTCACGGCCACGCGGCCGGGAGGGGAAGATGGGAATAAAAAGGCAAAACTCGTGGGTTGAGACAAAGGCAATTTTAACAGAACAGAACAAAGAGCAATAACAACAACAATAACAGAGGTATATACAACCGCGATCACGATACCGCCGCTCGATACCGCCGCGCGCCGACCGCTCCCGGGACGCCCCTGACCGCTCTCCTCCCCCGGGGGTCACCGCCTCCTCCCCCCAACTTCCTGTCCCCCTCCCCTTCCCGGCTAGCTCCGGCTACCCCTTGGGCATGGCTCACATGGGATGGAATACTTGTGTCCCTCCTAGGTCCTGGGGAGAATTAACCCCATCACCGCCAGACCCAGGACATCATCCACCCCTTATTCCATACCATTTCATGCCATGCCCAGATCCTACAGTTTCCAGTTGTATACTGTCAGTTTCTCCTGACATATATATATATATACACATATAGGTATAATGTCCTTAGTCTATGGGCCATCGCTCTAAAATGTCTGTTGAGTTCATTTAACCCATGACTTCAACCTCCATCTGTTAGAACAGTCTCTCAGGGCATGCAAGATGGTGTATGTTGGGGCTGGACTGTTGCATGTTGTATCTTTTCTCTGGGCCTTGTGGCTGATGTATCCGGTGTAGCTCATGTCCATGGGTTGAAGACGTTGGTCTCATTGAAATTGCTGGGCGCCAGCTGCTGAGGTCAGTTCTGGTCTCTTCAAGGCTGCACCGTACTTGATTTCTCATCAGAGTCCATCAGTCATTAGTTGGGTGATTCCTACTATAGTACAACCAATAGCAGTCACCAAAGTGAGATGGCAGGGTCATTTAGCAATTAACATCATACAGTTTCATTCATTGGCTATTCTCGCCCAAAATCAGGTTCCCGTGTGGTACACACTGCACTTCCCCATCCTTCCGCATCACCCACCAAGTGCATCCGGGTCCTTGAGCAAAGGCAATCCCACGGACAGGTTTGCCTTTGCCTGAGGCAGGACTGACCCAGACTGTCTTCCCTAACATATTCTTCATGTGCACTACGGGGACTCTGTCTCCCTCCACAGTACGTGGGGGTTTAGACTGGGCAGGGCCAGCTCGGTTGCTAGATCCCCTGGTGTTAACTAGCCAGGTAGCCTTTGCTAAATGTGTATCCCAATTTTTAAAAGTCCCACCACCCATTGCTCTCAGTGCAGTTTTTAACAGTCCATTGTACCGTTCTATCTTCCCAGAGGCTGGTGCATGATAGGGAATGTGGTAAACCCACTCAATACCATGCTCTTTGGCCCAGGTGTCAATGAGACTGTTTCGGAAATGAGTCCCTTTGTCCGACTCAATTCTCTCTGGGGTGCTATGTCACCACAGAACTTGCTTTTCGAGGCCCAGGATGGTGTTCCGGGCAGTGGCATGGGGCACAGGGTATGTTTCCAGCCATCCAGTGGTTGCTTCCACCATTGTGAGCACAT
>NW_015090984.1:485481-550409 GCF_001431845.1 Calidris pugnax | reverse complement strand
CTGGGGTTTCCCATTCGAGTTCGCTGAGTGATCAGTGCAATCCACTTACTCCATGTAGCATCCGTTGCATGATGTGTGGTAGGGACCCTTTCTTTGAACATCCAAGCCAGCACTGGCAGCCGAGGTGCTAAGAGGAGCTGTGCTTCTGTACCAACCACTTCTGAAGCAGCTCGAACCCTTTCATATGTTGCCAGTATCTCCTTTTCTGTTGGAGTATAGCGGGCTTTGGATCCTCTGTGTCCCCAACTCCAAAACCCTAGGGGTTGACCATGTGTCTCCCCTGGGGCTTTCTGCCAGAGGCTCCAGGTAGAGCCGTTCTCCCCAGCTGCGGTGTAGAGCACGTTTTTGACATCTTGTCCTGCCAGGACTGGCCCCAGGGCTACTGCATGGACTATTTCCTGTTTAATTTGTTCAAAAGCTTCTCGTTACTCAGGACCCCATTTAAAATCATTCTTCTTCCAGGTTACTTGATACAGAGGGCTCACAATCAGACTGTAATCTGGGATATGCATCCTCCAAAAACCCACAATGCCTAGGAAAGCTTGTGCTTCCTTCTTACTAGTTGGTGGGGACATAGCTGCTATCTTATTGATCACATCCGTTGCGATCTGACGGCGTCCATCTTGCCATTTTACTCCTAAAAACTGGATCTCCTGTGCAGGTCCCTTGACCTTACCCCGTCTTATAGCAAAACCAGCTTTCAGAAGGATTTGAATTATTTTATGCCCCTTCTCAAAAACTTCTTCTGCTGTGTTGCCCCATATGATAATATCGTCAATATACTGCAGATGTTCTGGAGCTTCACCCTTTTCCAGTGCAGTCTGGATCAGTCCGTGGCAAATGGTGGGGCTGTGTTTCCACCCCTGGGGCAATCGATTCCAGGTGTACTGGACACCTCTCCAAGTGAAAGCAAACTGGGGCCTGCACTCTGCTGCCAGAGGGATTGAGAAGAATGCATTGGCGATATCAATTGTGGCGTACCACTTGGCTGCCTTGGACTCCAGTTCGTATTGAAGTTCTAACATGTCCGGCACGGCAGCACTCAGCGGTGGCGTGACTTCGTTGAGGCCACGATAGTCCACAGTTAGCCTCCACTCTCCATTAGATTTCCGCACCGGCCATATGGGACTGTTAAAGGGTGAGTGAGTCTTGCTGATCACTCCTTGAATCTCTAGTTGACGAATCAGCTGATGGATGGGGATCAGAGAGTCTCGGTTAGTTCGATATTGCCGCCGATGAACTGTTGTGGTAGCAATTGGCACCTGTTGTTCTTCAACCTTCAACAGCCCTACAACAGAAGGGTCCTCTGAAAGACCAGGCAAGGTGGACAGCTGTTTAACTTCTTCCGCCTCCAATGCAGCTATGCCAAAAGCCCACCGGTACCCTTTTGGATCCTTAAAATATCCTCTCCTGAGATAATCTATACCAAGGATACATGGAGCATCTGGGCCAGTCACAATGGGATGCTTTTGCCACTCATTTCCAGTTAGGCTCACTTCAGCTTCCAGTACAGTCAACTCTTGGGATCCCCCTGTCACTCCAGAAATACAGATGCGTTCTGTCCCTGTATGGCTTGATGGTATTATGGTACACTGTGCACCCGTGTCCACTAAAGCTCTATACTCCTGTGGCTCTGACGTGCCAGGCCATCGAATCCACACTGTCCAATAAATCCGGTTGTCCCTTTCCCCCACCTGGCCGGAGGCAGGGCCCCCCTAATAGTGGTCATAGTATCCGTTACTTGCTTGTTGCAGAAATGATTTGGAGGTTCCTTCAAGGGGATCAGAAGTAGGTTCAGGCCTTCTATACTGTCTGGGGAACTGCACATTGGAAACTGGGGCAGCACTTTTCCTGGAGGGATCCCCTTTTGTGGTGGTTCTTCCTTGCAGTTCCTGTACCCGTGCCCGTAGGACTGAAGTAGGTTGTCCATCCCACTTCCTCATGTCCTCTCCGTGGTCACGCAGGCAGAACCACAGGGTGTTTCGTGGTGTGTACTCCCTGTATTCTCTATCTTGAGTGGAGAAGTGTCTGCTTCTAACAGCTGAGATACTGGCTCGTACAGGTGGGGAGGACATATTCTCTTCAAGTTGCTGGACCTTCCGGGACAGTTTCTCCACAGCTGAGACAAGGGGAGAAGAGAGACTTTCTTCATATTGCCGAATTCGGGCAGCCACCTCATCCACCGTTGGTCCCTCTTCGCCTCTCCATTCCATCACTGCCAATGAGTTGGCATATGACGATGGGGCGCTCCGTACAAACTTCCGCCACATGGGCCTTGTGCACTGGACCTCATCAGGATCTGTGGGTGACTGTGCATTGTCCAGGTCACAATAAATCATCTCCCGCACGGCTAGTTCTCTCAGGTACTGGATACCTCTCATCATGGTGGTCCACTCGCTTGGATGGCATATAACATCTTCACTGAAGGGGTACCTTTCCCTCACACCTGATAGGAGTCGCCTCCATTGGCTGAGGACCTGTGTCTTCTTCCCAATTGCCTTGTCAATTCCCGCCTCTCTAGACAGAGATCCCAGCTGCCTGGCCTCCCTACCCTCCAATTCCAAGCTACTGGCTCCGTTATCCCAGCACCGGAGCAGCCAGGTGACAATGTGCTCGCCTGGAAGTCGGCCGAAATCTTTCCACATGTCCCGCAGCTCACTCAGGGACAGGGATCTCTGATTCTGCCTCTTCCTCTTGTTCTCGTGATGACCCTGCTTCATTGTCATCCCTCACTAAGCGAACTGATTTCTTATTGCATTTCTTCTTCTGGATAGGGGCGACTGATACGGGCACAGGCTGATTTTCTGGTTCAGTTGCAGTGACTGCCACTGGGGTTGGAGCAGCCACAGCACCTGCTGCAGGGGCTGGAGCAGCCACAGCGTTGGTTGCAGGGGTTGGAGCAGCCACAGTATTGGTTGCAGGGGTTGGAGCAGCCACAGCGTTGGTTGCAGGGGTTGGAGCAGCCACAGCATTGGTTGCAGGGGTTGGGGCAGCCACAGCATTGGTTGCAGGGGTCGGAGCAGCCACAGCATTGGTTGCAGGGGTCGGAGCAGCCACAGCATTGGTTGCAGGGGTTGGAGCAGCCACAGTGTCTGTCGCCCTGGTTTCCATCTCCTCCCCCTGAGGATGCTGCACAACATTGAGCAGTGCTCGGTAGATACTGGCCAAGGCCCAGCACAATGCAGTGAGCTGTGCCTCTCTGGAATAGCCACAGCATTTTCCTTTCAAATATTCTACCACTTTATCAGGGTCCTGTAATTGTTCGGTGGTGAGATCCCAGACCATTGGAGGTGAAAAGGTCTCTAGATACCTGCCCATGTTCTCCCACATGCCATGCCACCCATGACCCTCCAGCCTTGGGGCAGATCTCTTGGTGGTAGCCTTAAATAGTTGCTTAACCTTAAACAAAATCTGAAACACATTCAGGAGACCTAGCAGTAAGACCAAACTGGTTTGCGTGTCCCAAGGGTATTCAAAATTTTCAAAAACTGACATATCCAGCACAAAAAAGGAGGTGAAAGAGCTGGGGAAAATATCCCCCCCTGCTTCCCTCATAGATTCAGTGTGTTTATCAATAAATTCCCCGAGATATGGGCAGGAAAGCAGCGCTGAATAAACACCCCAACAAAACCATCTGAACAGAGATGCTATCATATCATAAGTTGATATAGCACAAGACAGCAAAATTATAACCCTGATCCCTCTCCCAGAAGTGATAAACATCATCACGGGCAGTACATACGGCATGTAAGAGTTCACATAACACAGCCATGAAAACAAACGAAACAACATTGTGCCCAGCAACTAATACAATGAACACAGATACAAAATTCCTTTTAACATGCTCTGGTCAGATCTGCCGTAATCTCAACCCTCCGAGTGCCCCACGTTGGGCGCCAAAAGGACTGTCGTGGTTTGGCCTCAGACGGCAACAAAGGACCACGTGCAGCCGCTCGCACAGAGCAGAGCCCTCACGGCCACGCGGCCGGGAGGGGAAGATGGGAATAAAAAGGCAAAACTCGTGGGTTGAGACAAAGGCAATTTTAACAGAACAGAACAAAGAGCAATAACAACAACAATAACAGAGGTATATACAACTGCGATCACGATACCGCCGCTCGATACCGCCGCGCGCCGACCGCTCCCGGGACGCCCCTGACCGCTCTCCTCCCCCGGGGGTCACCGCCTCCTCCCCCCAACTTCCTGTCCCCCTCCCCTTCCCGGCTAGCTCCGGCTACCCCTTGGGCATGGCTCACATGGGATGGAATACTTGTGTCCCTCCTAGGTCCTGGGGAGAATTAACCCCATCACCACCAGACCCAGGACAAGTGTGTAGCAGTTACAGACCTACTTTGTGTAGTCTGGGTGTAAGGATGTGGGATCCCCTCTGTTTCTCCCATGGTATTCCTGCAATCTCCCTATTTTCTCTCCAGGGTTTTGCTTGACGTCACTTCTGAGCCTCTCTGGATTCTCCCCAGGTTTCTCTAGTCTCTCCCCATATTCTTTCTCTCTGAGCTCTCTCTTGGAAGTCTCTTCCAGGTCTTCCTTGAATGACTCTGAAGAATACCAGCTACAGTCTGGTAGAGAACGTCCGATTCCTGACTGGCTCATCCAAATGCTCTCAGTGTCTCACACTTGGCTCTTGCCTCATGGGCATTCACAGTCCACCCTTTCTAAACAGTCCACACTTTCCCCATGACACATTTGCAACCTTTATAGCAATTAACAGGTTATTTACTCTTAAATTGTTCCCTTATTCTTCTCTATTCTTTTATAGCTAAATTTCAGCCACGCCCAACCTAGCCTTTATTCTATACACAATCTTGTAGCTTTTCCTATAGATTCATTCCATGAAATCATCAGTACGTTCTGGTCATCCCCACGGCTTGTGCAACTAAGTAGGTTTCCAACCATCCTGTCGATATTTCTACCATGGCTAGTACAACTGTTCCTTGAAGGCAGACTTGGGGAGTAGGTTAATACAGTTAACTTGCCAACAAGCTTCACCAAATTTCCACATATTCTTTCAGGTGTAGGCAACAGTCTTCCTCTGCTACAGCACATACTTCAGAGTCCTGAATGACTGAGGTAATCACTGCTAGTGGAAGATCTATTCTTCATTCTCTGGCCTGCTGTAGGTGTCATCTTGGTCTTTATGTCCTGCCACCTCATGGGCCCACTGGGCCGTGACCGATTCTCCTTTGTGTTGCAAAGGTTCATTGTTGCAACCACAGTTTAGTGTTTTGGCACTCTTCTGTGGCCCCATTGTTTGGGATGGGTGCACTCACATGATATTCGAATATTCATCTTTGCTGCAAACAATTTGTTGCCACATCTTGGTGGCCCAAAAGGGTTTAACTCAACCTTCCCATTCTTGTTTTTCCCTGTGGTTCTATCCATCCCTACTCAGCATCCCTACATCAACAAAGAGCCACTATAAGCATACACTGTGGGACACTTTTCCTGTTAGGTTTTTCTAGGGCTAATTGCATAGCCTTGGCTTCTGAAAACAGTCTGGATTGTCCTGTTCCACTCCAAATAACCACATAACGGATGAGGGTACTCTGTATTATTGCTCTCTATGCAGGGTGTTCTTTATTTCCCGAATGTGCTCACTGGATCATTGGCGCAGTCCGTTTGTTCCAAGTATGGGCAGTAGTGTGATGGATGGGTGCCGCCCGTTCTTTGAACATCCAGTGTAGTACAGGTAATCAGAGCACTTATGTACATGGTTGTTCTGCTCCTGATATTTCAGATGCTGATTGTGCTCATAGTCATAGGTGGAAAGGTTCTTATTCTCTTGAGGTGTGTACTTAACTTCTGACTAATTAGCTGCAGCTTCAAAACCTCAGTGGTCGGCCTTGGATTCATTGGGGCTCCTTTGCCATGCACTGCAGGAGTTTACAACACCTCCTGAGGTAACATACAGGATATCTTGCACTTATCACCAGTTTGGATAGAGTCCAGGGCTATTTCCTGTGCCACTTCCAGCTTTACTTGTTGGAAGTCTTGCTGTTGCCCGGGTCCCCACATAAAGCAATTTTGCTTTTACCACCGTTTATAGAGGTTTTACTAGTTGACTGTATCTAGGAAAGTACATTTATCAGAATCCTACCATTTCAAGGGAATATTTGAGCTTCCATTTTGTTGGTAGCTTTGGAAAACATACTAATCTTTTCTACCACTTCATTGGATATGTCATCTTCCATCTATCCATTTTACTCCTAGTGATCCTATTTCTATCTTAGTCTTTAGAATTCTGATGGCACTTCTTACCTTTAGCAGGATTTTAATGACAGCTTAACCTTTTTTCAAATATTTCATCTTTTGTTTATCCCCACAGTATGATGTCATCAGCATACTGTTGGCGTTCAAGAACACTGCCCATCTCCAAGGTTTCTTGAATCAGTCCACGGCAAATGGTGAGGTGCTTTGACCCCTGGAGTAACTGATTCCAGGTACACTAGATTCCTTCCCAGGTGAAAGCAAATTGAAGTCTATGCCCTTCTATTATGCGAATAGAAAAGAACATGTTGGCTATGTCAGTGACCGTATGCCATTTTACTACTTCTATCTCCAGTTGTTACTGCAGCTGGAGTATGTCTCTTAAACTAAACCCTGAAATCACTCCCCTATTCTTGTTTACTTTCTGAATAAAGTGTAGCCAAGCCCAATGCAGGTCAACCGCCACATTGGCCAGAGAAACAAAGCTTGCTTTTGAGCCTGCACTGTGGCTGGGTCTGTGTAGTGTTTCATATGCTCCCCAGTGCTTTGATTCAAGCCCACTTTGACAGCCTGCTGCCACTTCAAACCAAACAGTAGTGATGAAGGTGGGGAAGGTGCCGGTGGTAAAAGGGGCTTAAACAAACTTCCTCTCTCCACCAAATTCACTGAGAGCAGAAAGGCTCTGCCAAAATCTCTACCACCCAGTCTACCCCTCTGAGCTTGCACCACCAGGACAGAATTGGTGGGCTCCAATGATACCTCTCAGAATTGCTATGGGGAAACCAGAGAGCAACACAGGAGGGAGAGCTCAAGCCACTAACAGCCTGAGGAGATGCAAAGCACCAGATTAGAAGTAAGAGCAACATTCCTCTCCTTTTGGCCTTCTTTTCTTCCAGCTAAACCAGCCCAATTCCCACTGAAGGTCATCATGCATCATGTCTTCCAACCCCCAGACCGTCCTAGAGATCCTGCTCTAGACTTGTTTCAGTTTGTTGACATCTCTCCTTGTACCTGGAGCCACCTAAACCAGGCACAGCATCTAGATGCAGCCTTACCAGTTTTCTGTAGAGGAAATAATCACTTCCTTCCACCTGCTGGCTATGTTTCCACCACACAGTCCTGACTGCAGTAGGCCTGCATGACTGTAAAGGCAGGTTGCTGACTCTGTTCAGCTCCTTGCTACTCTTCTCCCACTGGTGACCCTTCAGTCTGTCCTTCTGCAAGGTGCCAGTGCATCCCAGTGCAGGACTGCCTTTATGGAATTTGAGGAGGTTCGTGCTGTCCCATTCCTTGTGCCAATCAAGCTCACTCTGTATAGCTACCTCTGAATTTCCCTCTACTTTATCAACAGCTAGCAGTCATCTCCAAAATATGGACTGCCAGGCGTAGCCAGTTCCGGATCTCTGTTCAAGGCACAAGCCCTTGGATTTACTCATGAATAAAGTTTTGGTTTGCAAGCCTTGTACACTTTGACCTTTAGCTGACAGGTAAACAGTCCCTTTCTGGTGGCAAAGTGGCTTGACTCAAATGGAGGAGATGCTGATATCGGTCCCTCAAAGTTACTTCTTCAAGTGGTGAGGCTGGCTGTAGGAACCTTGAGATTTTTCTGTGGCTTCATAATGCTGTAGGCAATGCTCTAGTAATTGCACAGGCCCTATATGTCAATGACATAAATGCCACATCAGCTTTGCTTATAGGTAGGCACTGAGGGCCCTGTCTGCCAGCTGGGGCAATACCAGGACCACGGAAGGCTCTGATATTCTGGCATAGAATTAAACACTTTTTTTTTCCTATGCTACTGCTGCAGGTGTGAACAATTAACTGTTACCTGTACCTAATACAATGTCACAGTAATAACAATATCCAAGACAAGCTTAGAAAGAAAATTGAGCCCTGCAAAGCTGCAATTAAGCTACTCTATTTGCGTCTTGGAACTGTCAGCAACAATAAATGCAATCCAGGGACCCTGAAAGACACTTGAGAAAGCACGGGCAATGTTTGGATTGATCTTGTCACTGAGCTAACTACAGGTACAGGTCGACACAGCAATTCTGAATTGTGGGTACATGGTTTTCAGAGTAAGCTCAAGGCCTGAGACAAGTAATAACATCCTGCAGAAAATAGGATTGTACATGGTCATCTCTTGGAACCTATGAATGTCCATTTTAAGTAGGCCTTCTACTTGCTTCATTTCAGACCAACAACTTTGTTGAGCTGCTGCCATTTCCTTCCTTTCATCTTTCCTTCTTGTTGGGATCTCCAGCAAGAAGTAATAGAAGGAAGCAACTACCAGTGTTTTATATGGGATCATTGCAGATCATTAAAAAGGAAAGAACACAGGAAAAGCAGTTGACTCTCCACTGTTCATTCCCTTCTACCCATGCTCAGACCAGGAGTGCAAAGAGGTCTGATTAATTTCTATTTTGTTTTTCCCCCTCTCCAAGGGGCTGGTGCAGCAGTCTGTTGGGTGGGTTTTATTTAGTTATTTAAACAAGCATTAAGACCTCGCTTGTTCCACTCAGGCAGCACCTTAGGACAACATGAATAACTAACTGCAGCAGAGGACCACTGGAGCTTAGCAGTGCAGCAGAGTGAATACGAAATTAGAGCCTGGATGAAGATGGCATTTGCAGCCTCTGCCACCATTGCCACACAGTGTTTGTGTTGCCAACTTGAGCCAATGACACGAAGAGAAAGGGCAAATCCTGAACCTCATTGGGATGCTGAGGAGCAGCACATAAAGCAGCAACCAGTTTTTCTCAGAGCATAGACTCACGCCATGCTCTTTGAGAAGGCTGAGAAGGTAGAAATGTGTGTTTTGTACCTTTATGTCCTGGCTCTAAAGACTTAATTTCAGAGTCAGAGAATAAACTGTTATTATCAAGTGCAGAACCAATAGTGATGACTGTACTTCCACAAACCATAACAATTTTTCCAACTATGGAAGGAGCTGTGAGATACAATCTTGGCCACTAGAACTCTCCTACCCATCATACAGATGTTCCCAGCTCAGGCACTTTCATTGTGCTGTGAAATAATAATCAAAATAGAAGCCTAATTAACATGTCACCTAAAGTCTGCAAAAAGCGATTCACCGGTGTTATGCTGTACACAGCAATAACTGGATTCCTTGAGCATCTCAAGAAATTGAACAGCAATGGCATTTACACATGCACCTGTGCTGTTTTGGCAAAGCCCTTGCAAAGGTGCACATTGTCAAGACAATTACTCAGGGTAGAACTGAGCCATTTTTCCAGACTCCAGACTCCAAAACAGATTATAGCCTAATGATTATTTTCATTATGTGATTAAGACACACAAACACAAGTTGTTCTTAAAGGCCACTTCAACTATTGTCTGTTGAAGATAATCTGAGCACACATTGACAATTAGAGAAAGAAAAGGGAGAGGTATATATTTTTTTTTAAAATAAACTTTTAATATGCTATATAGGCATGATCTCTACGAGATCTTCCACCTATATGCAATACTACACACTGCAACACACCACATTTTCACTGTACATTAAAAATTCTGGGAAGAATATTCCTTCATTGGAAAAATATCATACAATCACTTAAATAAACAAAGACAACATTACAGTGCAAACAGAATCCCGGTTTTATTTATTCTGCAATTTCTGAATACTTTCTAGAAGTCTTTTTAAAAATAATTGAAAAAAGCTTCCCACAGATAAGCAACATTTTCTGAGATGATTTCCTCTTGCTGAATCAAGGACCCTGTTCTGATCCTTGAAGCTGTAAAAAACTGTATACACAGTGTATGATGCATCTTCACCTGATTTGTATGAAGCAAGGGAATCCAACGCAAAATCTGCAGACAGCAATAAAATGGCATCTGCTGGCTTCAGCTGAATTTCAACAAGGCTCATGACAAGAAAGATTTGGTACAACAGTCATCTCTATGAGCTAAGGACAATGTGTTTAGAGAAGCCTGGGAAGGCCTTGGTTAACGGTGCTGTTGGTTAACTGGTAATTGCTGTAGGAGAGAGTAGGGGGTTACTTTTCTGTTACAGAAGAAGAAAAACAGGCCATAGAACAGCAACAATGACAAATTCTCAAAAATGTACTTCAACATGCAAAACAAGAAATATGACATATTTCTGTCCCAAGGGGCATGATGGAGTTGCCAGAGCTCACACAGGTAAAGACTCAGCAGATGCAATCTGATACCTAATCTCTGCGAGCTTTGCCACATTCATGAACTCCTACTCTGATGAGAGAAGAATATGCTAACTTAAAAGTGCCTGCATGCCCTTGCCAATTGTGTGATGTTAAGAGGAGAATTAAGAGTTCTGCAAAGATTTTAGCGACACAAAAAGTGCATGTAGGTGAGCACACAAAAAAGGGGATGTTTGGTTTCACTTGGAGAGGAATGTTGTCTCTTTGTACTCCATTCTGCCATCCTTCTCTCAGAAAACCTGTAAGAACAAATTCCAATGCAGCTTTAAATTCTGGGTGAGAGAGGAACAGTTTGACCCATTACTGTTGCTGCACAGATCAGCACTGGGCTCCTCATATATTTATGATCCACTCTTGTTCAAACTGTGTTGGATGTCATATAAAGAACTAGGCGGGCCTAGAAGGAGGCAGAACATTCATCACCAATTACATTATATGGGAAATCCTTGAGGTTTTTAGCAGATTCAACAATAAAATGAAGCACTACTTTTACAGGCAGTAAGTGGTTATTCCACTGAAAGTTTCAAATTTGCACTTCTTTCTAAGCAAACATAAAAGGGAGTAGTAGGTAAGAAAGCTGAATTAAATAACACACAATTTCACAGTCCTATTGCAGTCTGTAAAATACATAAACCGTGTATAACCATTTTGCTGCTACAACAGCTGATGGGTTATTGCACAACATTCTAGACATAGGTAGGAGATGGCACAAAGTGAGGACTATGACACTATTGATTCCCTAGTTCTAATTTCTGCACAATTCTATTTTTTTTTCATTTTTCTCATCCAATGAACACACAGAGCATGTGGAAAATATCTCTCAAGTGGATGGCCATTGAGTTGGCAAGTTGGCATAACTAAGGCATAAGCAACTTCCGAACTGCTTCTGGCTAACAGTGACTGAAATACAGCAGGAGGCTTTCGCTCATGGTGGAAATGAACACTGGCCAGGACATGTCAAGGGACAATATTTCAAGAATGCCTTGGTATACCAGAAAAACAAATTCTCCTCTGCTACATACCACAGTTCTCAATTATGCAGCTGCAAAAGCCATCTTATGGAAAAGCAGTGTGACATGCACTTGTTAGTTTGCTACTTCAGTACGACAACTGTTTGATCCAGGTGAATAAGCAAGTGAAGATTTTGCCTACTAAAGCCTTCAACTACCCTCATGCATAAATACTCACCCATATTAAAATGACTCACTCTCAACTACTTAAAACATTACGGTGTAACTGCCCCAAACAGAATAAAACTTGCAAAGGAAGACTGTAACCCTTAAGAGATTAGTGTAGCAAAAAAGATAAAAATATATAACAAACTACTTTTTAATTACATTCCCTATTCATAAATAATTGACCATGATTTACTCTCACAAAATTGTTTTAAGATTGTGTGTCTAATAGTTTTACATTCAACTATCCCCAAAAGCTGCATTAAAAAAAACAACATCCACCAGAGCCACAGGGACTTGCCTGCTAGGTAACTCCTTCTCAGGTCCACCAAGAATATCCTAGGGTCCCTCAGAGTCAGGTTACTCTTTTACATGGAGAAGTTCCTTAGGATCCTAAGACAATAAAAGTTGCTGGTGTTTTACTGCTGAGTAGAACTTGTTTATTCTTCTCAAAACATGGAAGAACTTTTGTTGGAAAGTACTTTTATTCACAGAGAAGCTCTGGGAAGGTTATCTGTTCTGCTTGCACTAAAATAAGATTTCTTTCTCTTACGTAGAAGCAGTTTTAGAGGCATGCTGCAGCATAAAAATCTACACACACAGTCCCATATGCAACTCTGCAGAGCGCTCATATCCCCAAGATTAAAGGTTGCCACTCTCCATCACAGACTCAAACACTGAATTTCAGCAATGAATTATGTGCAACTCAGCTTACTTCTCACCTCCCATCCACAGGAAGGGGTGAGACTAGATTATTAGAGGGTCCGCACAGCCACAGGGTAGAGCAGTGACAAGTGTTCTGCTCCTTTGATAGGCAGCTTTTTTGTGGTGTAGTAGTGGATGACTTCAGGAACACTGTCGAAGGGAGGGCTGTTCTGACCCAAGATGTATTTCTCTTTGGTTTTCATCAGTTTCATGTGCATAAAACCTTGACTGCTCCTGTAAGGAAAGCAAGGCATTAGCTCATGTTGTGCATAGTGAAGAGGGTAGCAGCACCACGACAGGCTCTCCTTTGTTATAGAATCATAGAATGGTTAGAGTTGGAAGGGACCTCAAAGATCATTGATTTCCAACCCCCCTGCCATGGGCAGGGACACCTCCCACTAGAGCAGGTTGCTCAAGGCCCCATCCAGCCTGGCCTTGAACACTTCCAGGGATGGGACATCCACAACTTCCCTGGGCAACCTGTTCCAGTGTCTCACCACCCTCATAGTAAAAAATTTCTTCCTGATATCTAATCTGAATCTTTTTTCTTCCAATTTAAAACTGTTTCCCCTTGTCCTATCATTACACCTCCTGGCAAAGAGTCCCTCCCCAGCTCTTCTATAGGCACCCTTCAGGTATTGAAAGGCTGCTATAAGGTCTCCCCAGAGCCTTCTCCAGGCTGAACAATCCCAGCTCCCTCAGCCTGCCTTCATAGGAGAGGTGCTCCATCCCTCTGATCATCTTCGTGGCTCTCCACTGCACCTGTTAGAGCCAGTCCATGTCCTTTCTGTGTTGAGGACTCCAAAGCTGGACACAGTACTCCAGGTGGGATCTCACGAGTGCAGAGTAGAGGGGCAGAATCACCTCCCGAGACCTGCTGGCCACACTTCTCTTGATGCAGCCCAGGACACGGTTGGCTCTCTGGGCTGCCAGCGTGCACTGCCGGCTCATGTTGAGCTTCTCGTCCCTAAGCACTCCCAAATCCTTCTCCTCAGGGCTGCTCTCCAGCCATTCTCCACCCAACCTGTATTTGTGCCTGGGGTTCCCACGTCCCAGCTGCAGCACCCTGCACTTTGGCTTGGTTGAACTTCATGCAATTTGCACGAGCCCACCTCTCCAGCCTGGCCAGGTCCCTCTGGATGGCATCCCTTCCCTCCAGCTTGTCAACTGCGCCACCAAGCTTGGTGTCATCAGCAAACTTGCTGAGGGTGCACTCTATGTAGGGGAACATAGGAGGTCAAAATGCAAGTAGTTGCTGGGTAACACACCAAGACAATGGCCAGACTCTGACAGACAGTGACTACAAGCTGCAAGCCCCCATAGACAGTCTGACGCAAAGGCAGCCTAAGCTAGTATTTTGTTTTCACCATCTGTGCTGTCTGGATCCAGGTGCAAGGCTGTCTTGCCCTGGAATTGATCCAGATGTGTGCCAGAAGACAACCCCTTTCCTGTCCCCTGTGTTTTCCTGTGAACATTCACTTTTTGCTACAGCCAGTCTTTACTTTTGAACCAAAAGGCATCATTGATGTTGGCCTGTCAGGAGCCTGAGGCTCTCTTCATAGACAGGCCATGAGCCTTACTCAGGCAAGGAAAGGCCTGTCCTGTCCTGTCTCATGGATGTCTCAGGACAGAGCACACCCATCCCACCCTTGCAGCAACTGTCTAGAGCATGGCTATGTGCAGAACCTGGTGGCCTCCACTGAGAAAACTTCCTTAGATGAGCCCATTCCCAAGATTAATGGCGTAAATACTTTCACCTGCACCATACTGAGTAAAGGCTGCTATCCTGCAGCCCTTCTGCAGGCAGAAACCACTCTGTGACTTCCACGCCAGAAGCATTCTATTCCTAGATGACCTGCCTGTGTGCACAGTATGCTGCCTCTTTGAGGAAAAGCTTACAATTACACAGTTAAGAGAAAAGTGGCATAGTAACTGCTAACACGTTAACCGGTGCATGGTTACACGGTAACCGTCTGTTGCTGCAAAAGCAACCATCCAATATAATGCCACTCTGATGGGTAGCACCACGCTGCTATAGTACCACAGGTGGTAGAAGTGATCTCATCTCCTCCCAACAGTGACCCTTCAGCATCTGCTCTCTTTAGCATGTTAGGCAGGCTATTTTAAGAATCTAGACAGGAGAAAACAAGAACAAAGGACAGGCCCTCTACTTCAAGATATTAAAATGAGGCCCAAAGGCTTTTTACAGCTTGCTTGATGTCCCACTCCCTAACTTTCTGGCTTAAAATCATTGTTTCTTCCAAGTGTGTTCAGGGACAAAGACTGTTAAAACTGGAGTCAATCTACATCAGCAAGGAAATAGAGTTTAAGATGACATAGAAAGCTACAGCAGGGAAACAAATCATGCTATGTTAAAAGCAGCTTCTCTGAAAGCTGCCGTTTTCTAGTTAACACGTGCAGCATTCCCTTCGGAAGTGTCTACAGCACAATCAAGCCTATATCTTTCAGATTTGTTCAACAATTCTCTGATGAAGAGACTCTTTCTACTGAGCAGAAACCACTGCAGGCATTATAATTATAGCTGTACACACTTAAAATATTGCTCTAAATATCAATTTTTTAGCAGAAAAAAATATCTCTTTTGAATCATAACTGCTTTCTTAGTTATTTCCTTTAAACAAGGGTGGGTGGCATCTTTAAATACTTTATTATGAGGAGAGATGTATTGTTCCCTTCCTTCAGGTCACTATGCATCTGCTCTGCTACAAAATCATAGAATCATGCAGATAAATTAATGGAATTACAGGTTCATGCCAATTTTAGGAGTACAGCAAGAGCTGGAGAAGAATCTGCCAAGTATACTTTAATGCAGAAAGGACAATGGCACATCAGAAAGAAAATGCATATAATGTAAACAAACTGCTACAAGTCATGAATACATGACAGACACCTGTTGCTTCCCTAATAAGGATGTATGCAGATGCTTAAGTTTGGGTTGTGCATAGTCATTGAACCTACAGTATATGATGTCTATGGCTATCAGAATTCCACAAATGAACAAAAAGCATCTCCTCTATATCATTACAGGTCAGCCTTTGGGAGGCCACAATCACACTGAAGGTGGATAAAAAAAGAACGTGACCTAGAAGTTATGGATAGCAGCCTAAATGGAACTCAACCAAGGCAAATAGAAAGCTCCTGCCCTTGGGGGAATAAACACAGGGAGCCGTGCAAGCTGGGCCATGACTGGCCAGAAAAGGAACTATGGTCGACAGGATAGAACATGATTCATCAATCTGTCCACGAAGGCCTATTGCACCCTGGGCTGTGTAGCAAAAGTGTAGCCAACTTCTGGAAGGAAGTGACTGCTTCCCCTACAGAGCACTGGTGAGGCTGCATCTGTGTCTGTAAGGGCTGCCCATAAAAACATGAAGCCAACTCTGGAGCAAGCCCAGAGCAGGCCATTAAGCATGGTCTAGGGGTGGATGCACATGATGTATGACAATAGGCTGCGAGAGCTCTACCACAGCAAACCACATGAAGCCTTTCTTCCATATATGAAGTAAAAGGAATAAAAGCCCCAAATGATACAATTGCTTATTAAGCCTGAAGCAGAAGTAGCGGGAGCCTTTCAAATCAGAAAAAAAAAATAATCCAAGTTTATTTAGTTAAATGGGCATCAAATGAAGACTAGAAATCTCTTAACATCCCTGAATTGCAAGGTCCTAATTCAGTGACTGTCACTATACATCATGCAGACTGACAGTCTCAAATTCTCTGCGTGCCCTTCTGAGATGAACCAGTGCAGCAACAGACTGGATCTTTTTCTCTTTTGGCACTATAGAAGTTATGGCTTATAAATCATGTTTATTATGTTTTCCTAACAAGTACTTACTTCAGTGAAAGAGAATAGTCATGCTTGCTTGTTTGACTATTTCTTACAAGGTAGCTACACTCTTTACATAAACGTAACAGGTTTTCTGCATCTGTCCGACTGATTGCTCCATGATACCATCTAGAAAAAAGCAGAGAGATTAATACACACACGTTCCACCTCATACTCCTTTCAATACGTTGTTTCCTTACAGTATCAATAATGGTTAATATCACCTGGATATCTTTAAGATCTAAAATCTATGAATAAAAAGCACACCGCTTGCATTATCTGAAGTGAACTTCACAACTTGGAGGCCTGTAGTTCCTGTTAGCTGAAGGAAAAAAATTCGATCAGGAGAGCATGCACCAGAATTGTTGTACATATTTATGTTAGAGACTCCCACTCAGAGCAACAAATTATAATCTCCGTCTTGCAAGTAGTAGATCCACAAGATACACGTTTACTCTATTTCATTCCTGTGATAGATCAGTATTTAAATTGGTATACAAAAGAACAGAAAGAAAACAAACAAAAGCAAACAAAAAGAAAACCACATCTGAAGAATATGAACAGTTAATAGTGGAAAAGTTTTACTAAAATGAATCTTTGAGAAATGAGAAAAGTGATAAAGTGTGAGCATCTGTAACAAAGACACTTGTTCTAAACACAGCTGTGACAACTCAGAGTGCTTTAAGTAAATCTCTGTGGGTCTGTGGAGTGGGTGTGATAAATTCAGGGAAGAAAGGCAATGGGGAGATGGTCACTAAACTGACCACTACAACTAAAGAACCTCTTCAGCATGTGCTGCTTTGTATCAGCAGTTAAAATCTCACAGTAAATGCTTTGACACTTCCCTCAGGCTTCTCAAGCAACTACAACTCTGAGAAAAATCTCTCCCTTCCTGCAATTGCCAGATGCGCTTTGAAGCATGATGGGACACTACCATGCCTGCTTAAGCAGTACAATGCTTCATCAGAAGTGCTCTCTGTCTGTTATTACCAGGAGCTATCACCAGCCTTGTGCAAATAAGTTTTCTTTCATTTGTTGTAATTTTATTTCTCTGCTGAACTCACTCTAAGGCAGATGTTCCAACCAAAAAGCAAATAAAGACAAGACAGATCCCTTTGACAGAAGTCATGCTCTTAACTAATTTGTGCTAATGTCAGTTTCATTGTCAAATCTGATGAATATGCTAACCAAAAGTTGGTGCTTAAATTAAAAATTCATTGTGTGATTGGTTACAACCGAAATCTGCTTTAGAGAAAGCTAAAAAGTAGGTTATACTATTGTATATTCAAGACAAACTAGAAAGGGAGGCCCTGACAGCTCCATCACTTCATAAACAGAATTAAGACACAGATGTGAATGTTTTCAGGTAGTGTTCTCCCTATCTCCCATTATTTACTGCTGAAGAATATTTCTCAACAAGCCATTTAAAGACTAGGTTGTATTCTGAGAGTAAGGGAAGAATATTAACACTAAGTGTAAAACAGAAAATAGATTTGGGAGAGTCTACAAATTATTCCTATTAGCTATTCTTTCTTTTCTCCCAAAAGGGTCAAATAAAACCAAATTAAATATGATTTAGCCACAACCAGAGAGATACCCTAGATTCTGATATCCAGAGGAAAGTATTTCATATATTCTTAAGATCTGTTGTTCCACACTTGGCAGAGAGGTTCGTGGAAAAAGAATGCAGGGCTGGTTCCAGGAAGCAAAACCTGCTTTTTAAACAGTTGGAAAAAAACCCAAAGAAGTCTGAAGACAACTGCTGATGGGAGAACATCTGATTCAGAAGTGATGCCTAGAAGCTGTTTTGGCTGAGAGTAAACAGCAGCATGCAAAAGTGTAATTACTTATGAATCATATGCCCATGTAAACGGGACACTCAGATTGCTCCTGTTCTAGCTAGCTTGCAAGATAAGCGTAGTGCTATAATCAGCTTAAAGTTCCTGACTAATTTCCTGTTTCAACTGCATTGGGTCTTTTTGCACTGGGTGTGTCTATTCTTTAAATATCAACATATAAGTATTGTGCAGAAAGGTCAAAGATTCAAATGTTAATGATGTGGTCACAAAATAGCAAAACGACAACTTGTGAAAGATACCTATGCAAAAGCATGGGACATAAAACCCTGAAGACATACATGTCTTCCAAGGTTTCTTGGAAAACATAGTCACACAATGCAAATCTGAAAGCAAAATTCAAACATAGTCACACATTTGATCTCTACCAGGATCTCCTCCCAAGATTGAAAACATCCTGATTGTGGTTTATAGAATGTCCTTCCTGGTGTTCCTTACTTTCTTAATGCTCAGGTTTCAGCCACTAAGTGGCCACAGCTCCAATGAAGACAGGACAGCTGCATCAATTATACAGTAAGTATAATCAGTTATTACAGTTCATATAATGCACAACACTACTCTGTTTCTGAATTGGTCAGAGGAAAACAGGAAGTCACCAGATCTTGTGTATAAGGCTGGGAGGGATTAACTTTCAGTAAGACAATGGAAACAACAGGTCACACTTTCTTTTTTTCACTGTTATTGAGGAAATGGAACAAATTAATTCAATTCCCCTGGGTCCATGCATTACTAAGTTCATAGTTACAGACTTCTTAATCACAAGCAACTAAAAGTATTTTCTTGATATATTATCACACCTTGCTATTTCTGCCTGTTTGGGAAACTCTTTAACCTATCTATCCCCTTTTCAACTTGCATGCCTCCCTTCCTCTAGATCTTGTACTCCTTTCTACAAAAGCAGACTCGATTTTTGTAGAGACAGATGGAATAGTTTGGCATGTGCTGTGGAGAGATCTGATGCTACCAAACTTGAACAGTTTGAATTCTTATGAATAATAAGGTAAATAATAATACCTAGTATTCTAAGGTACAATAAACCTAAACTCTTCCATTTTCTGATACATTATTGTTAACTGTGCATTCATTTCAAGTTTTGTCCTTGAACCTCAGGTCATTAACACATCAATAATTAAAGGAAGCAAAACCATCTCTGCGGTTTTCAGTTATTATCAACTGCAGTTACATATAACTGCAGTTATACTATGAGAGAGAACTACACAACAATGTAGTAGTGAGCCAAAAAGTTAATTGACAGATGCTCAACTTCCTGCAGTATTTTAAATATATTTTTTGGGGGGTATAGTGGGCTGGACTACCCAAATTTGAGCACCAAATTTTACAGTCAAATTTTTAGCTTTGTAGTAATATACCTTATTTTATCAGTGAGTAATCTCACAACAGTGGTTGTTAATTCCTCTGTTGGAGATACATCTACAATCTGTCAATGAGCAGATGGCTCAAAGGCTGAGGTTAACTGGATGGAATATGACACCATGCAGTTGATTTTATTCTCTCTTTCAAGTTTAAGTTCCCAAATATTGCATGTAAAAATAAAATGTCAAAGAAAAAGGAATTTCTGGAACTACTTTCTCTCAGATGCAACTGACAGATGGGATTCTCTCCTACTGAGGATCTGAAATGCAAAACAATTACTAATCCTCTCAATATCACTGTCATTCATGAACAAAGCATTCCCACAAAAAGCACACTCACATCCATGCGAAGTTATGCCCTCCCTCACCTGTGAAGATAACTTAGAATGACAGTGTCTGGAGTGGGACTGCCTTCAAGGATTCAAGACACAGCTTACTCACTTTACTGTGTGAATCCATTGGCTTCTCAGTGCTCACAAATATCTGTGCACATTGCTCCACAAGATTTTTCTTTCTTTGTATAATAGAGGATTCTGGCCCCTTCTATGAGGCTGCACCTTTGGTATGATACAGGGCAGTGGGTCATTCTATCACACAAGCCAGTCTGTCCAAATGGTTCAAGGAAGGGTGACAATGAGGGAAGACAGAGGCTTCTTCCCCAGAAGTTTGAGCTGGCAAAATGGTTTCTAAATACCACCCTCAAGTTTGACACTATCAGAGTAGAAATAACAGTCTCTTTCCTGAAAACTTTGTAGTGGTTTTATCAGTCTCCTCCTGGAGCAGTCTTACATCCAGACGCAAGGCACATCTGAGGTACCAGAAACATTCTAAGCAGCTACAAATATACGGATTTTTTGAAGTTTTAAACCACAATTTTTATCTGTGTGATACACACCCTTTTTCCCTAATGCAACGTAACCAATATGGTTGAAAGTGGAATAGCTGCACATACTTGGCAGACAAAATTCACTGCTCCTGAGATGAGCTTCCTGTTTAACTCTGTTTTGTCCTCCACAAAAGTTACCTACACTTCGGAGAATAAGAATAGGTTTATGTGAGCACTAACATGGAGGATACTGAGGTGGGGGAGCTGGACAGCAGGATGTGGGACACTTGCTGCTCCTGTAAGTGGGAAGGCAAAGAGCTAGAGATCATTACTGTGCTTACTTACATCTGCTTTTCCAGTTGAATAGTTGGATCTATTCTCTCTCCCAGGATCCCACAAAATTCTGGACTGCCATGTTTGAGGTGTTTAAAGCCTCCTCCCGGTGCTCTTAACTGCCTGCGCTGGTCATTTGAGGGACAAGGAGATGCTTGCCGTTTCTCAGTTCCATTAAATTGGGCTGCAAGATACACAATAATTACCTCTCCAGGCAAGGTTAACAAGGACTAAAATAGTTGTAACGCTTCGAGAGGTTTCACACTTTGCAGGGAGAATAAACATGCACCCAGTAGCATTAAGACATAGTTGGCTATCTACAAAGTTATATGTATCATGTAAAGGTGTTTCTCACTATGCAAAATACAGTCCTAAAACTCTCTTGCCTTTCCAGTAACAAAACCCACACTCTTCTGAACCGTTTTTACAATAATTAGTGCTTATCTTAACATTTGCTATTTTCTTCCCCAAGATATGATACTGTTAAACATGTAACACTAACAAATACAGGCTTTCGCTCACTTGCCATATGTACAATAACAAACCAGTGAGAACATCTAGAATCCAGCTTGCCTCAGTTTATGTGGAATCATCCTAACAGTGATCTGGGTACAAATACAGACAGCTAACACCTGTCTACCCACATCAGTACTACTGGCAATAAATCAAAACTGTATCCACATATGCAATGCTGGCACAAAGCTTTTGTCTTGAAACACTAGGGTACAAACTGACGAAAAGTGAGAATGGAATTTGTTAGTTTCTCTCACAAATTACACTACTCCAAGAAAAGCAATAGGACTTAGTTTGCAAAGCGGTAAAGTCCTAGAGCACTGCAACATCTGTAGCAAAGCACATACCAATGATGCCATCATTCTGCACTTGCAACACTTACACTTGCAGACTCTACATATCTTTAATTTCAAAAAATTAAAGGACAGGGTACTGACAGAAACAGTGAAAGGAGCTACCCACAGCGCCTTCCTGATTCTTGCATAGAAGCAAGCCTTCTATGGTTTGCTTCTCCCTCAAAAGCTAACACTCCCAGCTGCAGGTGGATTATTGTTTTAAGGTCACATAGCAGGGAGCAGGCAGAAAAAAAAAACCTTCACTGTAGGAGAAGGCAAACAGTGTGCACAAACACACACAGCGCAATCAACTCCTCCACGAGTTTCAACAGCAAGATCAGAGAAGAAGTTGCAGGACAATTAAAGGAACTCCCTACAACAGCATGTTGTACATCTCATGCATTTAGAACTCAACTTACTGTAACACACAGTCAGTTAGGCATGTGGCTACTAATACTCCCTGTTTTAAAGCAGCTCTATACAACAGGAAGACAGCTGTAATTTCAAAACGATAATGCAAACAGAACAGAGATGTTTGCTTGCCAAATTGGAGGGATATGGATTTGATGGATGAACTGTTCAATGGATAAGGAATTGGCTGGATGGTCGCATCCAGAGGGTGGTACTCAATGGCTTGAAGTCCAGATGGAGAACAGTGACAAGTGGTGTCCCTCAGGGGTCTGTGCTGGGACCGGTACTGTTTAACATTTTTATCAATGACATAGAGGGATTGAGAGCACCATCAAGCAAGTTTGCAGATGACACCAAGCTGTGTGGTGTTGTCAATACACAGATGTCATTCAGAGGGACCTGTACAGGCTGGAGAGGTGGCCCAGGTGAACCTCATGAGGTTCAACAAAAGCAAGTGCAGGGTTCTGCACCTGGGCCGGAACAATCCTCAGACTAGGGGATGAGGTATTAGAAAGCATCCCTGAGGAAAGGGACTTGGGGGTGCTGATGGATGAGAAGCTGGACATGAGCAGGCAGTGTGCAGTTGCAGCCCAGAAGGCCAATCACATCCTGGGCTGCATCAAAAAATGCATTGCTAGCAGGTCCAGAGAGGTGATTCTTCCACTTTACTCTGCTCTGGTGAGACCTCACCTGGAGTATTGTGTGCAGGTCTGGAGCCCTCAATATAGGAAAGATATGGACCTGGTGGAGAGGGTCCAGAGGAGGATCACTAAAATGATCAGGGGGTTGGAGCACCTCTGGTACAAGAACAGGCTGAGGGAGCTGGGGTTGTTCAGCCTGAAGAAGAGGAGGCTCCAGGAAGACCTAATAGCAGCCTTCCAGTACCTGAAGGGGTACCACAGGAAGGCTGGGGAGAGCCTGTTTACAAAGGCCTGTAGTGACAGAATGAGGGGCAATGGCTTTAAGCTGGAGGGGAGCAGATTTAGATTGGAGATCAGGAGAAAGTTCTTTACTATGAGGGTGGTGGAGCACTGGAACAGGTTGCCCAGGGAGGTGGTTGAGGCCCCGTCCCTGGAGATATTCAAGGTGAGGCTTGATGAAGCCCTGGGCAACCTGGTCTAGTTGGGGGTGTCCCTGCTGACTGCGGGGGGGTTGGACTAGATGACCTTTGGAGGTCCCTTCCAGCCTGGACGATTCTATGATTCTATGTGCTGGACATGAGACAGATTTTGAAGCAATTTTTTTTGGTTATTTTTATATGCCTTCCTTATGGGGCTTAGGACACTTCTGAATTTCCCCTCAACTCAGAGAAAGTAGGCACAAGGTATTGCAAAAATCGGGCAAATACACTCGATAATATTCTGAAGTATGCATGGCAGAAATATGCTGATTATTTCTTAAAATGGAAACTCAGATTTAACCTCATTACTGGATAATGAAAGCTGATTAGCATAACAAGGAGAAACATTTCATACATGTACTTGTTAGTGACATAATATATTAACAGCATTATTATTTCAGCTTTAAGAAAAACACCTGGATGGAATTTGGGAAGTCTGTGCAAACTGGTGAACTTAATGTCAGCTTCTTACCAAGCAACATCTTTCAGACACCAAAAAAGTCAATTCACAAAGCAAACATGAAACTCAGTTCTGACAGTAAACAATATCTTTACAATATGATGGTTAGAAGCAGGGTCTGTTCTCCAAAAATAGCATAAAGTTAAATTTCAGATGTTTTTGAATGTTTTTCTCTGTCTGAAAAGCTCAGATATGTCTCTGTGCTTCAGCCCTGTTTCTTTTTTTTCTTTTTTTTTTTTTGTTTGTGAATTAAATTGGCAGGAAGAAGCAGTCTGGAAGGGCAGGTTAAACTGACAAATGCAATACCCCATCAGGCACTAACCTATGCAATGTTGTTATCATTGTGTGTGACGTGAGTTTTGGCTCTCTAAGTCCCCTCTACACCGAAGTTGTAATATACACAGTGAAGGTTCAGAAGCTCAATTCCATGCAGCTGGGAGTGTTAAGTCTTTTACCGTTATGGTACTTCTGTTTACATAGCCTTTACAGTTATGGAACTGACTGTATACCTGACCCTTTCCTCACTCTCCTTGTGGCCTCTTATCCTCTGCTCTGTGGCTGGTGCTATACCCCTCTGGTGGAAGCACGCCAGAAGTCTCTTGCTTCAAGTCCCCCATGGTCCTACACACCAGCTTTCTGTGCAACAGCAGTTGTAGCCAGCAGAGATGATCACTTATTTTGTAAAGCAATATTAAGATGGGCTCTACAGACTTCACATGCATTTCCTTTATCCAAAGGTTTGCTATTCTCATATGACAGCCTTGAAAGGCCTGATTAGCAGTATTTTAATTTAGTGTGCTTTCATAAAAGTTAATTACATAATGCTTCGAAGAATATTTTCACATAAGTCAGACATAAAAATCTCATATTGGATGGATTGTGCCTTATTAATTTACAGTTACATGTAGACAAACTAAAAACTATAAAGAAAAAAAATCAATAAAACTGAAATATTTTTTTAAAATCAACACTCAAAAAAACTAGTTCAGAATTTACCTGATAAAGACCAAAAATAATGGGCATGAAGATGATTAAAGAGCTCAGAGACATAACACCAAATGAGTTGTGCCCAAAAAGATATGCAGTAGAAACTAACAGATTTGTTCTCTGCATTCAATGAATTAAAAATCATCAATTTCATATAATATGCACAATACATGAAGAATAAGGGCTAAGATTTCCATTTACACACATATAACTCTAAAGAGTCCATTTCTGTGGCTGCTATATTGAGAAATTTGCAAAGTGTAACCTCACTGCAGATGGATGTGTACTGGTACTACAGTCTGTAGCTCAGTTTTGCTAAAGAATGAAGTTTTTGTTTAGGTATTTTGCACACTTTGAAAGATAACTTATTTCTGGGTAGCACACAATCAAGTTCCCTGTGTGGGAAGCTCACAATAACTTTGATATTACTCTTAGCCTTTGGAAAATTATCAAAACTAGTATGTAAGGAGTGTCACAGAATCCCTGTACTATGCTAAACCACAGAAACAAGTTGTAGAGAGATAAATAGCCCTAAAGAATTCCACCTTTGAAGACCTGCTCATCATTTGTTCCTCCCTGCCCTTTATGCAGTCCAAGGGCTCCACTTACCCTCTCATCTTCAAATAAAATATGCTTGGCTTAAAAGTAGCTCTAACTCCAAACTGTCCAAGAATACAAGTAAGAATGGCTGAACATGCCTCCGGCCAAGTAAACACTGGACAGGTTGGCAAAAATAACTGGAAGCCTTTCAGCTAACACAGTCAGCTCCTGCAGGAGCTCTTCAACAGAAATCTGTAGTCACTGTAACCCAGACAGTCCCATGGCATCTGGCCTAGCTGAGGGGGCTCAAAGGTTGGGGATGAATGAAGAAGCACACCATCCTTCTTCCTTGTGGACAGAAATGCACACACAGCTAAGAGGAGAGGGTCTTGGGTCATAGGGACCAGGTATCTGAAGGTGGGAAAAGAGAAATTCCAAGGAGATGTAAGAAGGTAACAGAGTGGGTTCAGGTAGGAAGAAGAATGAGAGAGTCTAGACGTAGATGCAGTTCTGTGGGACAAAAGAAGGGGGAAAAGAAAACCACAAATGAAAGAAAGATGGGCAAGAAGCAGACATGGCAAAGTGAAAATGGTGGAAAACCCTCCAGAATCTCAAATGGAAAATACAGAAATTCTGTGGAAAACAATACAGAGAGCAGTCTCAGACCCACTGCAAATCCACTGCTTGTGGCTCTGCACAGTCCCTACAGGATGTCCTGTGGGACATGCTTGTGGATTGTTCCAGGTAGCCGGTATCCTACCCCTACAATAGAGTTACTGCAGATCATGCTGCTGTGTAGTAAGGCTCACCTGTAAGGAGACAGAGGCTGCACATATGCTCTAGGGGAAGGCAGCACTACTGCCATCACAGGCACACATGAAAAGGCACAGAAATATCAACTGAACTGAGGCAGACAGCAATGCCATAGCATACACACAAAACTGGCAGCTTTACACACCCTACACACATATACTAGACTGATATTCAGCATGTGCAAAACAGTCATTGAGGCACTGGAAACCTAGTGATACACATCTTTGTTCATTAGCCTGTCTTGACACACAATAGATATCCCAAATCCTACCCATGATCTCACAACCAGGCAATCTCCCAGCACAAGTCTTGCAAGCACATTAATTGGTCCAGCGAAAGGGGATGAGCCAGCACAGGCAAACCTCAATCAAAGCTTGCTTCCACCAGGCAGAGCTCAGCAGCAGAACTGCATATCCTGCTAAAAGCCACACAAGCAGGTTAGACTTTTGTGTTCATGCTGTTTAGGGAAAGAGACTACTTTAACTACACAGCATCCAGTAGAAATAGATGCTTGTTTAGGACCAGGCTTGAAAGAATTATCAGCATATGCTTAATGAGAAAGTAGCTGAGCCTGGAACTCTGCAAGATTACTAGCAGCTCATATGCCACAGCAAAGCATGCTGATAGGAAATAGAAATCACTTTTCTCTAACCTCCTCTTCTGTTCCATAGGAGCCCAACAAGAGGAAAGGTGATGCTGAGCAAGAGGTTTCTTTTTGAGCAGCTGCTTCAGGTTCATCCATGCATCTCTTTCTCCCACCCACATTTCACAGGATGGATACTGCAGATATCACCTTGGCTTGGAAACAAACCCAAATCAACCACACCATAAAGATGTAAGAACAAATGAAGCAGAGAGGCAGAATCACTCTCAAAATAGATCACCGCTGCTCTACTCCACTGTGCTAGAACAGAAACACATTTCTGTCACCCATATCCGCCTACCTGTTAGGGAATCAGGTCAGAAACACTCAAGAAGGGTATTGTCACAACACACTCTGTTTACAGAACAGTTGCCCTGTTCTGTGGAGAGAAGTCACTTCTAATTTCTGAAGCATGGCAATATCATGGCACACAGAATTGCAAAGACATAAAGTAAGTCAGATGGAAAGGGACCGTGGGTGGTGTCTAGTCCAACCTGCTCAAGGCAGGGTCTGCTATGTGATCAGATCAGGTTGTTCAGAACTTTATCCAGTCATCCCTTCACACAGGGTGAAAAAATATAAAGATGGAGAGTGCAAGAGCTCCCAGGACAATTGGTTCCAATGCTTGACTGTCCTTGCAGAGGAAAAAAAAGTTTCCTATATTGGTCAGAACCTCCCCTGATTCAACTTACATCTCATCTTCCCATCACACATCTGCTCATTTGTGAAGAACCTGGCTCCATCTTATTGAAGATCTCCTCATAGGCATTGAAAAGTTGCTATTACATCCCCCCAAATGATTTCTTTTCTCCAGGCTAAGCAAGTCCAGTTCTCTTGGTGCCTCCTCACAAATCATGTGCTGCTGTTCCTGTCATTTTGGTGGCTCTCTGCTGACATCAACATTTATCAACATCTTTCTTGCACTAGAATACTGGACACAGCATTACACATGTTGTTAAAGATATGTGAAGCAAGGAGGAACAGTCACTTGGCTTGATCTACTGGCTATGCTCTTGTTCAGAGGCCAGGGTGCTTCTAGCCTTCATCACTGCTGGGGAGGAGCACTGCTAACCACATTTTGTCCACCTTCCCCCAGGATTCCTTAAGCCCCTTCCAGTAAAGCTGCAACCCAGCAATTCAGCCCATCCAGCCCATTCAGCAACTGTGCACACACACGCGCGCGCTCTCATCCCTTTTGATATCATTCCAAACTTGATGAGATACACTTCCCCTCCTCCTCCAGGTTACTGACAAAGATTCTAAACAGGAAGAGTTCTGGAACAGATCCCCTGAGGAATCACACTTGTAGCCAGATTCCAGGAAGAGTATGAATCACTTAGCACTACCCTTTGAAGTCAATGACTCTGACAGATTTCCTACATATCTACATATCTAGTAGTTGACTTATCTAGGCCACAGCATTCCAAACAAGGTAACACAGCTGATGCCACAGCACAGCATGCTGAAGGCTAAAGTCAACATAGACAACATCTACTGCTCTCTTTCCATTAACAGATCTACCAGTTTCAACGCAGAAAGAAAACAGGTTTGTCAAGCAGGATTTACCCAGGGTAAATGCACACTGACTATAAATCATTGCTCTCAGGCTTCTTCCAGGCTCCCTCTCAAACCCACATCTCTTCCCTCCTCATCCCCACAATCATCCCCCCCCCCAACTTCTGCTTTCCAAGCTTTCTGCCAAGCTGACTCCTAAAAAGGAAGGGGATCAACCCTGCTCCTGGATGCAGCTTTTCACTAGAACATGCCATTGAGGGGAATATGATAAAGCACGTATGACTCTAGCATGCACAAAAGCATCCTGGCACATGGTCAGACCAACTGGTGCAGCTGGGTTTTGCTGGGCACAGAGGGTCTATGAAAGAAAAAGCTTCAGCTTTTAGAATCATGTCCTCACTGAGTGAAGGCCCCCTCAGCCATTTCTGTAAAGCAAAAGAAGGGAAAAAAAAAAGACCAGTGTAACTAATACCAAGCACAGACATTCACAGAGACAGAAAACAGTTTGTGTCAGGTCTCCCTGACTAACAAGGTCTGATGTGGGAGACCGTCGGCAGCTCAAAAGGATTAGTCCAAAAACAAGTTCTACCTATCCGCAGAAATGATTGCAATTACAATGAAAATACTCCAAATACCAAGAAACTTACCACTGAGGAGAAGCATGTTACTGCATGTGTGTTACACAGCTATTTTTTGTCTTGCTACTTTAAGAATTACCCCACAGTTTAAGGACCTTGTAAAGCAACTCCCTCATCATTGAGCTGCTCAACAATAAACACTATCTGCACCATGTCCGTTAAAATAAGGGTAGGGGCAAGGAGTGGGAGGAACAGAGGTTTTACTAACATGAACCAAGAAACAGAAGTTTTACTAACATGAACTAAGTGCTGAGATAGTTGACAGTCAGCTGAAGCACCAAACAAAAAGTGCATGTTTCTTCAGCAGGTAAAGATTTGAGACTACCCACATTTGCTTTTTGGAGATTTCTGCCCCCTTCCCTTCCTCCCATCCCCCCAAAAAATAGCAGAAATACTTGATTTCTTCCAAAGGAAAATATATACGCTATGAGTGTGAGAGAGGATTTCCTGCTTGGGATCTAAGAATCCTACCTGCCAGAGCTGGGATGGTGACTTTGTTCCACTCCCATGGTTGATCATACTCATCTGAAGGCCTGTCATCATCCTGTGGCAATTTGCTTTCTCGTAAATGGTGACTCACCACACTTTCAGAATCAGATTCCACACCACTGCCTTCTGGTTCATAGGGTGTGTCATAGAGCTGCATGCTTTTCTGATGAGATTTCATGACTTCCTGCTTCTGAAACTCTGTTGGCAAGAAAGAAAATTGTGTCAGCATCACTACTAACCATGCCTTATCATTACAGTAAATAATTTTAAAGCATTCAACTTCCACCCATTCCTTAATAGCCACATCATTATACAGATGTCAAGCTTGTACAAGACTTCTAAATTCTACCTCTACATTTGGTAACTGTCTGGAAACAAAAGTTTCCTCCAGCTAACAACCACAGCACAAACAGTCTTATGGCTCCACCAACATTCTCCGGCTTGCACAGAGCCAGATTACAAGAAACACACAATCTCTGTCAACCTGTGTAAAGCCTGCTTACAAGCAACTGTACATAAATCCCCAAGAATGTTGAAATTTGTGTATGCAGTTAACTCTTCAAGAGGAGATCATTCCTGAGTAACATGCTCTAGCTCTAGGCAATCCTGCTTCAGCAGGGGAGTTGGACTAGATGATCTCTATGGTCCCTTCCAACTCTAGAAATTCAGTGAAATTCAGTGAAATTCAGAAGTGAAATTCAAACATAAAAAGATCAGAAAAAAGAAACCCCACAGTACAATTTTGTATGCTGATAAAAAAATTCTCTGCAGTTAACTCTGCAGGATATCAGCAGAAAATGAGCTAGTACTAGAGTAAGGACACTAAACAAAAGCATTGTTAACTAGGGCTTAACTCACACTGTATTAAGGGACACATATTTCTTTAAATTAACACTGACCTTATAAAAAAGTAAACATGTTGAAGCTTTACAAGAAAGGAACCATGTACTGCCCTCCTGAATGCAGCAAACTTAAAACTGGGCTTTGTTAGAAGGAGCACAGCTACAAAATCAAGGGGCACGCTGTCATGCCTTCACCCTTGGCCCCAAGGACGCTACAACCAACAGGTGAGTCCTACTGCATCCAGTCTGCACACTCCCTACATGGAGTGTGCAAGGAGTGAGCTAGTTCATAAAACTAGAAAGGAACCAGTGCAGAGCTACCAAGATAGCAGGGTCCTGGTGCCTATGATAAGGAGAGATGGTTTGAGTTTGTCTGATGAAGGCCAGGGGGGATATAATAGCTGCCTGAAGGGCAGTCAGAACCAAACCCTTCTGGGGTTTGTCAGAAAATGTCAGAAAATACAATAAGGAGAAACAGACACAAGATGTAGCTTGAGAGATACAAGTGGGACACCAGAGAAATGTTCCTCCCCTGGTGCAGCCCTAAGACAGGTCACCAGGTAATTTGAGGAAGCTGTCTCCATTCTCTGGAGTTCGCAAAGCCTTGGCTAGACAAAGCCAGGTTCACTCTATCTACTGATACAAAACTGGATGGAGTGGGTGATAATGAGATAGCTGTACTGCCGTTGAGAGGAATCTGGAGAAGCTGCAAAATTAGAATCATAGAACTGCGTAGGCTGGAAAAGACCCTTAAGAGCATCAAGTCCAATCTGTTAATTTAACACTACCAAGTCCACCACTAAAAAGAACCACACCTACACGTCTTCTAAATACCTCCAGGAACTTCCCTGGGCAGCCTGTTCCACTGCTTGACAATCCTTTCGGTGAAGAATTTTTTTCTAACATCCAATCTGAAGCTCCCCTGGCACAACTTGAAGCTGTTTCCTCTTGTCCTATCACTTACTACTCGGAAAAAGAGACTGACAGCCACCTCACTACAAACTTCCTTTCAGGTAGTTGTAGAAAGAGGTAACGTCTCCCCTCAGCCTCCTTTTCTCCAGACTAAACAACCCCAGTTCCCTCAGCTGTTCCTCATAAGTCTTATTCTCTAGATCCCTCACCAGCTTCATTGCCCTTCTTTCAATGTGTTCCAGTACCTCAATGTCTTTCTTGTAGTGAGGGACCCAAAACCAAAAACTATTCAAAGTGTACTCAGACTCAGTGAGTACAGGGAGTCAATTGCTTCCTTAGTTCTGCTGGCCACATTGTTTCTGATACAAGCCAGAACGCTATTGGCCTTCTCAGCCACCTGGGCACACTGCTGGTTCAAATTAGGCTGCCTGTTGACCCATACCCCACGGGCCTTTTCTGCCAGACATCATTCCAGCCACACTACCCCAAGCCACACTTGAGCAAGTCCAATAAAGGTTCATGAAGGTGATAATGGGACTGGACTGCTTTTCATATGAGGAGACACTGACAGCTGGGACTGGTTAGCCTAGAGAAGATAAGTTTCAGTGGAG
Organism: Calidris pugnax; assembly: GCF_001431845.1. NCBI lineage: Eukaryota > Metazoa > Chordata > Aves > Charadriiformes > Scolopacidae > Calidris > Calidris pugnax. The sequence continues at coordinate 519,038 of NW_015090984.1, read as the reverse complement.
ATCTTATCAATGCATATAAATACTTGATGGAAGAGAGTGAAGATGGAGCCAGATTTTTCTTGGTAGTGCCCAGTGACAGGACAAGAAGCAACAGGCACAAATGAAAATACATGAAATTCCATCTGAATACAATGTTTTACTGCGATGATGGTCAAACATTGAAAGAGGTTGCCTGGAGAGGTGGTGGAGTCTCCACCTGTGGAGATATTAAAGACCTGACTGAACACAGTCATGGACAAAACGCAAAGCACTATGTCATAGAAATCCTTTAATCTTTCAAACTCTACTGTGCTACTGGGAAAGCCTTTAAATATTTTACACACAAGGACTTCACAGCATGTGTGGTAACACAGGCATATGAGCTTCCTTATCACTGTCACCAAACAGTTATTTATGCATGCTCCACTGAGAAATAGAGAGATTTATAATGTAATTAGATACAGACACATTAACTTATAGACTAATCAACCGCAGCACAATAAAGGTATTTTGACTCGTCAGTATGTCATATTCCAAAGTATATCCCACACGTATCAGGTGCAACGGTGATAAAACAAATGCATCTCAGGGTGTCTGTTCAAGGCTGGTGTAGCTTTTAAAATGATAGTCCTAGCAGCTCCTCAGCAGCTTACTCTAGCCCCAAAGTCCCAATTCTAGTGCGACAAATCTGATTATGAAGGTAATATGCTGGAAATAGTACTGCCATGCAAGGCTAGCTTTTGAAAAGCTAGCACTGAAATCGACTTTTAAGCAAAGTACAAGGGCTATCAACACCCTTTGTACCTGACAAGACTAAGAGAAGAACTCAGGAGCGATGACAGAATTCTCATGCTGGGATTTTACACAGCACACTTATTTGCATCTATCTCCATTCAGCAGTACAGCCCTCGTGTAGAGTTTAAACTCGTCATACCGGCAGCCAAAACTTCACCCTATTTCTTAAAGCTTGAGATAAAATACTTGGCAATGCTTCTAACCTCAACAAATAGCTGTTGACAGAAGCCCTTGAATGAAAATACAATGAATTTTAAAAGTCATTTGTACATGCAGTTAACTTTTTCAGATACATAAATATTTGAAGGAAGCCCAGCAGATTCATTCATTTATTTAACATAGAGCAACATGTAAACACTGGGCTGGTATAGAATTGGATGGAGCACAGCTGTCAGCTTCTGTCCACTATTTCTGGATTCATATTGCAGGTCTCCTCCAGATGGTTGCTTCACTTATTACCTCTTCCCAGAAGTCAGCATTTAAACAGCTTCAGTCCTAGTGACCTGGATTTATTTTCTTGCTAACCGCATCAAAAATGCAACCTGCTATTAACTATACAACATACAAAACTATAGCCGACCTGGGGTGAATACCCTTGGGATGCTATTCTCACTCACTACATTTTCACCACTCAAATGAACTAGATAATTCCAACTGCAAGGATCTTAGCACTGAAGCAACTTTATGTGGAAACCACAGATCTTTCTGGCATCAAGTTTCCAAGGCACTCAGACAAATTAAACATTTATCATCAGAATGATGTGGAAGTTTAATTAAAGCAAGGAAATAAGCAAGCAAGAATCCCTTGCAAGAGTCTACCATTTGCATTTTGTTCTCTTATAAACAAAATGCACCACAGGGAAAGGAAGTGTTTCAGCAGTTAGGGAACGGGCTAACCTGGCTTCAACTAGGATAGTCTGAGCAGATGTATGAGCAGCACAAACTTTGAAATGTGGATTCAAACATTTTATATTCAAGAGCCCCAGAAGGGCAGTCTGCAAAGTGTTTGGAGGTCTTGCTATAGCACACTGGCTTTCTGTAGATAAGCCTGGAATAAGCAGAAGAGCACCATACTTTAAAAAAACAAAAGAAAAAAAGAAAAAAAAAATCCCCCCAAACTCCCCAAAAAAGAAAAGATACCCAAGAACAGAACTCAAGACCAAGACCACTTGTACTTCTTGTATTCTCACCTGCCACTGAAAACCTGAAGTTATCAGTGGGAGTAGAAACAAACTTGGGGAGGCTCAGACTCACACTGAGAGGTACTGGTGAATATCTGATGCATGTCCCTAGACATTATCCTGACAGCCTGCTTGTCTCTAGCAGATGAAGGTCACATCAGAGCCAGGTATGAACACAAATAGATGAGTCTCATCAGGAGTTCTTCTTGCTTTCTATCAGGGAACAGGCCTTGTTGAACTGGCCAAACCTCTGTTCTCCATGTGCTCTGCTCCTGAGGCTTCCAATGGAAAGTCACTGAACTGGCATGTAACTGCATTAAAGGGTAGTCAGCTGTTTGCACTAAGTGTATGGGTAGGCTACACATCAACAAATAACTTGCCAGTTTGCCAGAGGCATAAGACAGATGCCAATGCAAAGATCACCCTGACAGAAGAACATTTGCTCCCATTTGAACCCATTTCCTCTCCCTCTCCATAAATGGGCCAGTAATACTTAGCCAGCTGCCTAATTCTTCCAAGCCTCACCATGTTTGGAATGCTTCTTTTCATGCCAATCATGGCAAGATAATCTGGAAACATTTTAGATCTCATGAGCAGAATTCTCATTGTATTAGTGCAAAGTCTATTCACCAGAGAAGCTATGTTTTACCTCTGCTGAAACTTCACCTCAGGCCACCAGAATTCAATCTTTCTGCTCTGCTTCCAGCTCCAGCTGGATGCCTCCAACTGCTGGGACGTGAAAGAACATCAATGCCATTTCAACAGCAGAGAGGGCCGTTTTGCTTTGACACTACAGCAACTGCCTCCCAACTTTCACGATACCAGATTTTCCTGTAAGAAAAGCTGGATATGAGAAGGTCTTCACTCATTTTCCCTTCTAAACAGAAGCCAAGTAACTCAGAAGCGAGCTACCTTCCAGGAATGAAAAACAGATGTTTGTCCCCCTGCCTTTGTATGAGACCTTGGTATAACCTCTTGATGTAAAAAGCAATGTCTTGAAACAGCCTGCATCACAACGGAGAACCTACTGAAGTCCAAGTATGACTCATTGCCACAGGAAGAAGCATTCAAAGCAACTTTGCATTCCAACAATCCTGATAAAGACTATTAGGCCATTCAGAGCAAAGGCAGGAGGGGAGAAGTCCCTTTATGATAAGTATCAATAAACCAGCAGCAAAACCATTAATACCACAAAAGGTATGTACTGAAATAAAACAAACAAGCAAGCATACCCTGCCCAAGAAGACCACAAGTACACATTTTTCTTCAGGGGTGGGGAGAGGTGGGGAGGGTGTTGGTAGAATCGGAAGAGGCTGATTTAAAAAATAAAACACAGGGGAAGAATACCTAAATCCTAGTAGGTTGGAACAACAGCAGTATTGCTTCCAAATGACATGAAAACTGTGCTTGGAGATGTATTTCTTTCATGGAAGTGGCAAAGAAATAAAAAATTAACAGTTCCCTGGCAGGAAGTTCTGCCCCAGGCAGAAGTTTATTCTACAAAGCCTTCCCCCTCAACACCTAATTTTATGTTAATAATCTGTGATTAAACATCACAACTGCCATCTTAAAACTCAAAATTTTTGCAGACTTTACCTTCTCAGAGGTGCTTTGATGCTGCTTAGCTACTTACTCCTTACACATTGCTTAGAAAGACATAGAAGAGGAGTAGCGGAGCCCTCTTTATTTAGGGGAGGAAAAAAGGAATCAAAAAAACCTTCACAAGATTGTGTCACTATAATTAAAAGACAAAACTGAGAGCTCAAAAGATAGCCTGAAGCTTCCCTGATGACTAATGCCCATTATTTTATCTTTGTTAATAATTTTTCAGAAAATGCCATGAAACCAAAGAGAAGTCGAAGTTTTGGAAGTGTATCTGATGCATCTACAAGAGATTTTTCCCTCTGACCAGGATTGCAGCAAGAGCAGGCATTATCAGCACTCTATTTCTTCCTTCAGCAGGACTTCAAAGCCATGCAGCATCTGCATACTAAACCACCTATTTTGCTCCTGATTGCTACAAGGAACAGCCACAGTGATTACTTGCCACAGTGATTTTTTGCAATTTTGCCTACTTTATCTTGCTTTCCCAAGGGAGTTATTGTTGTAGTTGTGATCTTTCTGTTCTGTCACTCAAGTTGACCTACTGGCTCAATCTAGGAACACCAACCAGTACCTAAGCACCTAATGAAGATGAATCACCATCTGTTGGATGTAAAAGCCTTCAGATATGACTCCAAAAGTTAGGATGGGAGATTCAGTAAACGCAAAATCCAGCATGGTCCTGCACATGCATACAGAAAGGATCATTAATTTAGACATGAAAGATGGTCCACATTTCCTGTTCTGCTCTGGAGACAAAATGGTTTAATTTAGGATTCTCTAACAGTACAAAAGGTAAAGCAGCGTTTGACTATATGCAGCTGTGGATAACATGTTCTATATACAGTCTATCACGTCATCACTTGGGCATTTGTGTTTACAGAGATATCTAACAGCAGCAAATAAATCTAGTTAGCATTCAGTGTCATTAACAGCAGATTTTACTATTAAAGAAAGCAAATCACAGTCACGCAAACACAGTAAGTCAGTTCTTCCCTTCTTGCAAGAGATTGTTAGAAAAAAGTGACTAGGAGATGCTGTCTCTTGATATGCTCTATATTCTGCCACAATGTAATGCTGCATCTCACAACCAAACGAAAGAGCAATAATAAGCATTACTCAGCTTAACGTACAAAAGCAATGCTATATTTGAAAGATACCATATTTTTTACTTTGTCTCCTTATTCCCTTGAGACAGCAGCACAGACACACTCTAGGCCACCCCATTACAGCCACAACAGCTGCTACAGGACTTCCTTAGGAAAAGCTGGCTCAGCTATGCCATCACACTTTTCTGCCTTGCAGCCCATCCCAGCTAAGTGCAAGTGACAGACCAGATGAGAGCTACAACAGCTCAACAGCCACAAAACCCACTGCTTCTTCACATAGCTTTTCAAATTATCCATTCCACAGAAAATGAACGCAGAACTCAAAGCAAGCCCAGTGTTCCTCCCATTTCCCCCAGTTTGCCTGGTTTGTTCTTAATTGCTAATCTAACCTGCACCAGTTTTGCACGCGTACATCCTGCTTCATAAAACCAAACTACATGTGAACTCCAAGCACTCCAAGCCACCAACACATGAAACTGAACATGGCAAAATCAAGAGCAAACTCAGACGAAGATTGAATATTTCCATCTTTTTTTTGCCCATGTTGATATTGCTCAAGGAATTCAGTCACACAGTATCACAATGGAGTCCAGAAGAAACACACTGCAGGCTTCCCTGATCTTTGCTCATGTAAGGACAACAGAACGAAATGCACATATCAGCACACCAACACACACCAAAACCAGACGAGGCTTACCTGACCTCATCCAGAAAGGGTAGGTGGCTCTTGCAGACAAAAGCTTCTAATAATTCTAGCAACCAGAATGGTAATGAACAGCTGAGTTTGTATAGGTATTTGAGCTCCTCCAAAAGAGCACTTTCAAGAAGAGTTCTTCCTCACCAGAAAGCAGAGAAGGAGAGAAGCCGTATGTTGTTGCCATCCTGCATAAAATGCACAGCGCATAAAAACAGTTGTGTTTCTGACCACTTCCCACTGAAGCTTTTATGACACTGCTGTGAAGTCATATTAAAATGTTGGTAAGCTTATGTGGCAAGATGTTCAGTCTCTACGGCAAGCAGACACAGAATTGGCTGAATCTTCAACACTTACTTTTAAAGATTAAAAGAATTTCCTCTGGTTTGGATTACAAAGCCAAAAAAGATGCAGGAGAAACTGTAGCTACCACATTACAACTGATGTCAGAAACGGACTCCATTTACTTAAAGTTTCACACGTATGTTGCCACTAAAGTTTTTCAGAGTTTGAATGCAAAGCCAGCAGGCAAAAATTTTGTCCATTACCCAGCAAGCTAGGCACAACCAAGATGACAAGATATCACAGTTGAAAGGGCATCTTATTCCTTCCAAGAAGTAGCATGCTCACCTCATCACATGCTTAACTAACTTCTGTACCATGCTGTTTGAGCTTACTTAACTTTTCTGTACAGTATGGAGAAAACCCCAACTTGATTGGAGTAAGACAGAATATAATGTGAAAGGATGATTGAGAAAGTACTTCTGAGAAAAAAATCCTCACTAGTTTAGGAAAAAAAAAAAAGGAGCCGAGCAGGACTGCCCAGCAGGATCTTTGACTTGAGCACAGCTAGCTGGGGAAAAGGTACAAATCCCTTCTGGCTTTGTAGTGCATATTGATCTTGAACATTTTTACATGGGCTTCAAACAATTCCTTTGGCTAAAAGCCTCTTTGTAAAAGAATGAAAGGAAAGAGAAGAGGAAAACAAAGCATAACTTTGAAGAAGAGGCATATGAATGTGACAAGGGACTTTTGCCTCCCTTTTTGTCCCAAGTGCTGCCTGACTCATTTTTTCTTTTAGCATCTCTGTTCCAGCTCCAATTAACATATCCCTGTAAATCTCATCAGGAACAGTCTATGCCTCTCCCAAGCTGGTGACTCCTCATGTAACAAATTCTCTCTATTCTGCTTTGAGCAATGTTGCAGAAGAACAATAGAACTGGGGCCAGTTTGGGTGGTTTGAGGGATGAACTGATAAATCAGCAAGATGTACTACTGATGTCCCCCACTGAATAAAGTAACACTCCTTCCAGTCAGAGCCAACTTTACAGTGCTCCCTTCCTTTTCCATGCAGACCACAGCAGTATCAGTCACCTACAACTCTATCACACATCCAGCTGGAAAGCACCAAGAATTCTTGCCAAGAGAATCCAGGCATACACGTACAGGCCCAGTCCAGACTGCAAGCCCGTCTGTCCAGCCTCTGCTCCTTCATCCCAAGAAGGGATAGTGAACAGCTGTCAGAAATTATAGTCCCTGCTGCAACAGCATGCTTTCAGCATGCATACACCCCATCCAGTGTTAACTCCAGAAAACTGAGATATTTATATATGAGCCCCTCCTAAAACTATATTTCAGCAGGTTGCTTCTTTATGCCTCAAAAGCACCTTTTCACTGATTAAGTTTAAAAAGGCCAGTACTGGGATCATACTGACATAGTGGCAAAGCAGGAAATGGACTGAGACAAAACACACATGGATTCCCACAAGCTAGCCTGGGATATCCTGATTCTCACATCCATTTCTTACTTTCACAGAACAGCTACAGGTTAGTCACAAGATCCTAGGATAAATTAGGTTAAATAAGGTCCCAGGAAGTCATCTTCCTCAATCTCCTACTCAAAGGAGGGTCGACTATGAAGTCAGATAAGGTTACTCAGTCCAGTCTTGAAAAATTCTGAAGATGGAGACTACACAGTCTCACCAGGCAATATTCTCCACCATTTGACTGTCCTCATAATGAGAAATTTTTTTTTTTCATGTACATTCAGTTGGAACCTCTAATTTCAGTTTATGTTCACCGCCTGTCACTCTTTCCAAGCATGGAAAGGAATGATGGAACACTGATGAAATCAGAAGGAATCACAGTTTACAAAACTCTGCTTTCAAGGTAAAATGCAAAACACTTTCCTTTTATAATTTACTTCATCCAGTTTAAAGGTTTACACAACTCACACAAATCTTTACAGGACAGGGAGAAGCTCCCTTAGCTGCCACATGCCCTCATGCATAGGCATGTTCTACATAAGACAACCCTTGCAGCAAATCTGACATTCATCTTTTCTATCCCACTGAATGGCAGTGAGGGGGGCAGTGAGACATCTGCAAATTCACCATACCTGGTACTAGGGGGTAGGGGTTGGGGAGGAGTGTGGAAGCAAGATGGGAGGGAAACCTAAACGATTTTGTGTCAGCAACATGCTTAATCCAGCAAGGCATGAAATGAGAAAATGTATCCTGGGGTACACTAAAAAGATTGTGTCCAGCAGGTCAAGAGATGTCATCCTCCCCCTCTACTGTGCCCTGGTGAGGCCACACCTGGAGTACTGTGTCCAGTTCTGGGGTTCCCAGTTCAAGAAAGATAAAGAATTGTTGGAGAGAATCCAGAGGAGGGCTAGAAAGATGATCAAGGGAATAGGGCACCTCTCACATCAGGAAAGGCTGAGAGACCTGGGTCTGTTTAGCCTGGAGAAGAGAAGACTGAGAGGGGATCTCATGAATGCTTATAAATATATAAAGGGTGGGTATCAAGAGGATGGGGCCAGACTCTTTTCTGTGGTGCCTAGGGACAGGACAAGGAGCAACAGGCATAAATTGGAACACAGGAAATTCCATCTCAACATGAGGAAAAAATTTACTTTGAGGGTGACCGAGGGCTGGAACAGGCTGCTCAGAGAGGTTGTGAAGGTTGTGTCTCCTTCTCTGGAGATATTCAAAATCCTCCTGGATGCAAGGAAATTCCATCTCAACATGAGGAAAAAATTTACTTTGAGGGTGACCGAGGGCTGGAACAGGCTGCTCAGAGAGGTTGTGAAGGTTGTGTCTCCTTCTCTGGAGATATTCAAAATCCTCCTGGATGCAACCCTGTCCAGCCTGCTCTAGGTGAACCTGTTTTGGCATTTTGGCAGGGGGGTTGGACTAGATGATCTCTAGAGGTCCCTTCCAACCCGTACCATTCTGTGATTCTGTGAAACAGGAAAAAAAAAAAAAAGACATATAATACTTGGTTTAAACCCATTCTGGACAATATGTGTACACTGAAACTAAGGAACAAAATTCTGCGCATGGAACTGATACATTGAGTGGCATGACACAGGGTCCCTCTCCTTCTGACTCCTATTCCAGACCAAGATGGGGGGATGGCTACTCTTTCAGGAAAAGGCCAGTTTTACAGTTACCCAGCTGTACAGAGTAGACAAGAGTTAGCTTTTTATTTTCATGCATTTGTAGGCTTGTACGCACTATACAGAGCAGCAAGCACTGCCATAATATTAAACTTTAGAGAGAATGCCTTATATTATTTTAGGGGAGGAGGCAGACTTAAACATAGGGGGATGCTATTCATTTTACACACAGCTATTTTCCACTCCCAGTTATGCATCTAGTTATAGCAACCACAACACACCACAGTCTCTCCTAACATGAGAACTACGACTCCATACATTCTGGTCTTATCTCCTCATACTTACTGATGGGATGTGAAGTGCTCCACAAAGGCAGGAAGAGAAGCCCTGATCATTGTGGCAACTGGACGTGAATCTAAAGTCATACATTTTCACAGCATATATGAGATCTATTGCTTTGCTCAGAGAGAAGGTAAGGACTTGTGTTGAAGCAGATCCAGCATTATTTCAAACATGCCTCAATTCATGCACTAATGCAAAGGAAGAAGTCCTCTTCTATAATTGTCCCTAAATAACTTTTTTCTTTTAAATCATTGCTGAATTAAATCTATGTCCAAATGTCTAATAAAGTAAGAAACTTGGCTTGCTAGGCTCAGTGACCTTCAATATTCTTTCTAAACATCCCATGCTATACACGCTAATCTATGCAGCCTAATATTTAGCAAAGTAATTATCATTAACAGAAATGTTCTTTCTAAACATCCCATGCTATACATGCTAATCTATGCAGCTAATACTTAAAGCAATTATCATTGCTCTTTTTACATTATTTGCAGTGGTAAAATTGGCGCCAACAAGCAACATGCCGGAGGCCACCTGGATCCTAAACGATTTTACAAGGACTGACTCACCACCAATGTGCTGCAGTAACTATTCAGATGAAGTTACATGTCTGAACAAAGAAACCTCTCCTGTTGCAAAGGAAACTGACACCCAAGACCTTTTGAAGTAGGTGCAGGTTCATGGGAATGCTGTTTTCCCTACACTCCCAGCATTTCTGTGATAGCTTGCAGCAAGGCAGAGCTACTGCTCCCAGCATGTCCATGGGGAGCTCCCAGTTAAAGCAGGTGCACGCTTTTGCTAAGCTGCCTGTCATGCATTGCGTATTCCATCATGATTCAGGCACAGACTTACTGCAGTCCCTGGAAAGAAGCAGTGAAGTGCATGAAGGCATTTGCTCTAGCACTGCCTGCATCTAGAGAGGAGGCTCAGCTTTCTGCATCTATGGTGAGTGAGGCAAAGCACAAACTCCCTAGGTGTTAGCTAGTTAAATGTACTCACTGCTGTTCTACTGCGTAGACAGGATAATAAATTCACAGTAAAAGAAGAAATCAAGGAGGATGCTAATATTGTGAGCCTATGAATTCTCCTTTGGAATTCTAAGATCTCCCGTTTAACCTCAAAAAAGCACTTGCTGACAGAATCCTCATGTTTATTAAGGCCCCTCTGGATGGAGACGCTGCCCTTCCTCATCAAGCACTTCCCTTAGTTCGTAGTGCAGATGTGTCATCACCCAGGTTGATGAATGCAGTGAACAACACAGGCAAGACAAGAGGTATCTCTATGCCATGACGCACATGCTCTAGAGCGCCCTTTGAAATAACTTCCAGCTCTTCAGCTCCAGCACACAGATACTTCTCCTGTACCAGTCACCCACACATGAGGGATGTACATGAGCTCGTCTATTCAGTCTGTCCTATACAGATCAGGCAGAGATAGAGAAATCTTACGAGATTCAACAAGGGCAAGTATATGGTGCTGCACCTGGGGAGGAATAACCCCATGCATCAGTAAAGGTTGGGGACTGACATGCTGGAGAGCAGCTCTCAGGAAAAAGGTCTAGGAGTCCTGGTGGACAATAGGATGACCATGAGCCAGCAATGCGCCCTTTGGGCCAAGAAGCCCAATGGCATCTTGGGGTCCATAAACAAGAGTGTGGCCAGCAGGTCGAGGGAGGTCATCCTCCCCCTCTACTCTGCCCCGGTGAGGCTGCATCTGGAGTACTGTGTCCACTTCTGGGCTCCCCGGTTCAAGAAGGACAGGGAACTGCTGGAGAAGGTACAGCAAAGGGCTACGAAGATGATTAGGGGACTAGAATATCTCTCCTATGTGGAAAAGCTGAGGGACTTAGGTCTTTTTAGTCTAGAGAAGAGAATCTGAGAAGGGATCTTATCAATGCTTATAAATACTTAAAGAGCGGGTGTCAGGAGGAGGTCTTTTTTCAGTGGTGCCCAGTGACAGGAAAAGAGCTAATGGGCACAAACTTGAACATGAACTTGAACATCTAAACATGAGGAGGATCTTCTTTAACTTTAGAGTGGCAGAGTACTCGAACCAGTAGCAGAAGAAACTTCAAGCTTGATTAAACCCAATTTTAATTACAGACAGTATGGAATCAGATAGACCATTCAATAGTTTATGGAAATCATCATTTTCAATGTTTTTTTAAAAAAAAAAAAAAAAATTAAAAATCAGCTAAGAACCAAGTGCATCACAACAGTGACCCCAGAGAGCTTCAGGGAGGGAGAATCATTTTTCAATGAGTGTATTAGTTATTTCAGACATCATACATTTCTACTCAGGTGTAAGCTTAGCTTTCTCAATCAAAATGATACCATCTTATTTCACTTGGACATTTGCTTTTGCCTAGTCCTTTACTAACTCAAGAAGCATGCGGCATGCACAAAAACTTTAGGCTCCTCTTTCAAACTACCACTTACACATGGTTTCCAGACTTGATCAAAAGGTGGGGTGCATCAGTAAACACGGAATAACTGACAAAACGCTGTTTTGTTTTCTGTCTCTCCTAAAGTGCATTCTGCTAGGGTATGCAGATTCCTCCTCTCTGGGATTACCCATGTTAAATACAGCTAGAACTTCACTGAATTAGTCAAGCTAAATGGATTACCGTAAAGCATTCTTTTGTTCATTAGCACAGATAACAAATAAACATAACAAACAAAGCAGTAAACATTTTGCAGCCAACTAAACTGCGGTCCAAAAGTCTTCTTTAGAGTAGCAGATACATAATTGAACTCATCTGGGAAATATAAGCTGAGTTTTTAAAAACTCTCCAAAATGATGCCCATGGATTTCCATTTGTCAAGTAAAATGCAAAGGCAACATCTGTGCAGTAAAAAAACCAAACATAAAAACGTGCTTAATTATAGTAGGACATAACCTCACCTCACCAAGGCTTATGAGAAGACTTTCTCTATTTCTACTAGCATTAGGATAAGATGACTGGAAACCAAATACCTGGTTCTCAAAACACCAAACGTATTCACAGAGATATCAAGCACCTTCTACTGGCTCAATTAAATGCATATTTAGAACGTGCTATATTATTACACTCAGTTATACACCAGTCTCAAAAGTGCCTTTAGCATCGTTGAGAGTGCCTCATGCTTGCTTTATGTAGCAAATATCACAGCTTAGCAGGTACACCACACACCAGTTGGCAAAAGGGTGTCTTGGAATTACAAGGGTACACAAATATACTGCCCCTTACTTCACCTAAGCCATCCAGTATTGTCCACTAAACCATCTATTTATTATGGCTAATCTGGAAAAGAAGATAGAATAAGCTCCTGTTCTAAACACAGGAAGGAAGAATTCACAGCACTGTAAACTTCATAGTTAAAACTACAAATGCTCATCACTGCTGTAAAAAAACCCAAGAACTTACTGGGACTAATTTGTTTTTCTGAGAAATTATTAAACTAGAATGAATATGTTTACATGAATAAGAAATAAAAGCTCCAGCTCCTCTAGAAGATACTGAAATCTTCCAAACAATATAGTTTACATGTCATTTCCTGTGTCTCTCTTCAGAAATGCTATTTAAGAAAAGAAAAATAGGAACACTTGCACGAAAAAATGATCTTTGCATCCAAAGATCTTCCCCCCACTGATTAATCTTTCCTGAGCGCCCAAAACAGGAGCTGCCAATAGAAAAGGAAAGCATACAATCAATTTAACTGGGCACAAGCGTGACTTTTACCTCATAATGAGAAGAAGAGGACCTACTGTACAAATTCAAGAAATGCATGAATTACCTGCACAAAGACGTGTTTTGACAAAGTCAAATAATCCTGAATAAAGAACATAAGGCCCCATACCCCTGAAAAGTTTACAGATTGCACAGACAACAAGTACGAAATGGCTGCAGATAATATGAGGAAAATACATGGATAATACAGTTGCATAACAACTGGACAAGGGGTCCAAACAGTCCAAATTCCAACAACAATACCACCATTAACCACCTCTCTACAGGACAGAAAAGGAAGGACACTACCAAGAATCCCACAGTGTCTCATATTGACCACTAGTACAAAAAACCACCAGAGAAGGGAGGGAGGCAGAGAGCTACACAAAGATGTAGCTTTGCAGCCCTCCTCCAACACAGGGAAGACCAAGATGTCTGAATCTGTTTGAGGAAAAAAAGGCAGTAAGTAAATAAGCAAATTGATGAACTGTTTTTAAGTGAACTAACACAATGTCATGCTTTGGCCATCCCTATTATGCACACATATGACAGGCTTGACATTGCCAAGCTAAGCAATACACAATCCAACTCCCAGTGCTCACATTTTCATCTTCCCACATGACAGTACCGACCATCTATATTCAACAGTGAGGTCCAAAGCAGTGTTTTTAGAAATCAAGGTATGTGCAGGCACATGAAAAGTCTCTGCAGCATTTACTATTGACTCCTAAGCATCTTCAGAAACATGGCTTTGCAGGCCAAATGATATTTCTGTTTCGTAGCAGCTGCAATAACCACACGAACTGCCATGGAATTTAAGCTCACATGTGCAACTGTCTTTTCTTACCAGTCATTATTCTCTGGGCTTCGTATGGTTCCATATAGCCAGTGTTCTCCCCTTTTCCCATTCTATTCAGCTCACTTTTGGCATCAAATGGATCTGAGTAGTCATCAGCTATCAATACCTGAAAGACAGGAAAGTAACTGTTACTAGAATCTCCAAGTTAGATGTGCAAGCCAGAAGGCAGTAACACCCTACCAGCAAAAAAACCCCATTTCACCCAGCTGCAACATATGCCACCTTCAAAGTACAGTCTGAGTTCAGAGGACAAATACACAATTGCCACAAATCGGTTACTAATGGGTGCTGATATAGGTGAGCTCCTGTTCACATGAGAAACTATACAAAGGCAGACTCTATGTCAAAATATTTCTGACTATCACAAGATATGGAGTAATTGGGATGGACAAATTAGAAAGATCCAAACAGTCAGCACATTCAACCCAGTGCAATTCTTATCAGAGAAGTTTGCTATTATTCACCAAAAAGCACACTTTTGCTTGCACTTACTTCATCTCCTCTGCTCTTTAGGTTTATCAGCTACAACTGAAAATATGGTTAAATTTTTTTCAAGTAAGTACTGTAACGCTATTCTCTTCACTGCATTAATAAGAAACTGTAATTTTAGTTGGCAGTTAAAAAGGAACAAAACACAAAACAAGCTTCTTGTTTAAACTTATTTCCTTGAACCCATCTGGGCCATTCTTTCTTTCAAAGGAACATTATATTTACCTTTATTTTGAGAACTAGGACAAAAGGCAGCAAAAAGAAATTAACTGTCAGAAAAACAAGTTTTCTTCCTCTATTAGGAAACTAGAAAAAGCTGAAGGTTAGAAAATTTTACCCCTTACCCTACAACACCATGCTCTCCTGTCCACTGCAAAATCACTGTATGCTGTGTAAGTCCCATTGGCTATACAGGTAACAGGAATTGTTCCTCCCTGCTATTGAAGGGGTAGAGTTAATCTTGGTTTCTAGAAGCTGGCAAGGGGCAAGGGCAAAGAAAAATTCCTTCTATGAGAATTACTGCAGAGCATAGAGATGTAATGTAGGACAGGCAAAAGAGTCTGAGGCAGAGAGGGCAGAGGCAGGCCTCAGCATCAGAATCCCCACAGAATCATAATATAATTCAGGTAGGAAAGAACCCCAGGAGATCACCCTTATCCAACCCCTCATTCAAAGGAGGGCAAGCATAAGGGGTTCTGCCCTGAAGGCCTAATCTCTTTAAGAGGGATTTTTCAACCAAGACTCTTTCTGTCCCATGGGCTACTTTACATCTTTAAGACCAGCACCAGTAAGACTAACAGCACACTGCCTTCCAACAGCTTCAGTCTTTTTAACAAGGAAGCGGGAGTACATTATCAGTTATGAGACTGAAGTTGCATCTGCTTCTGTCTCCTGCTGCTAGCATACCCCACCAGACAGAGCAAAAGACAGAACACACAAGCATTCCAGATCAAACACTTGCACAAATGTCATGGAGTAAATGGACACTACATATTAGTAAAGGTGGAGATCTCCTTTAAGATTAAGGAACAAAACGGCTAACACATTTTTGGAGTCACTACTCAGGCCTTATAACACCGCCACATTGTGATTTTATACTACTTATTTTGCTTACCAAAAAGCCTCCCAAAAGAAAACAGAATTAAAAAACAGTCAACCAAAAAACAGCCACCGCATTCCTCAGCATAAGCTCCCAACCCCTGGCCTACACAAATCACTTGAAAACACATCCCAAAGAAGGGACATTTTAGAAGATGTATTTGTTATTACTGAACACACAGATTTGAGTGTCCGATCAGAGTGTCCAACAGTTACAGGTTAACAGCTGGAATACCAAAGTATCTGGGACCCATGTTTTATTTATCAATTAGTTGTGTTTCCCTCCACTTCCCAAAGTTTAAAGTGACTGGAAGTTTTTGTTTGACCAGAAACCACCAGACTGACATGGATAATAGAGGGAGGAAAAAGTAATTATTTCTCTCACTCAGTGTCCAAAATTACAACCTCGTGATTGTGAAAAACAGTTAATCCAAACAAAAGAAGTCTCCTCCCTCATGTCTGGCAATGTATGCCCAAACACCAAATCAAGAGACAGCAGCTGCGCACTTAAGACAAAGACAACAATGTATTCGCAGTAATTTCTCCTGGTCACAAGGACAGGTTTATCTCCAAAAGTGCTGCAGTTGAAATGCCATCCATTTAGTCTTCTGATGTAATCCTGCCAGGAGCTGGATGGTAGCATAGGCTATGTGCTGTTCTCCTATTAAAAATGTTGACAAGGAATACTTCCCAATCCTTAGCATAACTGTACTAAAACATGTAACAGAAAGCAGTCTAACACAGTTATTTCATATTTCTTCTCCATTTGCAAGAATACACTAGGAGGAAAATTATACATATAAAAGTACGTCAAACAAGATAAAAATCAAGACTGACTTACTTTAAGCGTAATGGTAACATACTTAAAAGCTTACTGTACTGAAAATGAACAGAAGGACTAAAACAACTAACTATTCAGAAGGGGTCTAGCAAAAGCTGCTTTCTCATAAGGAAATTAAAGAAAATGCAAGAAGGTCCAAACCTACATTATTTCATTATTGCCATGGATATGTTCAAGGCCAGGCTGGATGGGGCTTTGAGCAACCTGGTCTAGTGGGAGGTGTCCTTGCCCATGGCAGGGGGGTTGGAACCTTAAGGTCCATTCCAACTCAAACCATTCTATGATTCTATGATTATTGTATTTATTACTATTACTACATTTTATTATCTGTAAATCTTTACCAGATCAGACTGAGGCTAGAAATACATTCACTACAGTAATCCCTGGAGCGGAAACCTCCCCTACCTGGGACAGTAGGTTTAAACTTCTCCCCTTCAGATGAGTAATAGTGTCACAAGCACTATGAGACTGTATACAGCTCACGTTAACTATGTCTTCAATCATATCACCTATCAAATTTGTCAGACTGGGCAAACCTAATCCCTCGAAATGATCACCCCCTAAAAAAAACATGCAAAACCAAAAAAGCCCCAAACAAAACCAGCCAAACAATTCCCATACCCACTTTTCAGCACTCAGGTAGAAAGAGCAGTCTGTTTCACCTTCCTGGACCTGTATATCTTGATTTCCTTATTAAAAGTAGCTTTAGTGCTCTGAGCTGTCAGAGGGCACCCCAGGTGACTGTTACCATGTCCATATATATTAAATTTTACTAATTTTTAGCCTAGATATAGCAGTTGCCCAGTGCCAACATTTTATTCCTTCTATACTTGCTAACAGCTATAAATTTTCCACTTCTAGGAACTCTCACGTTTTTCTACTTCTTTCAAAAAGAATTCTTCATTCCAAAAGTCTTGAAAACCTCAAATGAGTATACTTGTCAGTTCTATTGTAACATACCTACTGTAAATGCCTAAACTCCTTTTCACAATCCCATTATGGAAGATTATTTCTCCTGCTCTCAGAAATCCCAGCCAGAAAAGAAGGTTCCTACTCTGCAACTCTTTGTGCCATCTCCGCAGAAATTACTTTTACCTTAGCAAACTCGTCTTCCAAGCCTATATGCAGTAGGTCAGACAAAGTCAGACAAAGTACAGACAAAGTCTTTTGATGAATGAAAAGGTTCTGAGTACAAGGGTTTTCTAGTAATGGTAAACAAAATAAACAAAACATTGGCTTCACACCAGAGGGTACAAATATATTGTCCTCATACCCCTTCATGCCATCCTCACAAAACACAAGCTTGCCAATTTTGCATGCAAGTTCTGTTCACAAGCCTATGAGCACCCCCGGTGGATCCCTTGCATGTGCAGTGGGGTTCTGCAGATCACAATCTTAACCACCTTGTGCCATGCGGAGCAGATCCAACGTGGGAGCACCATGCTGTCACCTATCCCCCATGGGCAGGTAGGAACAGGCCTTTCTGTATGAAAATCGAAGTGCCTCCACGTTCACCACTGCTCATCAGTTACAGACAGGGATATTTGTGTTGTGTTTTTCCCTCCCAACAACATTTCAGCCACTGCCCAGCAAACGGGTCGCAGTCAGCCATTTGTTTTCTGTGGCCCAGAGGCCAAGACCAACACAGAAGATCCTAACTTAGGGCCTAAATGAAGTGTTGCTCCCACTTCCTGGGTTAAGTGCACTTCCAAGACAAATGGCTTAATTTGTTCAACTGGCCTCCAAATTGATCCTTTGTGTTGGTGACTGACAAACATAGGACAAGAAAGAAAAGGGAAAGGATGCCATGCATCATCTTCTAATGCATCCCTCACAGAAGTCTCAACTAGTCAGGCTACTCAGGATGTAATACTGTGCCTGCCAAATCTGTCTTAGAATCAGAGGACAGGCAATAGGCTGATATTTTTTAACAGTGGACTAGAAAGGGCATTTACACACAGGGTCTGACCATTACAGAGGGACACAGCTTACTTGCCTCTCCTCTCTGACAAATCCACCTTTCGTGTTGGTCCTACCTGTCAAAATGAATCACAGCTATCAGGAAATCCCTGAAAAGCATCAGGCAACGATTCAGATTCCAAAGTCATGTCTCAATCGGCTGCATTTGTCAGGACTATTGTGAAAAACCTGTGGCTTATCTCCTAACAGGACACAAGATTATCAGAGCGGACTGTGAGCTCCTGCAACTACTGATTTCCATTCCATTCAAGACCATCTTATTGCTCCCCATACATATGTGATATTATTTTCTATCATGTAGATCTAGTAATAGTAATTTTAGGGATAAGTAACTTCAAGCAAAAGAAACTCCAATACACAAATAGAAGTGTACTGACAGAAAGTAAGTAAAACTTGTATTTGAGCTTCCACGATCGGAAAGATCAACAAGGATTCAGGAAACACTCAAAGGAGTTCTCCCTAGCAGGTTGTCTGTTAAACCTCAAATGCAAAAGAAAAGGAGAACGGCTCAGTTACCAGACAAGATGACAAAATCAAAATCATACCTCTACGTAAAAAGTTAGCAGATACCAGATCAAAACCAAAAACAACTCCCCCTGAAAATTAAATACAAGCTGAGATTCTGGTTTAACCATCTAATATATATTAACTAAGGTGCAAGCTTCACTGTTGATGCATAGTCTTTGTTCTTCTACAGTGTTAAAAAATACCATTTAAGACCTACACATATCATTATATTAAATACAAGTTGAAATTAGTATTTGCATATGCAAAAGCATGATTTGCATTTGCAGCCACAGGAAGAAAACATACTGAACATGTAATTTTGCAGATATCTCTATCTGATTAAAAACCACATTTTAGAGGGAATGAATAAAAAAGAAACCAATAAGAACTTATCACGCTGAAATAAATTGAGTCTTTTGGGATAACCCCTCTTTGAACTGAAAGGAGATACAAAAGATTTATCCTGGAAACAGCAGCTTCAGCACAGGTCTGTTATTTGATTCATATAGTGGCTATCATGACTAAGGACTCTCTATTCTGGAAGAGTCCGAGACGAATTGTCATAAATAACATGAAACAAAAGACCAAAAGACCTCTTCTGCCAGCCAAATCTTTAGGAGACTTATCATGGGAGTCCTTTTGTGTGTGGGGGGAGGTGGTGGTGGTGGATTTCTTATATAATAATTATATAATATATATATTATAAATCTACTATTAATGCGTATTTAAATTTAAAAATCAAAAAGAAATACCATATATTCCTCTCTTGGCTTTTGTGACTGGCAATTAAGTCCACCAGTATCACAGACAAGAACAAGTGACTATCAGCACAGATACAGAAGACAAGAGCAGTTAGAAATTGAATTTGTGTCAGAGAATATCATAGTTAGCACATTTAACAAAGTATAATGAAAATTTCTCATAAACAGTCACAAAAGATCAGTCACTAACTACAGTAGAAGTCAATATAGATTAAGGGGTTTTTGTTTTGTGTTGTTTTTTTTTTACAACCACCATATGAAATTTTTGACAAATACCAATTTTCTACTTGTTCCCAAGTGATCTCCAGGTCTCACATTCCAAACATGCCCTAGGCAGATGCTTCCTTAAAAATAATAATTTTACTTAATGCCCAGACAACTATACATCAGAAAGGTCTCTGATGATGAAGCCTGGACAAAGCTCAGCCTGCATACAGAAGGACTGTGAAGTTTGGTCTGGATTTGTTTTCCAAATGAATGAAGACTTGCATTTATGCTTTCTTCCATGAAGCACTGAATTCAAGAACCTGTTGGGTAATCCTCCCCATAGCCTCAATACTGCCTTTTTTCCAAAACAAAGTTCACAGCCTTGAAGAACCTGCAAATACAGTAAACTCTACATGGTTGAAATCCCAAAAGGATCAGCAGAAGGATCAGGAAGAGCAAACTTAAGATTTTTACTATCTTGCTAATGAGTCATAAATTTAGGTCATGATTCTAGAGAACTACTCTACAGATGGAGCTGGGTATAGAGCTTTTCCTTCTACTCCTAAATTTGAGTGTTGGAAAGTCCTGCATCAGCTATGTCCTTAGAAGAAATCACAGGCCTCATTCATAGATTTGATTTCCAGAGAAGGACACATTATTTGTCTAAAATGTAACTGAAGTAAAAATTGGGAAAGGTAGCTCCTAAATTTCTGAGACAAATGTGAACCAGTAGTGAGGTGCTGGGGGGGGTGCTGGGGGTGGGAAAAAGCTGCAGCATTTAATAACAGGTTTCAAGAGTTGCTTCCCCATACACAAGGCTGGTTTTTCAGAGAAGAGTAATTGCTCTTTGTCATTTCTACAAGCCCACATACTCACAGTGACATGACCCAACTGCTAACAAGCTGATACACAAACACTTCTTGTGTTCTTGCCTCCCCATTTCTCTTCTCTATGCCCTTGATTCCTCAGGCAGTAATTGCAGTTTATCTCATGTGTGTCCCTGCTTCATAGAATCATGCAATAGTTTGGGTTGGAAAGGACCTTTAAACGTCATCCAGTCCAACCTCCCCTGCAATAGGAAGGGACACCTTCAACGAGACCAGGTTTCTCAGAACTCTTCTGACCCAACCTTGACTGTTTCCAGGGACAGGGCATCTACCACCTCTCTGGGCAGCTTGTTCCAGTGTTTCCCCATCCTCATTGTAAAAAAATTTCTTCCTTATATCTAGTCTAAGTCTTCTCTCTTTTAGTTTAAAGCCATTAGCCCTTTTCCTGTGCAACATGCCCTGCTAAAAAGGGGCCCCACCTTTTGTTCCCACCTTTCCTGTAGGCACCCTTTAAGTACTGAAAGGCCACAATACTTGACATAGGGCAACGCAGGCTGCCCAGATGCTTCTGCTGAAAGTTTAAAACCAGAGTTCTACCTGCTTTCCCCTCAGTAAGTAAAGGGTGCTTCCTTGGCCCATCCACTCTACTACTTCAAATTTGAAAATATGCCTTCCAGCACCTGCCAATAGATCCAAGAGTTACTGGAAGGAAGAACAGACAGAGCAGTTGTTAAATATTGCTCTCTTCAGAAAACCAGGTCAAAAGAAAAAAAAAAAAAGTACAACAAAAAAAAAATTGCATCCCATGCACTGCCATTAGCACAATATGTTTTGTAAAACAATTTTGAACAGTTCATGCACAATGCACAACTACTCCAAACCCACACCTTATCTCTGTTTCCTTGTCAATGGGTTGTTTTACAGTAACATTTAAAGAAACAGGGACATATACAGGGAGATCAGTACCACAGTTCCTTTCCTATCTATCTCCAGAATCCACCACATGCTGTTTCAACTGCCAGGCCTCGTATCACTACCTCCACTTCAACACAGCACCTTGCTTACTGTTAGTCAAAGATACAATCACACTGACACAGGGCAGCAAAGGAATGAAAAGTCAAACCGTATTGTTTGCCATGGGGCAGTGCTCTGCATGAATGTCTGAGAACTGGACACTACAACCAACTGCTCATGGGCAAGGACGTATACAAAGATGTTCAGAGACACAAACAACTCTTATATCAAATAGTGCCAGTGAGCTTGGGGAACAAAGGAGCTTGTAAAAAATACAGAATAGGCATTTCTTCAGTAATCCAAGCAAATGCAATGGCAAACTGGCCACCACAAGGTCAGATTGCAAACCAGACGTTTACTAGTGAACCTGGCAACTTAGCAGTAAAAAAGGGAAACACAGATTCACCTTTTTCCTTTCTTGATCAATTCTCCTCACTCATCAGGCTAAAAGCCATTAACATAAGTTCCAATATATGTTCTTATTGTGCCTAATTTCTCATTTAGAACTAAAATGCCCTTTAAATCACAATAAACTACATGACCTTAATCTATCTACAGAAGGTTTCACTTCCACACATAAATTACACTACAACAGTCCTAATGTTAATAATTTGCCTTAAGATCGATGTGTTAAAATGTGTAATACAGAGCTTTTTCCTTATCTGAGCAGTTTTGAAGGAACGGTTGCAGATAATACCTGTGCTATCATTCAGTAGTAAGAAAGCTGGATTTATGGCCCAACTGCTGAAATAGAATAGTGCAATACTGTTTTCACTATGCTTAGTGTCTCAGTACTTCCATGTTCATACACAGACTTAACTATCCCAGCTCCTGCACACACCTATGTGAAAATTCAGAGGACAATCTACAGAAGCAAGCACAATTCATTCTTTCTTGCTGATCAGCACCAGTAATCAGCTCTGCTTTAGTGTCCTCACAATATCATTCTCTCCCATTGACTCAACCAACCATGCCAGGCTGTATACACCTGCACTTGATCTGAAAAAAGCCCTATTCATTCTTTCATGCTTTTGCAGAAGGTGGTACGCTTTTATGCTTTAGAGGCTATTATCAGACTAACTCCACATTCACTTACTGCACAAATTCACCTATAGGATGGGAAAAAGCATTCCAACATGAAAAAGCTATACCTTAGACCCTGCACTACTGTCTTTACAGGAATGCACTATATTAACATAATATCAGTCTGTCAGCAACACTCAGGCTCCAGGGCAGTTTGTGAACATCAGTTACATTAAGACTTACATTCCATGAGATCTCTGAAGACCTTTGAACCACTCTTGTGCCCAAATCAGAGTTAATAGGAAAGCTGGACTCGATTGTTCAGGGTTTTGCCCACACAAGTTTTGAAAGACTCCAAAGACAGGAGATCCACAACTTCTTAGAATCATAGAATGGTTTGGGTTGGAAGGGACCTCAAAGATCATCTAGTTCCAACCCCCCTGCCATGGGCAGGGACACCTCCCACTAGAGCAGGTTGCTCAAAGCCCCATCCAGCCTGGCCTTGAACACTTCCAGGGAAGGGGCATCCACGACTTCCTTGGGCAACCTGTTCCAGAGCCTCACCATCCTCACAGTCAAGAATTTCTTTCCAGTATCTAATCTAAATCTCACCTCTTCCAGTTTAAAACCATTGCCCCTTGTCCTTTCACTACACTTCCCAACAAAGAGTCCCTCTCTGGCTCTCCTGTAGGCTCCCTTCAGGTATTGAAAGGCTGCTATAAGGTCTCCCCGGAGCCTTCTCTTCCCCAGGCTGAACAACCCCATCTCTCTCAGCATGTCCTCATAGGAGAGGTGCTCTATCCCTCTGATCATCTTTGTGGCCCTCCGCTGGACCTGTTCCAGCAGATCCATGTCCTTCCTGTGTTGAGGACTCCAAAGCTAGACACAGTACTCCAGGTGGGATCTCACGAGCGCAGAGCAGAGGGGCAGAATCACCTCCCGTGACCTGCTGACCACACTTCTCTTGATGCAGCCCAGGATGCAGTTGGCTTTCTGGGCTGCCAGTGCACATTGCCAGCTTACGTTAAGCTTCTCATCCACCAAGACCCCCAAGCCCTTCTCCTCAGGGCTGCTTTCCAGCCATTCTCTGCCCAACCTGTATTTGTGCCTGATGTTCCAACGTCCCAGGTGCAGGACCCTGCACTTGGCTTGGTTAAACTTCAATGCGATTTGCGCAAGCCCACCTCTCCAGCCTGTCCAGGTCCCTCTGGGTGGCATCCCTTCCCTCCAGCTTGTCGACTGCACCACCAAATTTGGTGTCATCGGTAAAGTTGCTGAGGGCGCACTCTATCCCACTGTCCATGTCTCCAACAAAGATGTTGAACAGCACTGGTCCCAGTACGGACCCCTGAGGAACACCACTCATCACTGGCCGCCAATTGGACATTGAGCCATTGACCACAACCCTTTGAGTGCGGCCAACCAGCCAGCTCGTTATCCACCGAGTGGTCCATCCATCAAATCCATTAGTTTCCAATTTTGAGACCAGGATGTCATGCGGGACAGTGTCGAATGCTTTGCACAAGTCCAGGTAGACATCTGTTGCTCTGCCTTTGTCCACCAAGTGTATGGCAGTATCATAAAAGGCCACCAAATTTGTCAGGCACAACAATTATTTCTCAGCAATACACATGTTTATGTGTCTAAAATAGCTCATAATAATGATAACTATATATTTTACATATTTATCACAGCTTTGTTTATTTACGTGTATGAGTACATACATATAATGTAAATTTCAGAACTTTACAAATCATTTCAACATGCATAACAAGAAAACCTAAATTTACTTAAATATAACTGCCACATTACAGCAACAGTTTGAGATCAGACAGAAGATGTGTAGATCAGAGAGACAAAAGATGCATAGGCATTTGGATTCCATTCACAGTTATTATAGTTCCCATGAAGATGGAAGACGTGGAAGTGCTACACTGATGAAGTGCATTGGACTTAGCTCAATAATTTAGAAAAATTCTTCCACAGGCAATACATGGTATGCACCATGTAATTTTCACTTGTATTTAAAGTCAGAACGTGCAAGGCAATAAATTTACTGTTGGCATTTTCATGTTTTTCACCTGCCTTCTTTTGCCATCAGTGCAAACTGCAACACTGAATTCATTTTTAGGTAGATTTTTTTTCCTTTCACTATTCAACTTAGCCTTATCCAAAATTTAGCCATATGCAGATTGTAACTACCTTTTGAGGTTAAACAACATACCTCCTTCTTGTGTCCTACATTTATTATTTTATCAGTCTGAAGACTTTAATTAGAATTGCTGGCTGAATATAAAAAAACAATGTCAAAAGAAAGTGCAATCATAGGGACATATCTCACTACTACTATTTATTAGTTCTATTTATTAGTTGTTCCTCTAATACAAGCTAACACTTTTTCACAGTTGCAAATTTAACTTTTACAAGGAATGACCCAGCGTCTTCATATGTGACACAGCAATCTACAGATACTGCAAGAGCATTCATTGCATCTGCACCATGCAGCTTTCTCTTCTGTCTCTATGAAGTTGTCAGCTGCTAGAAGTCAGGTCAGGTCATCACTACTGAATCAGCAACAACATGTAAAAGCAATGGATTACCTCCCTCTCTCCCACAGCTGGCCTTCTGAGTATAGATACTCATAGCAATCAACAGATAGAAAGATTAAGTGGTGAACTTATGCAGGAGCAGAAAGAGGTAAAGCAATTGTAAAATACACAAGGCAAGTTTGTAATGGGCATGCTAGTGCTAGGACCTGGAAGGCTACTGCATGCAGTGATGCCCTTCCAGATGCATCCCTGCAGCCCACTTCTCAAAGATAAGGCACCAACCTGCTGAGCTGCAGTAGGGCCACATGGCTCATTTTTTCTGCACCAGAAAGCTGAGGTAAGGAGAGAAAGAGATAGACCCTTCTACCACCTTGGAGAGAACCAGCTGTGCAGCTCCAGCCTGTAACCCTGTAAAAAGAAACACAGCCAGCATCCTGCTGTTCGACCCGAAGGTCTGCACACAGCTGGCCACTTCTGAATTGTGCCTTCTTCCACCTTCCCCTCAGCAAGGCGAGCATGTTGACTCCTCCAGTACACTAAATGCTTTAACTTCAGAGTGGTAGGATCCCCTCTGTGCAGGCTTTCCAGCTGCAGGAAGGCCACTCTACAGTACTGTACTACAGCTGGAAGACCAGTACAACAACCTGGATATATCAAGACAGCAACATTTGCCTATTACCACAAGGCTTCTCTAGACTTAGTGCCAAAGAGTAACCAACAACAGCACCCCTAACAATTTTCCTAATAACACAATGGTAGCGTATACAATGGTATATGATTAACTTGTTCCACCACACACAGCTTAGGACTCACTGTGCTGCATTATCCTAGGTGGAAAGGCACTCCATAACTCCCCACTCTGCAGTCTGGTGTTCACCTTTACTCAAGCCTATTTCACAGGGCAGACAGATATTATAGCCCAGCACATCTTGCATGCTGTCCTGTGAGGCAAGAGGGTACAAATGAATGAGTGGTGCAAGCATGCGCTCTTGCTCACTGGGGGCTAAGTGAGCATAAGTCTCACATGTCATTAGACACACAGGTTGCATGGAAAGAGGTGGAAGCAGGACAAAGGTCCACTGTTCTGCCCAGTTTCCCTATGGGCATTTGTACTACAGTATAAACCCTTTTCAGAATAAGGATATGTGGAATATGTTCAGTTACAGTCTCCCAGTAAAAAGTAAAGACGCACCTCTTAGTTCAGAAGTGACATAGCAGCTTGGCAGATGAGGTTGCCAAGCCACTGCCCATCACATTTGAGAAGTTGTGGCAGTCTGCTGAAGTTCCCCCTAACTACTGGAAAAGGGGAAAAATAATAGCCATTTTTAAAAAAGGTAAGAAGGAAGACATGGGAAACTTCAGGCCGATCAGTCTCACCTCTGTGCCCAGCAAGATCATAGAGCAGATCCTCCTGGAAACTCTGCTAAGGCATATGGAAAATAAGGAGGTGATTGGTGGCAGCCTATATGGCTTCACTAAGGCCAAATCGTGCCTGACAAATGTGGTGGCCTTCTGCAACTGTGTTACAGCGTTGGTGGATAAACGAAGAGCAACTGACATCATCTGCCAGGATTGGTGCAAAGCATTTGACACTGTCCCACACAACATCCTCATCTCTAAATTGGAGACATGGATTTGACCAATGGAACACTTGGTGGATAAGGAATTGGATGGATGGTCATATGCAAGGAGTTGCGGTCAATGGCTTGATGTCCAAGTCCAGTGATGAGTGGTGTTCCTCTGGAGCTGGTACTGGGACTGGTGCTGTTTAACACCTTTGTTGGTGACATGGACAGTGGGATTGAGTGCACCCTCACCAAGTCTGCTGACGACACCAAGCTGCGTGGAGCAGTTGACACCCTGGAAGGAAGGGATGCCATCCAAAGGGATCTTGACAGACTTGAGATGAGGGCCCCATGCAAACCTCATGAAGTTCAACAAGGCCAAGGTCCTGCAACTGGGTCATGGCAAACCCAAGCAGAATACAAGTTGGGTGGAGAATGGATTAGAGCAGCCCTGAGGGAGAAGGACTTGGGGGTGTCAGTGGATGAGAACCTCAACATGAGTCAGCAATGTGCACTCACAGCCCAAAAAGCCAACCATATCCTGGGCTGTATCAAAAGAAGCATGGCCAGCAAGTCGAAGGAGGTGATTCTACCCCTCTACTCCACTTTGGTGAGACCCCACCTGGAGTACTGTGTCCAGCTCTCGAGCCCCAGACATAAGAAGATGGACTTCTTGGAGCAAGTCCAGAGGAGGGCCACAAAGATGATTAGAGTGATTGAACACCTCTCCTGTGAAGACAGGCTGAGAGAGTTGGGGTTTTTCAGCCTGGAGAACAGAAGGCTGCAAGGAGACCTTACAGCAGCTTTCCAGTATCTGAAGGGTGTCTAAAAGAAAGCTGGAGAGGGACTTTTCACAAGGGCATGTTGTGATAGGATGAGGGATAATGGTTTTAAATTGGAAGAGGGTAGATTTAGATTAGATATTAGGAAGAAATTTTTCACTATGAGGGCAGTGAGGCACTGGAACAGGTTGTCCAGGGAAGTCGTGGATGCCCCATCCCTGGAAGTGTTCAGGGCCAGACTGGATGGGACTTTGAGCAACCTAGTCTAGTGGAAGGTGTCTCTGCTCATGGAACTAGATAATCTTTAAGGTCCCTTCCAGCCTAAACCATTCTATGATTATATGACAAGTCAGTCTTCTTGCTTGAATCCTTCTCGCTTCTCACAGTAACTGAGGTACCTTCTTTCAATGGTTTGGATCTGCTTACTGGAAGGGTATACACATTACACACTCTTCCAGAAAATTACCACTCCCTCCCTCAATCTCCATGTGTCCAACTGCTTTGTACTGCTCCTGAGAGCCTTGCTCTGTTTGGATCTCTCTGTATTCAAGAGTCTGAAAATTTGGATGGTTCCCAGAGATGAGACTGTCCCAAGCTGTGCAATACACTGCAGATGCCAGGCATACTTGTAACTGAACAGCCTACCACATCACTTTGAACAGCCCAAAAGTCACTAAGACACCACAGGCTCAGGTAATAACTGAGTGTCTTCCCATTTACAAGACTGTGATAGTCTCTTAATTATGAGACAGACATATGTGGAAAAATGCACTTCTAGCTGCTTTATAGAAACATGGGACACATGGAAAAAATGCAGCTTGTTGCCTTTGTGAGTGGCCTTGCCCAAGTCATTCATGCAGGTCCACAAGACCAGTGGCGACTTTTTTTCTTGAGACCTTTGACTCAAAGGCAGAGCTATATGCCAATGGGAACTACATGCTGAGAGGAAGAACGCTTCAGAGTAGAACCAATTGTAAAGAGTGGCAGCCTGACACCCTGCTGCAATGAATAAGACAGAGTTACATTTGCAGTTTAAGATCTCTAGAAACTATATACTTTGATATAATTAACCCAAACACTGCTTAGACATCTTTCAAGTGTTCTCTGAGTGCACCCCAAAATACCAGCTGCAAGATTCTGCTAAATACAACTGACTTATTTTCACTTGCAAGATCAACTAAAACTTAGACCTTCCATATACAAAAATAAGACAAACATTATCTCAATGTTTACTAAAAGGTTTTAATTGTATACTGCTATTAATAATATTCCATGGAACCTAAGCACTTTTATGCAAGACCTTGGAAGTCCAAACAGCATTTCCACAGTCTATTGCAATGTCAGAAAGGTAGTTATTTCTTACATAATGGGGGAAAAGCTTTCAGGGCAAACAGCTTTAGCCCTCATGCTTAGCTAGCAGAGCTAGATCTCTGCACCACACACTTCTGAGGTGGATCCCATGGAAATAAAGGTTTTTGGTTTTTTTTCTTTTACAAGTGTAGAATTCACACATAGACATTGTTTTCAGATCTTCGTAAATTAAGTCAGCAACTATGCTGCCCTGAATGGTTTCCTTCCTGATTGCTGCTGTCACATACATTTACATGCTTTTGCACTAGATCAGTTCTGTCTGAGCAGAACTGAGCTATTTTCTACAGCATCAGGTATGTCCTTCTGTGTGGAAATGGCTCTTGCCACTTGCAGTGTCTTCTGCATTCAATATCCAGAGCTGATGCACAGTTCTGCCTCTACTGCACAGGACTGCAAAACACTACTCATAATGAAATAATTATCTTTAAAAGGACAGATACACTACAATCCCAGCTATCCTGCAGTGCAGTATGAGACAGCTGCTCTTTGAATAGTGTTTCAGGTTCTTCAGCTGTAAAGCCAGGCAGAGAAATGCTTAGGTTCAAAAAAGTGTAATAGGTGAAAAAATACAAAGTATTCTTTCACACAGACACTTTCCCCTCAACTATTACTACTTTCATGGATTTACATACACCACACAGTGCCATATAGATACAGGTTGCTCAGGAAGACTTCAAATAGTTCCTTTAGATCCCCAGCTCACCATTGTGCTGATGCTAACCCAAGTCTCACATTTATTCTTAAAAAAATATGGTAGTTGCCAGGTTGTTCCAGCATATAGTCACATTGTTCTGGCTTGCCTACAATCATTTGTTTGCCACAGGAAAGATAAGAAGCTAACATCTTCCATGCCAGTACTAAAGATGGAAGCGAGTAATTTCTTACGTTGTTCTGGCTTGCCTACACTCATTTGTCTGCACAGGAGAGCTAAGTAGTTACCATCTCCCAGGCCAGTACTCAAGCTGGAAGTTTTTTATCCTCCATAGTGGTGGAACTGATCTCCATCTGCTATGAATTCTAACATAACCTGCTCTCCCTTGTTTGAAGATAAGCATCACTGTTAAAGCCCCAAACCCTGCCTGCTTGTACTACCTAAATAAAAAATCCACCCACCAATTTGAATTCAAAGACATCAGGCAATGACAACTCTCCCTTGGGCATCTGTTGTGCAGGTTAGTCACCTCACTATTAAAGACGCATGGCAATTTGGGTTTGTCTGCTCCAACTTTAGTTGGTACTTCCACCTCTATACATCAAAGCTTCCTGAACCCCAGATACATTACAGACCTGTGGTTACTTTTACAGCTTATGCCTGGAATCTTGCAAAATACAATCATGCCTGCCACTGCTTTTAATCTCCATCTCCTTTATTCCCTGAATCAGCTAGTCCATATTTTTTTTTCCTGGAAATTTTGATTAACTAGTCTGTCATTATTCATATTTTGCCATTGGTCCTTTATATGTAACCACACCAAACAAGAACCTTCCCAAATCTCTTTTCCCTTCCAGTAACTCTTTCAAGTTTAACACACAACTGAACTCTTCAGCTAAATCTGCTGATAACCAGTCACAAAAGTTATAAAATTTCTCATTGAATATGTTGAAAACCATACTTAACACATAAAGGAAAATAGCACTCTATCGGTGTACATGACTAAGAAAAAAAACAGGTGCCGAAACAGAACACTAGCTTTTATCAAATGCTATTGGATTGTTAAACACCAACATACTTCTACAATGACAGATCAATATGGCAACTAGATCTTTTTTCACTCCTAAGGTACTAACTACCTTAAGCTATGCTACTCACAGATTTTTTCCTCTCTCTGTTTTTAACATTTCTATCAACTCTTCTGAATGTTAGACCTCTAGGGTTTTTTTATATACCATCTTTATTGTCTCCTCTACTATGTCCTTCGTACAGAAATCTATTTCCACTAGCTTTACTTGCCGCTGAACTAAACACATTATGTTAACTAAATTCCTCATTTTTTTCTCCTCAATGAAAGGTGTAGGAGAGAAGCAGTTCTCTGCCTGCCCACTACTACCACTGCTTACATGTAATGTCAAACCTGTGAGGCTTTACATTTAAGGACTGTCAAATAAAAGAGATTTCCATTACAGGAAAGAAATAATGCAACTGAACAAAAGGCAAGCCATGTAGCTCCTCACAGCCAAATTCTGTTGAGGTTGGGAGCAGGCACACTTACTTTTTGAGGTGTAGGGACAATTTTATTTCTCAGAACAGTTAAGCTATCCTGCTTGTCACATATAGTTCTCTCTCTCAAAAACAGAAAGTGACAATGACATGAGTCTTCTATATCTTTTTAAAAATATATATCTTTTAAGAAAAAACTGTAGGCTGCTCATTCAAAACTGCAGCACATAGATTTACGACCACACAAAGTAGCAGGTTTCCTAGCAACAGATTTGCCTTGAAACAGTTTCTGCTTTGAAAATTGCTGCAGTAGGGTCTAAAATTAAAATCTAATAAATAAATAAATAAATGAATAAATCAGGCCCTATAAAATAGAAAAGAATAGCAGTTGCACATAGAAGCATTTTCCCCTAAGCAGTTATTTTCTCGGAAGCATGGAGTTGCTGAAAGTATATGCCTAAAAGCAGATACACAGTATCAACATAAGCAATTGAAAGAAGACTGACTATAACTAGTGAGACTAACTTTAATCAATCACTTCCACAACAGAAGTAGCTTCCAGTCAGGAACTACACCTAAAATGACAGACAGTGTAATAAATTCTAGACTTCTAATCTTATATCATCTCACCATCGCAAACTGATTTATTTGGAATTCCACCTGGAAAGGAAATAATTTATCAAGTTGTCATGAAAATGTGTCGCTACTCAGTGCAATCATGGTACCCTTTTAAACACATACACACAGGTAATTTAAATTGATAGCATTCAGCACATACTTAGAATTCCTGTGATGTGACTATTATACTTATGTTGTAAATGCCAATTTACAAAATAGAGAAATATTTTCCAATATATGAAAAAACTAAAATATACTCACAGGACAGGCAGTGGACACTACTTTCCTCTGCAAAGCTTCCCAGCTCTAACCCGAGTTCCTGAGCCTAGCACTTTCCAGTGCTGTGTCTACAGTATTTTCTTAATATTTGTACAGAAGAACCATCAAAAGATAAGAGAACATTTGCAACTGAGCCAGTACTAAATAATTTGCTTCAGGTACCTGCCAGTTGGAAATACAGTTATTATGGAAGTTGCAATGTTGTTGTAACACAGGACTTTGAACTACTTCACCTTTGACACTAAACTAGGAGACAAAGAAGTTACTACTGCACACATGCCAAATTTTCTCCTTAAAAACAGGCAGTCTGACTTGGGATGCCATCAGATTTTTTTTTTTTATTTATTTTTTTATATATGACTGCTGCATACCACATGCGATGGGGCTGAGGCTGCAACTTTGAGTCACAAGCATGGAGGTTCTCAAGTGACCCAAGGGCTCCCCAAGCACCCCTTCAAAGACTCACACCCGATTCTGCAGCAGCATGCCAACCCAAGAGCCTTGGTACCACTCATGAGGCTGGCACTGCAGCATGTTCCAGAGTAGGGTTAGACTCCTCTGCAAACCTGCTCCATCAGATGGGAGGAGAGTTTGAAAGCCCAGAGGACAGGGCACCACTGCTTCATGTGCAAGCCTTGCACACGCCCTGACTGCCCTGGGATATGTAAAGGGGCTAGGCCACACAAGGAAGCACAGTGGAGGCCAGTGGCCGCTCCAGATGCATTCAGACAGGAGCTAGTCCCCTCCCCATAAGCCTTCCAGGGGCTGACATAGCCCTAGTCCTAATACCTAGCCTGCAGGGGATGAGAACAGGAGCACAACACTTACTTTATCTTTCATGGCAGAGGGGACAGAGGTCGCCATATGCTTGGAGCCCTTGTTGAGCTTCTTGCCCGTGCCATCACTGCCACTGCCGGCCTCAACCTTGATGAGCCGGTGCTTGGGGGAGATGTACTTCACGTCCGGTGGTGTTGCTGGGCGGCGTTCGCTGTGGCTGCGAAAGAGGTGCGGGGAGCCAGATGCACAGGTGGGGGGGGGCACGGTGCTGCACGACGAGGAGGAAAAAGCCTTTGGGGTCGCCCCACCCAGGTCCTCGGGCACAGAGTAGTCGGGGCGGCACATGGCGCGCAACTTGAGCAGGGAGGAGCCGGGCCCGCTGTAGGGGTCCTCGAAGTCACGGTCTTTCTGGGCACGATAGGCACGGAGCAGGTCGCTGGTGTCGTCGCGCAGGCAGCGGTGGGGAAAGCCGGGCGAGGTGTGGTGGTGGAGGTGCAGGTGCGGCGGCCCGTCGGGGCGGGGCACGCTGCCGGCACTGTTGCGTTTCTCTCGGTAGTCGGGCCGCGGAGGCTGCGGAGGGCTCTTGGTCTTGTTATTGCCCACGCTGAAGAACTTACTCATCCATTTGGCCATCATCTCTCCCGGCTGCGGGCCCTCAGCACCGCCCGCTGCTCCCGGCGCCCCACTCGCCCGACCCGCTCCCCGCCGCCGCCCGCATGGAGGAGCAGGGCGGCGGGGCGGGCCAGACACCCCCCTCCGCGCACTCGCCTCTACCGCTGCCGAGGACCGGAAGGGCCCTGCTTAGGCCCCCGGCTTCCCAGCGGCCCGCTCCCGGCCCGCTCCAGGCGCTCAGCCGCAGCTCCGCGCCCTCCCCCGCGGCCCCGGGGCTCTCGCGAGCGCAGCCCCCGCTCCTCCACGGCCGCAGCGGAGCCCGGACTGACCTCAGCACGCACCGGGGAGGTGAGAGACGCATCTGCAGGCAGGCCCCGCCGCCAGGGCCCGCCCACCGCCGCGGCCGGGGCGGGGAGAGCCGGGCGG
>NW_015090984.1:464876-485471 GCF_001431845.1 Calidris pugnax | reverse complement strand
GCGGCGGCCGGGCAGTGCGCTCCGCCCGGGCCGGAAGGAGGCGGGCCGAACCGCGCCTTGCGGGGTGCCCGCCCCGGTGTTCATGGCGGTCTCCCCGTAAGGCGCGGGAGGGACAGGATGCGCAGCAGTAGCGTCGCCGGGAAGCGGGGAAGTTGGCCGTACGGCCCCTTCCTGCGCTCCGCAGCAGAAAGGACATGGTGGGGCCGCGCCGGGCCGGTGCTGCAGCGGGTGGGACCTGGTGGGGCCTCCGCTCTGCGCCCGTGAAAGGGCGGGGAGCGGGAGCTGCCGCCGTCAGGAGGCGGGAGGCACGAGTGCCTTTCCTCTCCTGGGCTGGTCTGAGGTGCGGGAGCTTCTGTCCGTTCCACAGCCTGCCGTCCGGAGCGGTCGGGATACCTGCAGCTAGGATGGTGTGGTCACTGCGCTCATAATTTGAGCTCTGACTTTCCTGGAACTGCTGCTACCTGTGTGTCCCCCCTGCCTTCCCCTCAACGGGGTAGCGTCTCAGATGGGCCCAGCTTCCACCAAGCTCTGTAGGTGGCCAGGGCTGATGTTTAGTAAAGAGGATAATGTGTATTTTGTTGTTAGGTGCCTTTCCCAGGTGTGTTCCTAGGTAAGGGCTACCTGCTAATCCAATGCAGAGGTGATACCTGTGTGAGTCACGCTGCTCAGCTTGTGTGTTGCCAGGAGGGTTTGTCATCTTTGGGGCCACCACAGTTGTGACCAGTTAGTATTACTCTTTTTATCTTTCTCTCTCTGCCCGAAGGTAAACACCTACTAGAGAAGGTTTTCCCAAGATTTTTTTGCCCAGCTGTGACTTGAACCTCTAGTCATGTTTTGCAGTGTTGTTCATAATCATTTGGGAGATGGAGCTCTTCATGTCTTCTCTTTTTATATTCAGAATAGGGGAGGGGAGAGAAGAGAAACCCTTTATCTACTTGTGATTACATGTTACCTGTTGCATTTTGGCAAACACCTGCTTGTAGTGCTCTGTTGGTGCTGTTGAAGCCCAACATCAGAGTCACACCTGTAGTACATTTTACACAGCTATCTCCAGTCATGAATTCTGAGGGCAGAATGGAGTCAGTTATTTTCATGAGTTAAAGGTGGATTGGATTTTCACATTAAGGTTTTATCTGTTTCTAGGACCATTTTAACCTTGCTCTTGGCTGCACATTCCCCATAGGAAGCCTCACCCTCTCTTCAGTGCAAAGGAATACCTTGGGTTTGGACATTATCATGCAGATTGCTTAAGGTCTGCGTGTCTTAGTAACCTCCTGAGAGCAGAGCTCCTCCACTATGAACACAGAGTTCAGTTATAATTCCTTCCTGGCAGGACTTCCTGCAGCATTGCCATCAGCTTGTGTGGAAAGGAGGATAGCATGCTCCCTTTACCAGCTTGGGCAACTGGAAATTGTGAAAAATTGGAAATTGGTTTTACAACCTTAATGTTGTTCTCTCATCTCTGCTCGGCATATTCATCCTGTATGACTTTTATTTTTTTTTTTTAGAACAACTTCTTAGAAGTGCCCTGTTTCTTGACTGGCTAGTACCAGGGTAATTCACGGGGTTGCAAAACTCCCAACAGTTGCTGTTTGCTCTTTCTAGGAATTACATGTTCAAGGCCCTTTATACGAGGGTGAGTTTTTGCCCTGAAGCAAGATGAGTTTCAATTTCTTTAAAACTTGTAAGATCTCATTACCCAGAAGTTTAGCAGCTCCCTAATTCCCGTTCTGCCAGTCTTTCCATCAAGAATTTGTCTCCACCATGGAGGCATGGGAGGGGCAGGAAGGCCCTAGGAGCACTCCAGACTCTACCAATACTGTCCCTTGTGGATTATTACTACATTTTCTCTGCGGTGTTGACAGGCAGCTTGGAGTGACAGGTAAGCAAAATGATACCAATGCAGGGCAGCTTCTGTAACATTTATCTTAATTTACCTACCATCTTAGCAATGTAGGATAGGAAAGTTGGAGATATTGGATAACAGGAAAAGCCAAACCTGGATAATACATATGAACGAAAATAGAAGAATCTGCAAAACAGGCATAGCAGAGAAATGAGATTAATATTTCTATTACCTGTGGAGCATGCCAATCTCAGAGGGTGTTCCAACCTGAGTCTGCAAGGATGTGGATGTGCACAGGCTGCTTTCCTACCCCAGACTGCTCATGCAGGTTACATCTGCACCTACAGAACTCCTAGTCCCTGCTCTGCATCATTTTGACATGGCTTTTTTTGGGGAATCTAGGCTTCATCTTTTCAGAACTTTAACTGGAGTTATGAGTTCTGGTTGGTTGGTTTTTGGCATATTTTTTTCTATCAAATGTAGGGGTAGAGAAGTAGGGCTGAAGGAGAACCTTCTTAAAACGTAAAATGTTACAATCTGAATTGAACATCTGCTTCTGCTGGCTCTGCATCTCTTGAAGTAGAAGTACCAGAAGAGGCTTTGCAATTTGTTCCAACTTAGAGAATGAGTAATAAAGAGATTCTTATCTCCACTGAGACCAAATATAGAGCTGGCATTTGTTACATATATATTATTGCACACAAGTTATTCATTTGTGTTGCCTAAGTGTTTACACTCCTAATCATATTAATTCAGTTAAGTAATGAAGTGAGCAACTACTCTGGAATTTACAAGACATTTGCTTCCTGTCTTGCTTCAGGTCTACTTATGTGTAATAAGCGTTGCAGTACATGTGTTGCATTTCAAATTAAGATAAAGAAGAAAAAGGAGCAAGTGACATACAGAGCAAAGAACTTTCTGGATTAATAAACATACAGGTAATGCTGCCATATCCAACTTTGCAGTTTTACTACAAGAAAACAAGTCCAACATTATTAATTTTGATCATCTCTTCATATTGCGATATCCACCACAAAGATGTAGAGGGAGAAAATCCTTCTGGTTATTATGGATTTGGGCTGGGCAAAATATCACAAGCATTCAGCACATTAAGAACTGCCACCCCAAAACAGAGATGCTCTCTTTCTTGATATGCTTGTTTCTTGTTGACTGATGTTGGATAGTTCAGAAAGGGTGCGTGTATCCATAATGTATTTGGATTCCTCCTACTTGTGCATATTGCACCATATTCAGGTAATCATTACAGATCAGTTTGTTACCCACAACCTATGAAAGTTCTGAGTATTTTCCTTTTTGTGCATGTGCAGGAGTAAACACAGGCTTACTAGGAAGATCTGATTTTACTACTTTCCAAAATGACATCTTCCAGCAACTAGTTTATTCCTAAGTAAGGAGAAGTGCTCATACTGTGATCGTGTTTTAGTAATTGATGTCCAACCAATGTGTCCCATATTTTTATGCTGCAGGAAAAGAGACACAGATAACATTCCTCTTGAATTTTACTTTTGTGATGATCTCTTTCTCTCCAAGAACCACTGTGGTTCACATTCAGTCATCTTTAGTTTTCTTGTATCACATGTGCTATTCAAAGTCAGATTTTGAAGGGTCACCTATAGATGCCTTGTAAAATATGCAAAAGCAGCTTTATAAAGCCAACTGGAATTAGAGTATAGGATGTTTGCAAGCATCCCACTTGTCATCTGTTTACATCTTTAGGTGCATCTCTTTCTGGAAATCTGCATCTCAGGTTGGAAGAGGTGGCCTGTAAATTCCCTGTGGAAGGGGAGAAGGCCCTCCAAGCCTTTAATGGAATGCCTCAAACACTTGCAAGGAAATAAATAATGCAAGCCTGCCATTCGAAAAACTGATAAGGCTCACAGGCACTGAAGAAGCAATGTAATGACTGTCTTGTGAAGACAATATAGCTCTGCTGCTCTTCTGGTGAGCTTGCTAGTTCTCTGTTCTCAAGGCCATTATGTCTGATAATTGACCTTTGCTTCCTTATCTACAAAATGCATATGAAAGTGCACACCCCTGCATATGGTAATGAAGATTATAGAGGTCATGCTAAATACATATGACTATGGCACTTGTCTCTCCATCTAAATCATGCCACACATAACCTGAGAGAAGGGAAAAACCTGAGACAAGGCTGTCCTTGGCAAGGGGAAGTGGACCATGCTAATTCAGCAAACATAAAAGGGGAAAATAAGCACCCCTAAGAGAAAAAAAAGAAGAAGGTTGTTCACTGAATTTCACTGAATTTTCACTGAATTTTTTAGAGTTGGAAGGGACCATAGAGATCATCTAGTCCAACTCCCCAGCTGAAGCAGGATTGCCTGGAGTTGTTGCCTGGGAAGAATTTTCCCAAAAAGGAAGATCTTACTTGGGGAAAAATTTTCCTAAGAAAAAAGACTGTACTTGGAGAGATTTTTCCAAGAAAGAAGAAGAAGATTATGTCTGTGAAGACTCCCTGAAAATGATGCTGGAACCAGGACTGGTGATCTCTTTATCTCTGTCTTTTTCTCTGCCTTTTTCTTTCTCTTCCCCTTGGTTTCTCTTTTCTCTTAGAGTTGTTAGGTAATGCCCTTAAGTACTGCTTGTCATAAGTTGTTGTATAAATAACATGCTAAGTAACAAAATACATACCTCGCCGCTTGACATAATTTGTTATGCCTAACCAATTATTGTAGGCTTGTTAAGAACTATACTAATCATTTTGGGAAACTAATAAAAAAGGCTCATGGAGAATATGAATAGTTGTGGACATGCATCTTACAATACACTGTAGAGGGTGACATCCCAGAGTAAATTGAAAGCTAGTCAGTTCCTTTGTAACTCTGTTTCTCCAAAGAAAGCTCTGTCATGTCTGTTTGTGTAAATTACAGTGATTGCAGTGAAATACAACTCCTTTTGGTGTGTACAGTGAAACTAGTTAAGAGATTGAACATCTTCCACAGTGCAAACAACACCATAATGATTTAGGAGCAACTGCATCCCCAACACCATAGCAACAAATGTTCTGAAAGAAAGTCTATTACCAGCATGGTCCTTCTTAAGGAGTTCTTCACTGAATTGGCCGTTTTGTCATCCAGAGCCTGAAGATAGCATTTACACACAAGTTATCTGAGATTACCAGTCAGGCATGGGGCTGTGAGATACCTCAACAGGCATCTATTTATTGCACTGACAAGTGAATTCTGTGCAGATCCCAGGGGCTCCTCTACGGATACACAGCAGGGAATTCAAAGCACAGCAGGGTTCAGCAGAAGTAAAGAATGAGAAGAAATTAATTGACAGCCTCTTGTCTTTTAGTTATGTGCATCGTATCATATTGAAATGGCTCCTTTTCTCTTCTGCTCCATCTCCACATATTGACGGGGTGTGGTTTTTTATCCTTTTCTCTAGTTTGGTTCAGCCAAGATGAACATATCAACATGAAAAATACTGAAACTGACCAGTACAGGTCTCCCTTCCAGGGCAATAGGGAGCCACAGCCTCGGTATCCCAGTAGATTCTTGAGTGTTCTATGATCTGTGTGCTGAACATGTGGCTTTGAAATAATTCCCTTCTTTCTGTAAGAGATCTAGGACTAATCTTTTTTCAGATTCACCACTTTTGAAGATTATTTTATAACCTAGGTACTTGACAGTTATATACAGGACACTTGACAAGAATTCCCATCACTCGCATAGCAGAAAGCATTTATTGTAATATAATCTCCTACCTTTCTACATATAAAAAATGGTCCTTCTGTCTTGCCCCATCAGTGTTGCTCCAGCCTAGCTTGGGAAATACAAGTTCAATGGTGTCCTGTTTTGCTGGTTATGTCTATAGTTAAATCCCAAGTATGTGCTTATTTAACACACCAGTGGAACTGCTATTGAATCATCTTGCATATATCTGGCTGGCTGCTGTTAGCTGTGGGACAACATAGTTGGATGCCACATTAGGTTAAACAAAATAAACAAATATTTCAAATGGTTTTCACCACTATGAATCACTTTTCAAAGTGATTTATTATGTCAAAAGTAATTCCATTTCTGGCTGAGCTGTCACAACTCCCTTAACTCCTCCTCAGACTCCAGTGTTCCCTTCACACTGCCTCCATTTTGGTTAGTCAGAAAAGCTGAGAGACTTGTAATTAAAAGAATCTGTCTTGGTTACAAAAATTTAGAATGTTCCTACATTATCTGATTAGCCTGAACCAATCAAGGATGATTCACAGAGAAGATTTAGTCAGTCATAGAATCAGGGCAAATACCTCTAGGGCCCTAAAAGTAACATGTAATTGGCTTATACTTTTTGTTTTGGTTTTAGGAGGACAGGAGAAGACAAAATGCAAAACCTGAAATGACCACAAGTAGGCTAAACAGGGTTTCTGTTTTCCTTGTTGCTGTTATTGAAATAACCAAAATGCTAGGATTCAGTAATGAGAAAACTCTATGAAGAAAAAATCGAATATGTTGAACATAAAATTAAAATTAAGCTTAAATTAAAACAAATACTAAAAAGAATCATAATAGTCGTTTCTCTAAAAGGCGGAAAACTTTGTTTTGTACCTTCTTCAGCCGCTGGGTGGCACAGGGCTGTAGACTGAAGAAGTCCAAGCTGTGAGGGAAGGATGCACACATGAGCCGCTGGCGGCTCCACCAAAAATATCACAGTTCCACGGCTTGGTGATCCCAGGAAAATGTCACATCATGCGTTTTCAGAAAGGCACATTCAGGAATGTTGAGCAAATGAAGGTAACTAGAGCCGCATCGAAAAGCTCCATGAAGCAGTTTGCAATGTGTGGGATGGTTGTGATGGTGCGGGGAAGGGCTCTGTCCTGCAGCTGAGACGGTGATTGATGCCGTGTTGGTCGTTCTGTGTGTTCCGGCTCTCTGGTAGCGCCTTCAGTGCTACATAGTTCTGGAAACAACCACAATCAAAGAGAAAAACCTCAGGAGAAACAAGGCAAAAAGCAGTTGACTCTCAGTTGCGTGATTTCAGTTCAGCCCCACATAACCAAAGGTACGATTCCACTCTTAGTTGCGCAGAGATGAATCATGAGAAATTGAAGCTAATGCAGTGAAATGAAAAAGGACAGGCCCAGCACAACTCAACAGACACAAAAGATGCCAAAGTTCAAGTTTCAAGACAACCGTTTTGTGTTGAGCCTCTCACTTGCTGACTGTTTTCTTCTGCATTTGGAATTGGGTCTGAAACGACTTCTGTGCCCAGACAGACACTGACAGAATATATTTAGCCATTTGATACAATTGCATGGGGAAGTGCTTCTTGAAACAAGCAAACAACCCAGGAAGCAAACAAAACCCAACCACTCAACCAAAACAGCTTTCATCTTCATAATTCTTTTTCTCAGTCTCATAAAATTAAACTTAGGAAAGAGCATAACAGGAAAAATAGCACCGCACATAGTCCCTCTTGAGCAGAATTTCTCCCTGACTAGTTTTCCATCTGCCCAGAATCAGCAATGTGAAAAAAAAACCAACAAAAAAATGACCCCAAAAATTCAATCAGATCAAAGACACTAACTAGTTTACAAGAATTGCTTTTGACTAACCGAGGACACACAAAAATATTGTTTCTGGTGCCATCAGAAAACTTACAGCAGTTTTCATCAAGCCTTTCCTGCAAACAGGGAGGAAGAACGAGGCAAAGTTGGAAGGATGCTTCTACCTCCAGCTGCATGTTAAAGGGCTATTTCAAAAACATGCCTTATTTTTCACTGAAATGCAATCACACCTCTGGGAAGAGCACCTCAAGTCACCATGTTCAGGCTGCAGTGACGGTCCCGAAAATGAGAGGTGAGTTTCTGAGTTAGAGAAGTTGAACTGGATCCAGCTCTAGAATGACAAGTTATTGCACAGTAGGCTCTGGGGGTGTGGATAGGCTCAAACCATTGAAAACAAGAGAAATAGCTGGCAGGAGAAAAAGGGGAAGCAAAATAGAGAATTGCTGAAGGAGGTAAATGGTGACGAGCACTGCCTGAATAGCTGTTTCCTGCTCAGCAGAGAGCATTCGTTGCCACCCAGGTTTCCAGTAGCATACTGAAACCAGGTGACGTGTTTTCCTGCTCCCACAGTTGCCTTTTTAGACAAGATTTCCTGTTCCATGGACGCGGGCAGCCCTGCAACCCCACCATGGCAGAGGACTGCAGTGACCAAGATGGAGAACACGCACAGGCTTGTCATTTCTCTTGTTCTTTCACACCACTCTTTCTTTTGCCTCTGCAACAGCAGCACATGATGCATATCACATGTTGCACTGCTGTGACAAGCAGCAAATTAAGAGCAGCAAAACAACAATATTCTCCCTGTGTGGACACAACAGAGAGATGGCAAAATCTTACATGGAAGACCTTAGAGGTAGCAAACTATAGTCTTAGATCTTCTGGTAGTATTCTTACTGTTACAAAGTCTGTAAATCAGATCTTACGTGTTGGGAGAGCCACTTGAGTTCAATCTAAGATTCACATGGGCCCCAGAGTAGTAGCTGATGATTATGACTGTAGGGCAACAAGCTTTCTTGCAGCAAAGACAAGGACTTTCAGGTTTTTAACCCCTGTTTTGACAGATCCGTTTTATGCTCTGTCTCTTTTGTTTTGCTACTTTAGCATATTAAACTATAGCTATTGTTTTGCTCTGCTTGCCTTTTTATGCTGCAAAGGAGCAAAAGAATACATAATAATACATTCCAACAGCTGCTCCTCTGTTAAACATAAAGTTTGGTTTTAATTAGGAGGAGAATGTATTCACCTGGATAAAGCATGAAGGACTGATCTTAAAGCATAAGAATCCAGGCTGCAGTAGCTACAGCCCCACGCTGTTTTTACAATGCAGTTTAAGGGCAAGATATCTTGCTAAGAATAACCACAGAGGAGTGTGTGCTAATGTTCTGAAACTGTGTGTGTTTCCTCTTCCCAGAGCAGGATGGCTCTCGCTGAGCCATGGCCTGAATGTACGCCTGCCCGTTCAATGTAAGAGCAGTAACATACTTCTCCAGCAAGACAGTACTTATCTGTAAATGATTTAATGTATTATAGAGAAAAAAAATAATGATAGATAGAGAGATACATAGATAGAGAGATAGATAGATAGATAATTTAAGGTCTCTCTTTTACTTGGAGAAAACAAATATACAAATAAATCCCATTTTGACTATGGAAGATTGGGACACAGAACAGTCCCCTAACAGGTTTAGACAGTATCTTCTTTGAAAAAACACAAATCAGAAGAAAGCCCTCAAAATCAGAAGGCCCATATTGATGAACTGGCTGATCTGGAATCAAATCTGTTCTTCCCATGTTCTAGTTTATGATGTTTAGCATAGTATTAACTCATGCTTTAACGGTTCATAACTGATTCCCGCTGCTTCTGTTTTCCAGGGCTAGCTCAGAGGAAGCTGCTGCAGTTGCAGCTGATGTTCTGCACTGGCAGGGAGGGAGATCAGGGCAAGGGGAGAGACAGAGAGTGAGATACAGATGGCTCTTTCTGCATCTCAACAAGAAAGGCCTTGACAACAAATGGTTTCCTAAAATATTTGTTTTAATAAGACAGAATAAGGAGAGTATTATACATAATAAATAAGTTTCACGTCCCTTCAGCTACCGGAAATGCTGAGTTCATCCAGCATTGGATGGACGCCAGGTGGATTTTCCCCCCATGGACGGGATCTGCACAGGGTGCTGTGGAATCATGCTAGCTTGCTGTGCAGACAGGTCCTTTCAGCACTGCCATGACACGGGCAGTGGTGCATGGTGATTGTTGAAAGACTTTGCATCAAGTGACAGCCGCTAGTAGCCTATGGTACGCGCTGATATCACAAGCTATATTTGGTCTTGCAAAGCCTGTGCCCAGGTCAAGAGACAGACGTTAAGGCCACAAGACACCAACTCCTGAGTGGCCGTGCAAAATTATTGCAGTCTGCTTTATTGTGGGCTTGCCTGCATCTCAGGGGCATACAGTGGTGCTCATGGCAGTGGACTTGTTTACCAAGGTGGCTATTTT
This sequence comes from Calidris pugnax, assembly GCF_001431845.1. NCBI lineage: Eukaryota > Metazoa > Chordata > Aves > Charadriiformes > Scolopacidae > Calidris > Calidris pugnax. The sequence goes on along the minus strand of NW_015090984.1, from coordinate 475,589 downwards.
TATTCCAGTGAAGGAGCTGCCCACAGCCCCTCAGATGGCATGTTTGTTGCTGCCGCATCTGTCTCATTGCCATGGCCTGCAGGACAGCATAGTGACAAATCCTGGGGCGCAGTTTTCTGCCCGGCTCTGGAGGTGCAACTCTTTGTTTCCACCCCCTATCAACCACAGTCTGATGGTCAGGACAAGCAGGTGAAACAAATCCTGGAGCAGTATCTTTATTGTATTAGATACCGTTAGGATGACTGGGTCTCTGTTCCTGTTGACAGAATTTACCTGCAACCATCAAGTCCAATCTTCCACATGCAGCAGACCTTTTTGACTGCACAGTGTGGTTTTCATCCCTGTGACTACTGCTGAATCATCGGGTACATGATAAATGATTGTGTGCAGACACATGGCCTGATAAATACAGTATATTGAATGTACCTTGAATGTAGGTTGTTACGGGTTCTAAGATTTCTGATTGCCTGGCTTTACTAATGGTGACATTTTCCCATCTGCCTTATGCCAAATAAACTAATCAGGAATCTTTACTAAATGTGTAATGTCAGGACTGAAAGGAGAGAACTTTGAATGACAACTTATTTGAAAATTAGAAACAGTATTGGCATTTATGTAAGGATGAATTTAGGAATGCTAGAAGCTATTTTCCCTCTGCAGAAAAAAAAATGAGAAAGTTTTATATTGCTCAGTTACTAGTAATCAGGACACTTACCTAGGGCTTGGTTACTCAGATTACAGTCCTTGTTTTACCTGATTCAGAGGTGACAAATGCAACTAGATAACACAACCTCAGGATTGCGGAGTCACACCATCTATCTCAGTAGTGACCTGAGTAACTCACCTGTTAGGGAGAGATTTTGACAAAACAGTCTAGCCGTAATATGTACTGCATATAAGACAGTGAAAATTAGTGTGCTAACCAAGACACAAAGGCCTAAAGTCATGTCTTTGCTATCTTCATGTTCACACCAACATTTGAAGACAATCATATAGTTGACCTTCGCTATTGCACATTAACATCTTGGCAGATTAGATGATTGTTTAGATCTAGAATCAGTTCGCTTTTCTGTGGATTTTACAGGCACACTCCATGCCAGAGGACATAGCTCATTCTCCGTTTCCAGTCATCTTGCTCTCTGGTTTCTGTCTATAGTGATAAGACCAGAAAGAAGGACATAGTAGACAGCCTAATGTGGACAGCATAAGTAATCATCAGTTCTTCTTAGTCAGGACAGGTGAGGATTGCCTTCTTCAAGGCTGAGTTAAATATCAAATGCACGTATATCCTAAGACACCTGCATTTTAGATGACTGCCAAGTAATTGGTTAAATTAATCTCTCTTTAGATTCATCTATTTCCATGTCTAATGTGAAAAATCTTTTCAAACTAACATTATATTGGCAACAGTACTTTTCGGGGGGAAAAAATTTTTTGCCAAGTGATATTTTTCCAAAAAACGTAGTTTACCATAAAATCTCTCAACTGCTTCTAGTAAGCACATGGGCTTTCCTGTAAGTTTTTATTGTTTATCATACGTTTCCAAGCTTAAACGTATAAGACATATGTCAAGGTGCCTCCAATTTCCTGATAGCTGAAGCTTATATTTGTTCTGTAGCTTAAATATGTTGTCCATACGACAACAAAGTACACCAAACAATAACTGGATCTCAAAGGTAGTTAGGCAAGTAACAGTATTTCAATATTATCAGGTACATCTTAGGTTAAGTTTGTCCTGAAAATATTGTGTTTCTGGCCTGTTGGCTGACATTTTAAGGGGAGATTTGGAATAAACCTGATATGAAATAATCTCATCTTGCTTGTGTAAATACAGGTATTAATGATTTTTTTAATTTCCCCCCCCCCCCCCAAGAATCTTACCATAACTGAACGAAGAAAAAAACTCTTTTCCTTAGCTTGGCTACTATTTTTTTGTAACATGATATTTTCTGATGCTTATAGGAACACCAACTGAAACAAAGATAAGTGCATTCAAATATCAAACCAATCTACATTTTGTAAAAACATCAAAACACACAGGAACATATTTCCTATGTGCCTCATCTTTCTACCTGATTTCTTTTTCACTTGGATTTTTGAGAAGCTAATCAGTAGAGTTCGGAAGCCTTTCCCAAGGGGGAATCTGCATGCAAGGAGGCTCCTTTGCAGAAGATTCCAGTATCTTCTGAGTAATTTAGCCCAAGTGCTTAATGCAGCTCAGGTGCCACATTAGTGCCCATAGAGCTGACTATCTTCAGGAGGCAGTATGCTCCCACTGCTTCCCAGTGCCAGCCTGACATGTTTATGATCAGCTCAGATTTCTCTGCATGCAAGTGCTTTACTCTAATGGGTTGTGTCCAGAAGCCTTTGCCATGGAAAGAGTCTGTATGAGGCAATGCTATTATTAGATACCAGCGTCCTTTGGGCATATGCTCATCTCACACAGTTTTTTGTTAAAATATGGAAGTGACACTTTGTCTGCTGCCTATGGAGATGTTTTTTTTTGCCTTCTCATATTAATGTCTGTTTCTGTTCGTAGTTTTTCTTCTCATTTGGGAGTCTTACAGCATTATCTATGCAAGAAACATACTGCTATGTATCAGTACTAAGTGATCTGAGGCAGTTGTTGAATGTGCAGTTGACTACCCCTGACTTTGTTACATGGTGATTGTATTACATATGCCTAGCATTATATCATCTCACAGCACATGGATGTTTCAAAACACATAATCTGCATTCCAGGCAGACACCCAACTAAGCATTCCTCTGTTCCAATACTGTGCATTTGGTGGTCTTCATTAAGGATTTTGTAAGAATCCCTCCAAACATGAAAAGTATTTAAAAGTTTCAGATACAGCATAGACTTCTCAGCCTTCTTTTTGCTTATACTCTGTTTTTTTGCTCAAGAGAGTACGATTTTTCAATGCCCAGCTGAGATAGCACTGGTAAGTGCTAAAACTCTTGTAACAGTGAGTCCAAACAAGTTGCTGCTGCACAAAAATGAAATCGTGTGAATTCCTCAGAAACAGGACAATAAGACTCTTAGATGTTATTCACAACTTTTTATTTTATTTTTGATAGATATGAACTTCCTAAGACTATTGAAGTAACTATAACATTCCTGGCATCGTGCTATTTGGTCATTGCTGTTGCTGACGTGTCACTGTAAAAGACTAGAGGTTAGTGTGGAAAGTTCAAAGCTGTATGCTTCAGGTGAGCTGTTTTCCATGGTCCATGGTTTCTGAACTATTCCTTAGGTTCTCTGCCTAGGTTTTTTACACTAATGATGTAACTAATGAGGGTAACGTGGATGGAGACAGTAGTATAGAAAGAATGGCATTTAAATTATGTTGGGGACTGGTAAATGCCAGACATTCTGTGGGTTTTGTGGGATGATAGCTAGGGTGTTGCAACAGCAGACTAGTAATTGCATATGCATACTTGCAGTTGGCTATTCCAGAGAACGATGTTTTATAATTTTTGTTTTTGTTTTTGTTTTTGTTTTTTTTTCTTGCTAGAAACAGAGTTGGAAACGTACATTTGCAGTGGGGTATCCTGTTTCACCAAACCATGATAATTAAATACACTGTGAAATGCCCGGCTGTGTTTCTCTCCTACCTAGTGGCAACTGTCATATGTGCTGGAGAGGTTTTATTGCTTTCTAATGGTGATGATTCTACACTTGGACAGAAACCAGTGAGAACTGAACATAAGCTTGCAATTAGCGTGCAGGTATGTGTGTATCATTTCTATGGTTTCATTTTCAGGGAAGATGGCAATTTTTTGATATCTCCATACTAGTCTATGGGAAAACTGGTCTTCAGTCTAGAAGCTATGGAATTAAATCCTTAGATTTTGTAATTCATTGTAAAAGACTAGAGTCCAATAGAGCTTTGTCAGGCTACCCGTTCATATCAGCAGCATGGGCCATTAACACAATATATAATATATAGTCTTGAAAACTGAGAGCTATCTAAAAAGTTTTTTAAAATTGGTGCATTTAAAACATTGCATAAAGGAATAAAAATAGACAAAACTGGTCTGAGCTCTTGGGACTGGCATTTTATGTTATTTGATTCTTAAATAAGTTATACTTTATTTCTTTCTCTTTGAGTCATGTGACAATATCTTGTTTCACTGTATGACTCAGTCTTGAAGGAATGACTAGAGGGAAAGGTGACAAGACAAAAAAGGGAGCACCAGTGTTAGGAGCATGAGATCTTCAGATAAATCCCCTCAGGGAAGCTGAACCACAATGTGATTTTTTTTTTAGTGTGAGGGTTATCAATACTTGAAAACTGTTCCAGGTTAAATTTATTATTCAGTACTATGTCTTATATCCATAAACATTTTTCGTGCATTATTGCATTAAAAATAGCAACTGGTATTATTTTAGCAACTGGTATTATTCCCTACCTTTGGAGTCAGAGGTGTGGGGATGACAAATTTCTAATCCATACCAACTTGACTATCCTGTGATAGCCCTCTAGATATTTGGATTATCTGTCTGTTGACATTTATACCATCTACCAATTCAAAGTTATCCTGACCAAGTGGCATGCTGATTGTTAAATCAATGTATTTGTACACGACTGGGAGCCATCTCTTCCCATTTCCATGAGCTTCAAAGTTTGCATACACGTATGTGTGAATATGTATCTTATCCCTGACTATTTACTGCACTGTTTTGTGACTCAGTTTGCATTGACTTTCTCTGCAGAAATCTTGCGATTATACTGCTAGTCTAACAACAAGAATCACATTAAATCTGTGTTTCTTAAATGTGGTTGTGGAATAAATGTATGGACAGAGACTTTCCAATGCACAGGATGTCGGCTATAATTTTAATACCAGTAACATTTCTAGAACTACTTTCTCATAATACAAACATAACTAATATCAAGCTACCCACAAGCCCTATCAAGCCAAATCTATTGCTTAGAATGCATAACAGGAATAAAATGAGGCTAAACACATTAAATATTCCTTAAAATAGAGAAAATAAGAGAGGTTATAGTGGAGTAATTATAGTGTTTGATTAGAAACAATGATATGTCTCTTCAACATAGTATTATCACGTTATTCATTCCCTGCCTTTGTCAAAGACTTTTTTTAAAAGGAACACTGCCAACATGTGATGGATGGACTTTCAGTGAAATAAATAAACCAACAGAAAATCCACTACAGGAAAGTGAAAAGAACTCAAGCTGCTGAATATATACTTAAATAAGAGCTCAAAAACATTGGTGAGATTTTGTGTCTCTTTTTTTCCTGAGATGCTGTAAATTAGATTATCATGGTTTAAAAGATGCCACTGACATATTCGTCTTGTTTACCACATGCTTTATCTTGTCCTTATCAGTCTTTATCTGACTGAAAGCTACATTTTTGTAGCAAGTAAAAAAGCTCTACAGTCTTCTACAAAATTTGAGACTATGAGAGACCATCCTTTTAGAACATGTTATTTTTCTATGGCAGTATTATTCCCACTGTTTTCTTACAATTTTCTTTTATACTCCTCTTCACTCATGAATGCCTCGTGCAACTGGAATCAAACTAGTGTTATCAACACTGAGCGTTTCAGAGAAGTATGTGCAATAACATCCCTGTGTTCTGTAGCATTACCCTGACCATGCTACTATGCCTTGTGCTTGCTCCCACTTCTTGGAAGGCCAAGAACACATCAGCCCCTATCATATTCTGTGCTCTGTGACATGCCTATAGGAAGCCAATTTACATACTTTGGATGATTTAGCAGCCTCATATTTCCTAATTCAATACTTCCACGATTCACATCACTTAACTTTGTGAAACTAGCACAAAAGTGAATAAATACATGACACTAAGAGCCCTGGTGCTAGCTTCACACTGCTTCTGAAAAGTGGCTGATAATTTCAGTTCACATTTTTTCACAGTTTTCAGGTTTGCAAAAAGAGAAAATAATACTAATCACTTACGAAACTGGGTACTTCATCGATAAGCTGTGAGCATTGATGACTTTTTAAATTCCAGAATGTTATTATGGCTATAAAAAATGGGATAGTTATGCATCCTTTTTATAACTTACTCATTAAGCAGAGGAATTGAAGTTCTCAAAATTCATGACTGTTGCTGTGGCTTTACTGCTGTTGATGTCATTTAATGTTGATTTCAATAAGAAGAAAGTCCTGCCAACACTGAGTGCTTTTAAAATGATTAATGTGGATTTATTCTGACCAGATTTCCTACTTTATAAAGCTTTTGCCTTAGTGAGTCAGTTTACTATCTTTTTTCCCCAGTAGTCAAGGATAGTTATTTTCCAGGCTATAAAGTTTCAGCTAGTGGCAGATAAGAGAAACTGACTGCTTCCTGAGCTGAGCTGAGAATAGAATCACTGGAAAGAGAGTGCCAAATCTATATATATAGAAAGCAGAAGAACTGAACCCAAAGGGGGGAGATTGGTGTAGACAGCTCACCACTGGAAACAGAGGAGAATCTTCCTTCTCCTCTTCATGTCTCACTCTGAGCTGAGCTTCCTTAGCTGCGTGTTCATGAGCCCTCCTTTCACTGATGTTATCCAGATCCTTTGCAGGTGCTGATAAAACCCTCTAACCCAAAATTAAGTTATCCACTGTTTTGCTGAATTAGTTTTCTGCCAGATTAGGCAGTTGAGGAGTTGAATCAGCCTGCAGAGGGATATAGCAAGCATCAGAGATGGTGCAAAGTAGTGAGAGTGTGAGGCAAGTGTATGCAGAGAGGAAGGTCTGAGCAAAGAAAAGGACATAGCCATTTTGACAAATGGCAAGTTGTTAGATCTGCCTAAAAATCATCATGCTTAACTGTATTCTAATTTCACCTAAGGAAAAAGCAACTTTTGAATTGTAGCATTCTGACCACAAAAACTGGCAAGTTACTTCTGTGCTACCTGGGGGATATATTAATAGTACACAATAATCTCTAGCTAGTACATGCTTTTTAAAAAAGAAAAAAAAATGAATCAAAAATTAGATTTGAGTCTTTACAGTCTAAAGGCAAACATACTAGAAATATGGCAAGGAAAAGAAAAAAACAACAACATTGATTTAATTTCAGCACCTGGAAGTTTTTACAGTAGTTTATTTTTGTGACCTAAACCAAACAGCACAGCAGGAATAGCATTTACAGGCAAAGAGTCTATACTAGAATAAAGTGGTCTAAGGTTCTAACCCTGTCATGTCTTCCTCCTTAGAATACACCTGAGCTTGTTTTTTTTATCTGTAACGTAGCACTGTAGTCCCTCTAGAGACTCATGTGCCACTGTTTATTTCTAATAGGCTACTGAGAATGGGATCGCAATTGGCACCCTGCCAAATTCTTTGAGAACAAAAAATTTGCTGGATTCTTAGAAAATACATAGTTAATGAAGGTAACTAATTTTGCAAGCAATGGAGCTAAATGAAACATGGTTGTCTTTGCATATCTTAACTCATTGGAAATTGATGATAGAAACTTTTCTTGCATTAGCATTCCTCAGTGCTCCTTCTCTTACCTCAGCATGAACAACTATGTGTTCCTGTCCAAGGATTCTCTGGTGTATGGTTCACATTGGAAAATGTTTTCTTATTGAGGCAGTTATGGTACCTGTCCTCTCAAATCTATTTTCGTCTACCTAGTAGCAATTTTATTGCCTTTGAGATGTTTTACCTAAGGTATATGCAAGTGGTCTTGAAGCTTCTGAAAGCTTCTGAAAAAGAGACAAGGTAACAGTGTAAACTTAACTACTATCTATTCAAAAAGGAATATAGACCTAGGAAGCATTGCTGAAAGGTAGGATTGTGTGACAACATAAAATACATAGCAATGACTCTTCTGTGGAAGAGAGAGATAAAAAGATATTTACTTTGTAAACACAGTGCTATGGATTGCTTGGTCTGCCCTGAACAGACAGTGGTTACCAACAGCTGTACTATAGTTTCTGCTGGCAGGGGATGAGGGTGTCATTTATGCACAGTGATGTACACAGCAATGAAACAATTTCAGTTTTAAATACAAAAATTTACATTAAGGAGGAAATCAACACATTAATCAGTAGCATTAACTACTTCAGTCAAGAAATAAAGAGAACTTCCACATTCCTTATCTTTGCTCAAGCTTTAGGCACAAGTATTTATTAGGGCAATTTTTTCATCTTTTAAGGTCATTGGCCAAGTGGTTCACAGTCCCACACTTGATTCTGAACTACCTCTGACACGTTTTAGCAAGACTGATGAAGTAACTCCCTTGTCTTCAATCCCCTGGAGTCCATGCAACTGCTCAACTAAAAAGCTCTACATCCTGTTACAGCGTAGCTGCTGCTTATGTACAGATCTAGCTGAAGGCAATGGGAGGCTTTCCACTGTGTCAGAGGCACCCAGCTGTCTGCCTGACACTTGTCATGTTCATGTGGCCAAATCTCTGTCCCTCTTACCAGGAAAACAAACCAGAGCAAAGAAGGTCTGAATCATGTTTCCTGCTGTTTAAAAGCTGAAATATCTCAAGCATTTTTTAGGGAAAGCAGATCTTCAAAGATGACAAAGAGGCTAGGAATCATATTTAACCCCATGGAAAAGACTCAGTTAAGATATTGCAGAACCGAGGCTGCCAAGCAAAGGTGAAATATAAGTCATTGCAGATGCTTTAATAATATATTTAGGGCTTTGAGCAATTAAAGAAATGTTTCATTCTGCATCTCTAGGAAAAAAAAAAAAAAAAAGACATTGTGGGAATTGACTTAAGGCGTGAAAAGAAAACCCATCTAATATTCTTCACTTTCTTCACTTTTACCAATCATTCATACCACTAAACTATAACTAGAAATTGTATTTTGTAGTGAATAGAATTTGTAACTTTTTGACACAGGTCTGTTTTATCATATTGTAGAAAATGTAACTTTTTAACAACTCCAGCAAAGCTGGAGCTTCACTTCTGTTCTAAATGATGCTATATAAAATTACACTGAAATCCTTAGTCTTCTAATATTAGATACATGAAAATAGGTGCTACTGTGAAATTACTTCTATATCTAACTTCATCTGCCTGAATTCTTTTAAAACTTGATTTTAATAGGAAATTCCAGATATGGATATTCTTGCACACATAATGGAGCATGATCTTATTTTACCTCTTCCATTTCAGAGATGTATCATGCTAATTTAGGATTTTGGATTGTCAAAAATGAAGAATGGTGAAAGTAAGTGATGAGGAGCTCAAAAAAAAAGTATTCAGGCCTCTCTGCAGTCTCTGCATGACACTGTGTAGGATCCTAGCCTTTCAGAATCAGCTACATGGTTATTAATGTGTGTTTAATGTATTTACATATAGGTCAGGCAGGGTCAGTGCTTAGCAAAGAAAGCTCTCAGGGGATTTAATGCTATTACAAGAAATGTTTTGCTGATTATATAATTTAATAATATAAGTTTTTCTTTTTAAGATGGCCTGTTGTCATATGTTAAGAAGGGTCTAGGAACACATTGGTGAGTGAATGGTCATTAAAACTCACATAGCCCTGCGCGCAACATTAAGGCTAGTATGACTCCAAGGACTTAGTGTAAAACTACTAGACCCTAGCTTATGCTGCAGGGTTAATTTAGCGTCTGAAGCACACTAAGGGTGTGAAAAAGTGTGCCTCCAGGTTTATGAAACAGTGAGAACAGGTACAGGACTGGGAATAAGGCCTGAGCTCGTGTGGACTGTTGGCCCTCATTCCCTCCCTCCCGCAAAAAAACCAGTTAAACTTAATTTCTTCCCTTTTTTGGCACAACAAATACAGGGCTTTTAGATTTTTAGTTCTTCAGGATTAATCAACTCCCATTTTCTTCTTTTCCAACAATCAGCAGTTAAAATTTTCCCACATTGAAGAAAAAGGACGGTATTTAGCCGTTCCCGTGACAGCAGAAGCGTAGCGGTCGGGGAGGAGGGAGCAGGTAAGGCCGTGACAAGCTGTAAGTAACAATTGCGGTTAAATCGCCACGAACGGAGCACGGCGGTGAGATGTGGGCCGCGCTGGCCCTGCGGCATCGCCAGGGCCCCCAGGTGCCTGCCGGCCTCCGCGAAGCGGCCCGGGGCCCCGCGGCGGCCTGCGGGACAGCACCGGGTGCCGCTGCGGCCGGGCGGCGGCCGGCACTCGGCGGGAGCGCCCGGAGTCGCCCAGAGGAGCAGAGGGTCGGGGGCCGGCATCCCGGCTCTCGTTCCCCCGGGCGTCGGAGAGCCGAGCGGCCCTCCGCAGCCTGCCGAGCGCCTGCCCCAGCCTCCACGGGCGTGAGGCCGGCGAGGAGGCGGGTCTGCGTGAGGGGGAGGCGGCGCAGCGTGGCCCCACCGCGGGGTGAGGGGGAAGCAGACGCCGGCGCTCGGGCAGAAGGTGGCTGGTGTGGGCTCGGTCTCCTCGGGAAGCTACTGATCAGGGAGCCGCTGACTGAGCCCGCTGTGCCCCCGGCCTCCGGAGGGGCGGGCACAGGGGAGGTGGGCAGTGACTGCGGCGTGAGGGAGAGCATCGGCCCGGCGGAGCCCAAGGCTACGCCCGTTTTGAGAGGATGCGGCGGCAGGAAGAGGAGTGAAGAGTTGTGGCTGCGCCTCCGCGTCGTCTTCTCCCCCATCGCCAGCTCTCGCCGGCCGCGGGCGGACTCCGGGAGGAAAATGGAGCCGTTTCCCAGCGGTGAGTACCGCGGCGGCGCCGCGCGGCCAGCGGGCGCGCCCCGAACCGGCGGCGGAGACCGGGAC
>NW_015090984.1:390664-464866 GCF_001431845.1 Calidris pugnax | reverse complement strand
CCCCGGCCGCGGGTCCCGGCGGGCGATGCTTGCCCAGAGGAAGAGGGGAGGCTTCTCAGCCGTGCCGCAGCCACGGTCCGCGGCTTGGAAGTCACCTCAGACCGTGCTTTATTCGCGTTAGTTAGGCACCCGTGTCTCTAGCTAGGGAGGCGAGAGGAGGCTCCCCCTCCTTTTCGGCACTGTTGCGCTTTTTGCTGCCCGGCCGTGGTCTCACGGTGGCAGATAACGGACAGTGCGAAGCCGGGGCAACTTCGTGCTCTCGCTGCGTGTTGCTATGAGGAAGGAACCTTATCAGAGTCTGGAGTGCCAAAGCCATCACGAGTCTCTGATGGGAAGGAGGAACCAGTCCCTCTGTTTGTGCCACCTTCGTGATCGAGGCACTCTCAACAGTGTTTCGTCCCAGCGACGGAAAGGAGAAATAAAATACAGGAGGATCTAGAGTGTTTGAAAAAATTTTGAAGGGTGTTCCTGAGAACCAGCACTGTCCGTGCATTGGCAAAAGTGCTTGAAAAAACGATGTGGCTGCAGCTTTAAGTATACAGGAGTCTTTGTTGACATCGTGATAGAGCAGAGACTGAAATGAAGCCATGTGAAGTCCGTGTTACTGCTGCCTCTGTATTAGTGACACATTCTACCTGCCCGGGACAGAGGAGAAAATGAAGCTCTCAGAGCAAACTGAAACTAAAGTGTGTTTGGTTAGACTCGAGACCGTAGCCAAATATGGAATTGGGTACAATTGACAAGACATTGGGTAAAACAACAGCCTTCCTGTTGACAATGCAGCGCTTTTATTACAGGTGGGATTTGGTTTATTAAATGAGAAGCATGCTGGGTAGCCATAGATAACTTATGAGATAGAGTTTGCTGCATTATATTTAACTCCTTGATGACTGCCAAATCAGAGTACAAAACTTCTGCCAAAGTTAGGAAAACCCCATGCAGTAAAACATAAATTTTCTGTTTCACTTGAATAATACTGCTTTGTGTTTCCCTTTTCTAAAATACACTAAAAATACCCTGTTCTTTATGTGCTGTTGTTTAGAACCCGAAGGTTATGAGCTCTAAGCATATTTTGATGGCTTGAATAGCAAGATGGATCTTTTCCTCCTTTTTTTTTTTTTAATTTTAAAAATTTTCTTCTATTCTTTAAATTATTCTTCTATTGAGGGTTTTTTTTTGGTCATCTTAAAGTTACAGTTTGTACAAGTGGTTGAAGTTTTGAGTTTGTACTAAATCCTAGCCTTACTAGAAGACATAGTCATCACAGAGTTGTAGTCTGCTTTCCTAAATGTATGGTAAAAAGACCTTGTCTTTAATAGTGATGCAGTTTTGGGGAGATTTTCTTTTTAAATGATCTTACTAAGTCCATTCCCTTTGAGAGAGACAGCCATCAGTTGCTGTAATTTTTGACACAGTACTGTTATTGATTGCATAACAAAACATTAAAAAAATTCTGCTTTTTATCCATACAACTGGAAAAAGATGCCAGTGCAAGCCTGAGCATACGGCTCAAAGGTACTTTGTGCTGTATAATACTGAGAAGTGATGTTCATGCACCAAGATTGCTAATTTTGTTCCCTGAATCCTGGAGATGATCATGAGACTGTTTAAAAGAATTTTTTTTTCTAAGTTCTATGATCTCAAATTCCTCTGAATTGGAAACTGCAAATTAATAAGCAGAATTTATTAATTCTGACTAGTCATTTTTTACCTAAACAATTTCACTAAAAAAACCCCAAAAGTTAAATGCTGACTAAAGGAGTTACGTCATGTAATTTGGGAGATGTCTCTTTTGGACAATATTACAAAATATTTTGCAAGCTTTTTTGCTTTTATTTTTAGATTGTATGTGTTTCTGAAAGATCATTTCACTATTTCCTGTTTAATACATTAAACATGGGCCTTTTCAATTTGAGATGAAAGAAAAAGGTAGAAATGAGCTATTAGTGTTTCTCACTTAAGACAGGTGCATAATGCATAAACAAGTAACTACAGAAAGGATAACTTGTGATGATCTGTTGAAATGCAAAAATGCAAATAACATTCACTTTAACTGACATTCTTGAATTATTCTTATCTTTTTTTTTCTTTTACACAGCAAATGAAAACTTAGAAATTAATTACATAACCAAAATGATGAACAAAATAGAAAGACTGTATGGGAAGAAGTGTTTTTTTTTGTTTTTTTTTTTTTTTTTTTTTTTTTTTTTTTTTTGTAGAGGGTAGAAATAAACCATATTAGGTAATGTAATTTACAAAATGAAAAATGTCATTTGCAAAATCTAGTTATTTCAGCTAGTTCCTGTCAGTTCTGAAATGCCTTCTTCCTTTGTGTTTTCTTCAGTATATAAATGTATTAGAGATTGCAGGAGCATGTTCTTTGTGCAGAGCCTTAGTCTATTAGGGGCAACAGGCATAACCTTAACTGTCAATATTGTATACTGTGGTGTCATGGAGCAGAAGGGTTTGTTTTAAACTGTATTGCTCAGTCTAAGCGACAGACTGAGTGACCTGTTTTGTGAACAGGTAGATAAAAAAATCTAAGAGGTCTGTCTCAGTCTTCTTTCCCCCTCCCCCCTCCTCCTGATGTTTACCCTTCCCCTGATGTTTTGCATGTTCTGGCATTTTACTTCAGTTGAATATTACTGACAGAAAAAAAAGGCTGATTACATCTGTTTCTAAAGGTAAGATTTATGTTGTTCAAATGGGTGTTGCTGGATAATATTTTTCCACAAAGCCATGTTGTAGCACCTGTATCTTGTTTTCTTGTGTCAGCTAAGGTAAACAGGAACTTGTTTTCTTGATTAGTTGGATACCTATTTGCTTTTCCTGCATTTCTGTGGATGCCTTGCCTAGCAATGAATGCTCAGAAATGAATTCGGTAATTTGGATACAGTATATGTAGCCAAGAGAGCAATCATCCCTCTCTGGGCTCCATTAATGTAAACACAGAGAATAATACTTACATGCTTTTTTTTTGCTGGCACCTTAAGTACAAGCTGGGATCTGGATGTATTAACAATATATCTGGAGCAGAGTGGTTCAGCACCTTTTATAAATGAAAAGCAATTTGATGTACAGAATAATGAGGTAAGTAGGTGAACATATGAAGAGAGAGGAGAGAAAGAACTTAATCTGCTTGAAATATTTTCTTTTGGCAAGACCAATCGCTGTGAGTTGGAACACTGTGTTAAAACAATGTCTGAAGATCAGAGTATAGATGTTCACACTGGGTTGTTTCTTAGTATTTTTCCACTAAGGAGATGTTATTCTACCTGTAGAACAAATGAAGCCACCGAGTATGTGCATGATATCTCATGAATCAAAAATGTTGAAAGGTTATGTTGCCATCAGTATCCACTGTAAAAGTATTTCTGGGACTGTCTTGTTATCTTTTTGGGGAAGATGATGCAAAGTCTAGCAGCCCTGAGAAAATCTGAGCCCAAAGCTCAGATTATTAGGAGAAATGCAAGGAACCAGAGTAGATCTTCTTGTACCTTTCTGACTAATATACTGTAGTGTTATTATGATGGTGGCCTGCATTGCAGTGGTAGGAATGCTTTGTTTGTCCTGCATTATGTGCACTGATTAGGCTAGCAACCTCCATCACAGCAAATGACTTGTTGGGAACTCTGTTGATTTATTTGGCAAAAGTTCAGGCTAGCACTGTGCTGAGGGATGGTGCCTGAAATAGAAGAGGCTACACTAAATGTTAAAACACAGGGGGATAAATATCCTTTATTCTGAACTTTAAGTTCTTTGTGATTGTTTCCCCCGCGCCCCCCTTCCCCCACCCCACCCAGCTATGTATGCATAAAGCAGTGCAAGCCATTCCTGTGGAGTACCTAAAAGAACAATACCTAGATTCTAAATCTTGTCTTTGCCAAACTTGGGTGCTTTTCACACAAAGAGGCTGTATTGTAGGAACATTTCATCTGTAAAAATTACGATTGTGACATTAAGTGAGATTAAAATCAACAAAGGCAAAAAAACATAATGTGGAGCAGAACGGAACTGTTATTATGAGGTGTGTCATTGGCTGATCTACAGGATCAGATCTAGGGCTGTGACCTACAGAAATTCTTGTTTTTTAAATAAAAATTAGTATTAAAAATATGCTTTGTCTATAGAGCAACCAAGGGTTGTGGGTTTTATTTCTGTTATTTTCATCTTATTTTGCTATTTTCTTTTTCTAGTAGCAGCATATATATTCTGAAATGCATACACATTCTAATAGCAGTGATGTGGCCAACGACATGTACATTACTGGGCAAAGCAACCCAGAGTACTCAGAAGATCAAAATAGCTGCCTGTACACACAGCTTGTTGATTGGAGCTCCTTCAGGGTTGGCTGTAGAGTGACCCTGTTGGTATTTCTGCAGAAACCTTTCACAAACCCTGTGGGGCATGTTTATCTGCTGTATAGATTAGCCTGGCACTCTGTGCAGTCTGCAGCTATTCCACTTGCTTTTCCATGGTGAGAATGAGTGAAAGAGATGACCCCAGTGTACCTTCTGAAAGCTTCTGGTATCTGAACTGCCCCTGCCCCCATGGTGCTGGTGGTAATGAAGCTGATTGCAAAGCTGATATATGGTACCTGGGTAGGGATTTGGAGCAATTTAGATCTTAGTATTTCTTGGGCTACCATGCAGGTGTACTGCCATTTATTTCTCTTTCAAACTCCTTTGTCTTGTTATGTAATGAGACTGACAAAAATTTAGGGAGATGTATTGTTGCTCTGTTAAGACCATATAAAATTTACTGTGTTGTGAGTCATAGGCAGTAACTTTTAGACTTCATTGCTTCTGGGAGCTGGAATACCAGTTATGAAGCAGTGAACATGCAATACTTTTAACTTACAAATCCTTTTGTATAGAATTGTCACTGGAGTTGCAAAGTGTGTATTAAGTAACACTAGTAGTCT
This sequence comes from Calidris pugnax, assembly GCF_001431845.1. Classification (NCBI taxonomy): domain Eukaryota; kingdom Metazoa; phylum Chordata; class Aves; order Charadriiformes; family Scolopacidae; genus Calidris; species Calidris pugnax. The sequence continues at coordinate 459,942 of NW_015090984.1, read as the reverse complement.
GGAAGGCACATTGGATTGTTTTTTTAGAAACAGTTCAAGATGCGAGGTTATGATATTTTGAATTTATTGCTTTAAAAAGAAACAACACCAAAACTAATGAATAAACAAAAGACCGAACATCAGGTTTAATGCAGTCTGTCAGACTGTATGTAAGAACTTTTGCAAAGTTCTTTAAATTTTTTTTCTCAGAACAATTGGCAGACAAATCTTTTGTAACTTCAGCTGTGATGAGCCTGGTATTTATCTGCCTTGAAACCGACGGACAGATACACTATGTGAAGAACACAGTCAAGAGCCCTCAATATGGGGCTTCAGTAGTTTGAGAAATTTGAGACAACTTCCTGCTTGTCTCCAAGGCTTAGGGCCTTTTCATTAGGTCCCTGTGGTTAAACGTCTTCTATCATTTTAATTGCAAAGCATAGCCTTGATCAGATTGGAAACAGGAAACTAAAACCCCATGTTGTATAATTAAGGTTCAGAGCCCTTGTTCCCATCCTGTGTTTTGTTCAGCCAATGGCTGAGGACTGAACACAGGCTTAATGTTGTTGGAACTTGTAGAAGATTTTCTCTCTCAGTGGCGCCCAGAGAGCAAAAGGTCATTTAAAACAACCCCCTCTTCCCTTTCCTTCCCTTTTCAGTGTAGAAATGTAACTGGTACCAGATTGAAACGTGAAATATTTGGTGAGATGTGAATGGACATGATATACCTGTGTCGGATATTAAAATCCAGTCCAAGCTTGTATAGGTTAGCCTTAAATTCTCTAGTTGTCTCCATTGGCCTCCAGAGAAATAGTTATGCAAGAAGTAACTATTTTGCATGTTGTAACATGCAAAGTAACATTTTTTGCATGTTGAATAGGTAGAGTGTTCAGTAAATGAACTACACTGGTTTCCCCCTCTGCACACCCACCTTCAACAGTGCTTTCTTTTTGTTGATGAGATTAAAGTAAAGATTTGAAAAGAAGTATCAGTAGTAGTCTGGCAATCTACTTATAAATGTAATTGGTAAATGTTGAAATGTAGTTGATCCATCAAATGCAATTGATGCTTCTTCTGCCTGAGGTACTGCCAAAGAAAAAGTAATTGTGCTTTCCTTAAAAGTCAGGAAAAGACTTTCAGAAAGTCTTCTAAAGAAAATCTTTTAGAAGCACCCAAGACCAATAAACAGTGATTTACACGAGATTACACTCTTAGCTCCTGTTTCTTATGGCAATTTAAGATAAGAGAGGGTCTTAAAATACATAATCATGTATTGTTTTAATTTCTATGATGCGGCCCAGTTGGCAGAATTTTACTCCAGTGTATGTGCAGAAGCTTGCTATTGGAATATTTGAACTCACATTCTTTAAAAAAAAATGCACAAACAAACTAGCAGCAGAAGTAGACTTTCCAGTACAGGCTGAAGGAGAGGAAGTAGATTAGATCGTGACCTTGTATGGCTTGAAACTTATGTTCCCTTGCTTATTTTGGATTGGAAAGCAGCATTTGCCCTTCTCTGCAATATAGGAAAAGCTATTCATTTTCAAGTTACGATGGTACAAAAATTGCGAAAAAAAGGATTTTTTTTTCTGAATGAGCATCTGCTTTGTGCACTTTTCATCTGTCTGCTGTGACTTAATTGTAGAAGCCATGATATATGCTTAACTAGACAGATTCTTGTAAACCTCTACCAGTTAGATTACACTTAGCCTTATGACCTTAATTGTATCCTGAAATTAAACCCTTGCAAAGTGGCATTTGTTACTAGGATGGACTTGAAATCATGGACAGACTTCATGTAGTGCCTACCTTTTGATAAGACTTTCCAGTAAAATTACACAGAGTCACCATATTTGTTTGCATGTAAGCAATGACAGTGCAAAAAGCAACAGAGCCTGTCATGGCTTTTATTATTACACCAAATGGAGGTGCTATTATCTGTATCAGTGAAGAACAGTGATGTCTTAGCAAAACAAGAAAACTCCTCCTTTAGTTCAGTGAGGTTGTAGTTCCATCTAAGGCTTATGAGGTTGGTTTGCTCTGAGTCAATGTGTGCCGTTCTCTGTTATTTTGTGCTTAAGTAACATTAGGAGGACTAGAAAATGATGGTTTAAGCTCTTTATTAACAGGAAGCACAACTGCTTGTAATGTTTCTATTTCTTTTTTAAATGATTGCATTCAGCATGTAAAAGTATATATGCATGTGTCTGTGGTTTTGATCTATTAAAAATGTGCATGTGTAATCTTGCAGCCTCATGGGAATTAAGGACCTGCTGTTTGCCTACCTATTGTTCTGTTCTGTCTCTAAAAGTCAGGCAAAGCATATAGGTGATACATAGATTTTTGTAGCAGTACTTCATATTTCCTAATATTTCTTGATGGTGCTTTCTACTATTTAGTTATTCCCTTTTGTCTTCTGAATTCAGTAATGTAGAAGTGGTGACATCTGTTTTGTAGCAGCCTAACTTGTTTTTTTTTCAGAAATGTTTTTTTCATGTAAAGGTTCTAAAAATAAGATTTAACACATTTTAAACAACTGCAATCTATTTCTAAATTCAAAGATTTGTGGTTTCCTACAAGGGGCTATGTATTGCTCCTATACACTGGCTATACCGGTAAATAAAAATTCTGCTTAAACTTTCTTGTTGTGGGTTAACCCCGTTAGGCAGCTAAGCCCCACGCAGCCACTTGCTCACTCCCACGCAGTGGCATGGGCAAGAGAACTGGAAGGGTAAAAGCGAGAAAACTTGTGGGTTGAGATAAAGGTAGTTTAGTAGGTAAAGCAAAAGCTGCACAGGCAAAGCAAAGTAAGAAATTCATTCACTGCTTCCCATCTGCAGACAGGTGTTCAACCATCAACAGGATGGAACAGGTCTCCTCATGCGACATAATTACTTATGAAAGCAAATGCCATAACTCTGAACGTTCCCCATTCCGTCTTCTCCTTCCACTTTTATTGCTGAGCATGACGTCATATGGTATGGACATCCCTTTGGTCGGTTGGATTCAGCTGATCCAGTTGTATCCCCTCCTGACCTCTTGTGCACCTGCAGGCTGCTCAATGGCGGGACAGGGTGAGAAGCACAGAAGTCCATGACGCTGTGTAAACGCTATTCAGTAAGAGCTGAAAAATGGGTGTGTTATTAACACTGTTTTGTTTACAAACCCAAAACATAACACTATAGGACCTACTATGAAGAAAATTATCTATCTGAGCCAAAACCAGTACACTGCTGAAGGGCAAAACTTAATTCAAACCAGAGCAATATGAAAATGTGGACTCCAAAAGAGAGTACAAATTTTACAGAGAACACCAATTGCCTTTTGGGTGTGAACAAGGACTATTATTGTGTAGAGATGTATACACTTTATAGACTTCAGCAGTGATCAATGCACTCCTCACTGACATGGGTTTCTGAATTAATGGACTCTGTGTAAGGGCGTACTAACATAAGCAGAAGCTTCCTCAGTGGGTAAAACTCCAGGGCCAAAATCTTCTCAGGGGTGCCCAGCAAAAGGACGAGGGGCAATAGGCAAAATCTGGAACACAGGAAATTCCATCTCAACATGAGAAAAAGCTTCTTTACTATGGGGGTGACAGAGCACTGGAACAGGCTGCCCAGAGAGTTTGTGGAGTCTCCTCTGGAGATACTCAGAACCTGCCTGAATGTGTTCCTGCCCAGCCTTCTCTAGGTGAACCTGTTTTGGCAGAGAGGTTGGACTAGATGATCTCCAGAGGTCCCTTCCAACCCCTACCACTCTGTGATTCTGTGAAAATATGTTCTGGATGTTGATTAAATCTTCCATCTATGGACAGAGACTCAGATCTGATCTGATTGGAATAGTAAGGTTAAGTCTACATGCTGGTATTCCCTCTTTTAAAAAAAAAAAAAAAATAATTAAGATATTTCTGTTATTTATATGATGCACAGAGTTAATGCTGAAGTGTTTTATATGTATATTGCTGCTGCATATGCTTCCATTGTACCTTCACCTGTGCATGGTCTTGTACTGTACCATATGTGTTTTCATCATAACCATTGTGTTATGATGAAAAACCACTTACAAACATATATAAAAAATGTAGCACTAGCTTTCTGTAACAGCTGTCTTGCTTTCAGGCTGGATATTAGGAAAAAATTTTTCACTGAAGGGATTATCAGACCTTGGAATGGGCTGCCCAGAGAGGTGGTTGAGGCACCATCCCTGGAGGTGTTCCAAAGGTGGGTTGATGTAGTGCTGGGAGATATGGTTTAGTGATGGTGTTGCTTTTTATTTGTTGTGTGGGTGTTTTTTTTTGTCAAAATTAGGTTGGCGGTTGGACAAGATGATCTTTACTTCCAACCTAGAAGATTCTGTGATTCTGTGAAATGTTGTAATGTTGTCCTTAGGACTGCACTAGCCCACCCTTCTGCAAAATTCTTAAAATGACAGAGGGAGCATAAGGTCATAATGATGGAGAGGTTTGCATAAGTCTGATGCCGGCAAGGAGGTGCAGGGGGAGGGAGGAAGCATGTGCTTCTCAGCTTTCTCATCTCTCCTGGTTGCCTCCTTGTGGGATTTTTTTTTTTTTTTTTTTGCTATTCCCAAATTCTAGCTATAGCATTCATGACTTTGTCATTGTTTTCTTTTGCACTAAAAGGATTTTGAAGCAAATCTAAGTTTCCCACATACTGTTGCAAGAGTGTTGCTGTTAGGCCACTAGGAAACACAGTGACGGATATATTTAACCTCAGGCAGGTGGGAATTTAGCTGCACAGCTCTCCTAGGTCATCAGGAGAAGTGAACCAAAATCTGTCACTGTTTTGGCAGGGTCTAAAACTGTGCAATTCTTTCCTTTTAAATGAAAACACTTCAAATCCAAAATAGTAAAAGTTGAAAAACATCAGTCCCAATTCTGGAAGACAGAAACTGAAGTTATTTTATTTTATTTTATTTTATCTTTCGGGACTCTCTTATAAAATGTCTTGGCATAACTACTGGATACTCATAGTCATTTTTCCCAACCACAAGAGGCACTCGTTCAAAATTGGCTTTCAGGGGACTTTGCTAGATACTCACAAACCAAAAGGGACATTTGCGAACTAATGCTGCTCTTCTGATACTGGAATCCTGTGGGTCTGTCTTGTATTACCGTTTTCAGGAGGTACTTGTGTATCTCCTTTGTTATCTGAATGTTAACTTTGCATCACAACTGAACTAGTAATTTTTTGTTGTTTTATGAACTGCTGTATCAACAGCCCTTGATTGTAGGTAGTAATTCCTTTGGACTAGATGATCTTAAAGGTCCCCTCCAACCTAGACAATTCTATGATTCTATGATTCCAAACCTTTTCTCAGGTGTTCTGTGCTTCACTTGATTTTTATTATGGAGACTTTAATTCCCTCTGCCATTCCTGTGCCTCAGTTTCAAGGTGATTGGTGGGATCATGGCAAAATGAAAGCAAAATGCTTTCAAGTAAGACTTCTGTTTTCCTTGAAATACCACTGGCTAGATGTCTCCTTGTTTCTAAGATGAGTGAAGGTTATAAATGTATGTTTTCTTACTGTGGATAAATGCTGATTTTAAATTACATGAATGGCATTGTGTACTCTTCTTTAGTAACAGCAAATAATTTTTCTGTATACAATTGAATTATTTTATTGCTCAGAAGGAATTTGAAATGCATGGAACAATTAGGGAGACATAGTGGAGAAGAAGGAAAACTTTAGTCAGAATCTTAGCATAACTAACATGTTTGCTGATACAGGCTTTGCTCAACAAGGTTTCTAGAAAACATAAGATGAGCTTCCCCTGCACCTCCCTCCCCCATTCCCCAACCAAGAAATACAAGTTTTTATGGACAAGTTGGAGACAACCAAAAGCATGACACTGCAGGAAGTATTTTGCATTATAGAAGAAAGAAATAAATTGATATGACAAGAAATAATCATCATAAATCAAGAAATACATGGTTTAGAGCAAGCTGAAAGGATTTTACGATGAAAAGCTTGCCTTTTTAAAAAACCTCTGCTTTGTTGAAAAATATAATTTTTTAGTGTGTGATGTACCTGTTGATAAGTATCCACAAAAGAAATAGTGTAATGTGATATTAAAGTGACAATAGAGTGACCTTAATTACTGCTCCAGCAACTTGCTACTTTGTTTGCAGCAAGAGTTTTGAAAATATGGAGATTTAGTTTTACTTACTCAATGTTCCACTAATAAAGTGTAGTATCTTTCAAAAACAATACTTTGTAAGTAAGTTTTCAGTTTCTTTTTTTCCCTATAAATGTCGACACTAAGAGATTTGAACATGTCTTGAATTTAAGACGTTATGCTTGTCTTCTATAGGATTCATGCGTCATATCACTGCATGGAGTTTTTCTGTAAGCTTCAGGCCAGAAATCCCTTAAGATGAGTAGTTCGCTTTCATGCAGACTCTGAATAAATGTAGCTTCTTTTTTCTTTTTTTTTTTTTTGAGGTTCCTCCTCCCACTCCCCTCTATCAGGGAGCAAAATAGAAACATTACTGCTTGCCTGACTCACTGAAGCATGAGATTTTGCATAGATTTCCCAATATGTTCAGGGGTTTTGCATAGGATCATCAAGAGTCTGTGCCAATACCCTTCTCTTTCTGAAAGTGACTTTTCTGTGTTCAAGAGAGCTATATCTATGAAAATGGCAACAGGAATTATTTACTGACTATGCTTTAAATCACTTGTCTGTGGGCAAAATTTAAGAAATCCTATGTAACTTCTGTTGGGAGGTATTTTAGAAGAAGAATAAAGCAAATTTAATAATTATTATTTGTTATTAAAGTACTTTTTTCCCACTTTAAAAATTTTTATTGCTTCCTCCAAAGTTTTGAGGCATTTACTTCCAAGCTATGACAAGACAAGACATACTGTGACAAAGAGGGAGAGCTGACAGATAAAGGAAGAAGTTAAGTGAATCCTATGTCTTTGCTTGGAAAGTTAAGTAAAGCAGGAGCTAGTTAAGAGTTTGCAACCATCACAGGCTCCAAAGTTAAGGAATTGCAAGTTAATTCCGGTGTTAACTGCTCCTGGTGCACAGTCCTCCTGGTAGTACTTAGAGGAGAAGTAGGAAGAGCCTGCTTACGTTTTTAATTATTTCATGATCTGCTGGGTAGCAGAAATAGGAAGCCCAAGAGCTGCTACTCTGAAAGGAGCAGAGGAGCAAAGAGGAGAATGGAAAACAGAGCTGTCTCTGCATTATCTTGGACATAGGTATCCAGGAAAAGATGGTGGGATGTGAGAGGAGTATGTACCTTTCTGTTAGAGGTGAAAATGGTGAATTAGGACAGGAAATAGGCACAATGATGTTCACTATGTGACATTCTGCAAGTTTTAATAGTTGTGAATACAGTATGCCATCAGCAAATAAATTGAGAAAGTCTGTATAAATTGAGCAATTTACCTGATTAGGTCAGATTTATAAGACTTATACCTAATGTTAAAAATGCTTATGGTGAGCAATTAATTCATAGAATCAAAGATGGAAAAACCACTTAAATCATTGAGTCCAACATTAACCTAACAAGTCCACCACTAAACCACATCTCTAAGCACCACGTCTACATATTGTTTAAATACCTCCAGGGATGTTGACCACTTCCCTGGGCAGCCTGTTCCAATACTTTAAAACCCTTTCAGTGAAGAAAATTTTTCTGGTGCAACTTGAGACTATTTCCTCTCATCCTCTCACTTGTTACTTGGGAGAAGAGCCCAACCCTGATCTGATTACAACTTCCTTTCAGGTAGTTGTAGAGAGCAATAAAGTCTTCCCTCAGCCTCCTTTTCTCCAGACTAAACAACCCCAGCTTGCTCAGTTGTTCCTCATAAGACTTGTGCTCTAGACCCTCACTAGCTTCATTGCTCTTCTATGGACACATTCCAACATCTCAGTATCTTTCTTGTAGTGATGGGTCCAAAACTGAATATAGCAGTGAACTCACCAGTGCTGAGTACAAAGGGACAATGACTTCCCTGGTTCTGCTGGACACACTATTTTTGGTACAAGCCAGGAGGCTAATGGCCTCCTTGGCCACCTGGGCACACTGCTTTGTCAGCAGACAGTCTTTAAACCTCTGAAGGTTTATGCTTGAGAGGTGTCCCAAATCAGAGGAGATGCTGGTCACAACCCACTGCATGAGGGCTCAAAGGTCTTGCTTAGAGGCACTATTTATAGGGTCTGAGAAGACTGGCTTTCATCAGTTACTTTTCCATTTTGGCCCCAGTTGGACAATGAAATACTCTGGTGCTTTCCACCAGTTGCACAGGTCCAGAACTTGCTATATCTTGAAGTTCTGGTACCACCCCTTTGGGCCACAATCCAGATAATAGGTGTACCTAGACTGTCAGAGGATGATAGATTCTCATTACTGGTCCCAAGCGATAGGGGAAGCTTGATCCAGGTGTGTTGAGAGGGTGCCTTTACGTTCTGGTCCCTTGCCTTCTGCAGTTCATGCCTGACTTATGTTAGGTTGGTATGTGGCCCAGGTGGGGGAAAATTGTGCCAAGCACCGAGTGGCCTGGTGGCGGAGGGAAGTTGCACCACCACACCTGATTAGTCAGGACTGCTGATGAATGATGGAGGGTGGCTTGGTGAGCACTTCTGCCAGGTCCTGCAGTACCCTTGGGTGGATCCCATCTGACCTCATAGACTTGTGTGTGTCTAAGTGGTACATCAGGTTGCTAACTGTTTCCCCTTGGATTATGAAGGCAGGAGGAATTACAAATTTTTTGTCTTATTTCACTTGCTGAAGTGGTTAAGTGGGGTGGAGTTTAACACTATTTGAGTCATTTCCTGCTCTGCTGAAGTTTCAAAACTTCTTTCTGATTTGTTAGACTGTGCAGTTCATAAATAGCATCAACTAAGGTTTCTAGCCTTATTTTATCTTTAAGTTTGGAAAAATACCAAGGTTTTTTTCTAAGAAAATGTTAACAATGATTGTTTTAAGTGTGCATTTTGAAAGGCTACTAATTCAGATGTTTAGTTTTCAGTTAAACCTCTACTTCTTTGCAAGCCAAGGCCATTTTATTTCTCATAAGTTGTACTTATCTATACCAATTACTGTTCTCATTTCTGTTGACTCCAATGTTTATTTGCATTGATAAAAATTCTAACCATTTGTGTTTGGAACTAGTGATTTTTAATTGGCAGTCCCCACCAAAGAGATTGTGCTTTCTGAAATTTTTCTCACCTTTTGGATTTCCAGTGTAGTATTTAGAATTTCAGTTTTCTTCAAAATACCTCTGTGTACCAATTTCACCACCTGTGAAAATGCATCTGTGTTTTGGAACTCCCTTTTGGGGTCTCCATCTACTTTCCCCTTAGCCAAGGCAGAAAAAATAACTGCAACAGTAGTTTTGGCTGAGGATAAGATAAAGATTTGAAGCAAGACTCAAGAAATTAATCCAACATGGAGTTCACAAATAAGAGTGAATATTCTTCTCTTTCTTCTATGAAAACTTTAATGTTTTGCAGTTTGCAATTGGGAGATTGATTTGTTCTCTCTTAAGCAGAATTGGTAAACAACATGAGTAGGCACAGAGCCTCAGCATATAGTTTTAATTTTTACAATTCTGTTAAAATTATGTTTTTACTAAATAACTTAGCATAAGCTAATAGATTATAGCTTTGATTAGATAAATGTGAAAGATAGGTCTATGCTAAATTGGATTAACAAAAAAAAACTTAGAAAAGGGTAGTTGAAAGCTATTTACTATGTTGCTTTTCCATTGTAACACCTTTGAAATTTAGTCAGGACAACTTAGAGAGATTTGGAGTATTAGGAGAACATTCCTCTCTCCCTACCCTCCTTTAATTTGAGGTTGTAGATGCAGATTTGGGGACAGACAGTTCAGGAGAAAATGTGTCACCCCTTAATAGTTTTTTCCCAATCCTCAGTATCTCAAGTGTCCTTTTACACATTTTATATAACTATTTAATGTTACATTTTTGTACATTATTTAAAATAAAAACTAGTATTTGTTTATATGTTGGTTTAATCATAACAAACCCATAAAGTTTCTGAAAGCTTGCTGCATATTACATGTGCTGTTTTCCTATAGCTTGCTCTCTTCCTTTTGGTCAAGCTATACAAGACAAGTTCCTCTGTTTTTCATTTGCTCTCACGTTTCATGTTGTTCTTGTCTTTAGCTTGGAAGGACAGATGACATGAGATATGTGTGAGAAATTTCACTATGTAATCCTGAAGTAGGTATATTTTTGTTCTCTCATAAATACAGATGAATACTATGTCGTGTGTTAGCTGTTCTTCCTTTTCTTAAAAGAATATAAAAGTACACCTATTACTCACAAAATTTCTAGTTCCATGCCTGTGTAGGCAACTGCACAGATCATAATACCTCTTAAAGGCACTGCAAGTGTAGCAGAAAAATTTTATACATTATATATACATATATATACACATAGGTATATACATATTTACATATATGTATATACGTATATGTGTATATATATACATATATATATATACATTATGTAGTCTTGGCTATAGCAGGTTCTTTTTAAATTGTGGAGTGCTTCCAATTTTTATTTTTTTTCCAGCTAGTAGTCACACTTTATACAAGGCCTTTTTGTCTGGCCTTGGGTTTTGCTACATCTGCTGGTCTGTGACAGCATACTACCCAATAGTTGTTTGGCTTCTAGGTTATTGCAGGGTAACAGAAACCTTCCTATGCTTATCTCTTCAGTAAGGGTTGGGTTGCTACAAAATGCCGAGTGTTACTGTAATTGTTGTAACATTTCCTTCAGTAAAAATACTGAGTGATACCTTTGTATTATTGAAAGATGATAATGTGCTGAACTTCAGTCTCAGAAAGTGGTAACAATCTGTCTGACTCTACCAATAGGATTTGTTGAGTTTAATTTGTGCAGATTTTTAATTTTAACCTTTTAATTAGAATATGGTCAGAAAAAGAATTGCCTTCAAGCATTTTCAGCATACGTTTTAAAAAGGAATTAACTTGAGAAATGAGTTGCTAAATTTTGCGTCTTGAGATTTCAGTTCTGAGACAGAATACCCAGACATGAATCCTGAGGTTACACTTTTTTTTTTCCAAGGGAAAATTACATACTTCTAGCATTATAAAGAGATATCAATAGCATTATAGGAAGATACTGACTTTGAAAAACAAAAGAATAATAACTTGTTATACATATAATGGATTCCAAAGCCAAAACATCATAAGATGCTCCTGATTTTCCTTGTGTGATCATATTTTATTGTGAACCTGAGTATTGTAGTAAAGTTGCTTTTTAAGTTAAAAAGTCACTAATTTGCGAAAGGATGTAGGAGGGACCTCCTTCTGTTTAGCTTGGTCTGATTAATTACTCACCTTTGTGCCCTTAAGTTATTCTGCATTTTTCACCAATATATGACTATGCTGTTCACATTAGCAAAGGATGCAGTACATAAAGCAAGCTTATTGTACTGTTGGCTTGTCCTGTTGTAAACTGCATTTGAATGTCATGTATAAGCACTCTTTCCTCTTTACAGAAAACAACTGACCAGGCTTGTTATGGTCCCCTGAATATTGTAATGAGAAAATATGTTGTAATAGGGTTTTGGGCATCAGCGTTGCAGAAGGCATCTCTAAAGAAACTTTTCTGAAACAATCACTTTTGAGAAAATATTTGCCTTCCTTGAGTGTTGTAGTATTAGCAGTACTGGCTTTCTGGATTAGTCCATCATATTTAATTTTTAATCTCACCTCTCAGGATTGTTTTTAAACTGTCAGTATTCATATTGTTCTCTGCTAGGTGTGATAATAAATCAGATATTGAGGAAGATGTTGAAAATTAGATTACAAATTTATGAAAGAATTGTGTAAAATAACTTTTACTTGGGTATGTTTAAGCTTTTAGCAGCTTTTAGCTGCTAATTAGGGACTAATTAGGGATTTGTCCCCATGACCTTTTTTTTACCTACTTGTTCACTGTCGCAGTGAGCTTATGTTTAGAGATAGATTTAAATGGCCATGTCTGATGACATATATTTTTTGAAATGCATTTTAGCAGCTCAGATCCGTTCTTCCTAAATTGTGAACCAGCACAAACACAAATGCCTCTTGTGCACGTGCAGTCTCCGGCATGGCAGTGGTAGTTCACTGGAACCATGCAACTTTGTTACAGTTTAAAGTCCCCTAGTCTTGCAGTTATACTAATTTTTCCTTTTTCATATTTGGAATCTGAATTAATCTGCTTGAATATCTGAATCAATGTGCTTTTAATATGTTTTACAATGGGAATGCTAGCGTCTTGGCCATACTTGGTGTGAAAGAGGACACTGAAATGTGATCTTTGCAATCATGTTCCTCAGGCTGCTACTTATCCCTTATGACTTGTTTCAGTTAAGAATACTATTTTTGTTCATAATGTAGGAGCTCATGTATTAAAACTGAAAGGTCATAAGAGTTCCATTCACTATATGTTATAATTTCCAGTGGACCATCCAGAAGCCAGCAGTCCAGGGTTTATCTGAGTGTAGAAGCTTTAAAGAAGTTTGCTGTGGTTCCTCTCTAAAAAGTAGCTTGACTTCTATGCTTCTGTGAATGCTTATATCAGCATAAATAATTTAAGTAATCTTTTGATACTTTGTCTGTGTGTGTTGCAGTGGAGAATAGTAGCCTGGTGATGCCCTTGATCTCAGTAAAGTTCTAATCTTACAGATTTTCAGCACTACAGAACAACCAAGACTTTGATTGCTTCCAGTTTTTGCAAATACTTCCATAGAAATCGGTTTTAACTGTTGTTGCCTCTTAGGTATTAAAACTCTGAATTGTCTTGAAACTAACTTCTGGTTTAGCTTTTCTATCTTAGTTTCAGTTTGAGATTTTTTATATAATTCTCTTTGACTAAAAGAATTATTAGTGCCTGCATGCAACTTTGAAAATACTAAGATAGTTGGCTTTAGAGAAACTTATTAGAGAATAAGTTCTTCAAAAAGCAAACTGTTCTATGAGCATCAGAGCTGATGAAGCCTACTTTCTGCCGGATTTATGCTCTTTATCTTTCTCCTCCTTCCCTCTGCAGTGCCTCCCCTGTCATCTACCTCTTTTGCTGGCCATGCAGCAGCACATGGTATGGCTGAGGTTGGAGCTGTGTACTGATTGGCTGCTACCTGTTGGAGAGGTTAAGATGTGAGTCTTAATATGTGCCTTTTCTACATAGCAGATATTGATTTGGTGTTTTCCACCAGCAGCTTTGGGGTGGGATTGTGTTGAGACTTGAAGAAATTTGGTCTTGAGTCTGTTTTCAAATTTGATTGAAGCTAGCCAGCAGATTTGAAAAGCAACCAGCTGAGGGTGTAATCAACAAGACTCTCTGCTAGAAGCAGTTTAGTGCTAGAAGCAGTTTAGTGCTAGAAGCAGTTTAGTTTTATTGATAAACTATTCTTGGGTAGAGGAATTATGAAAGAGCTTCCGTTGCACAATACTTTGTCTTTCCACTTCTTTTTCTCCACTAGTTCGTGTGTTTTCACTTGTAATTTTCTATCCTCTTCCTTTACTCTGAGGGGCCTCCAATCTGACATATGAGCGTGCACGCTCCAGTGCAGAGACCAGTGAACTACAACAGCAGCCTGAAGGTTTGAACACGAGCACTGTACTAGGAAATGCCATAAAGACAGAAAGTTGTAGAAGCTGCTTTTGGCTGGAGGTTGGAGTAGATGACCTTCTGAAGTAATTTTCAACCTCAGGAATCCTGTGACCCTATGGTCCTATTCCTAGTTAGAGCAGCACGTTTACAATGCGGCAAAGGGTGAGCAGGTGGATCCAAATTCCAGCTTAGATCCATCTCCACATTGCTAGTTCAGATTGACCAATGCACCTTCCTCTTACTAATTGTTGTGGGGTAGGATTTTATTTTCTTTTTTCTTCTCTTAAAGCCTTTGCAGAGAAATGTTCAAGCTTGATCTTTTTTGAAGTAACACAGTAGTTTTTTGTTGGACATGCAAGAGGTTGATTTATGAAGCTATTGTTTGTTTTCATAGAATCATAGAATGTTTAGAGTTTGGACCTTAAAGATCATTGAGTTCCAATCCCCCTGCCATGGACAGGGACACCTCCCACTAGACCAGGTTTTTTGAGGGTATTTGGATAGTTTTTAGGGCATTTGAATAGTCTCTCAGTCTAACTCTGAAATAAGTAGCACGCAAGTATCATTAGAGGTTTATTACACAGATATCACACAAAGAGAACAGCATGGTATTCTAAAATAAGAATTCTTGCTCCATTCTTTTTAGTATTACAGCTACTGACACTGTAGTTTTCTGAGTTTGTGGCTTTGAAACATAAAGTGTTGGTACATTTTAGAGCAAATGTTGAGGAGTTTGATATATCTGGTTTGAAAAGATTCTGCCATCTTTTCTTTAAGGTGTTTTATTTTAACCTTTGGGAATTTCAGCCTTAAAGAAATCTATCTTTTAAAAAAAAGGAAAATAAAAAAAGACTACTACCAAATCATAAATCTTTACCCTCCCAATAACTTCCACTAATCTGTTTCTACACTTTAAGTCCTATCAGGCACTTATCTGTAGTTACATTCCTGAAATTATTCATGTAATTTATTTCTGTATAAAACTACCCTCAGTTGTTGGATGGGAGCTTAGCAATACAGATAAAATCAGTGATGTATAATAGGTATAGTGATATTCTAGGCTGTATGTAGATTGGGAAAATATACATTCTTGTCAGAAATTAATAAAAGTCAACCTACTTTTCAGTATATTTAGATCCAAACTAAAACGTGTCTTTCTAATTCTGAAAACACAATGTAGAGGATAGAGGTGTGATGTGATTATTGTTCAGTTAGCAGTAGACTTTAATCTCTCAAATAGATTAATTCAATTTCTGAAGACTTGCAGTTGGACAAAAGTTTTGTCTTGTCCCTTAGATTGAAGCTGTGACAGGGGACTAATTAAAATTAACTGTAGTTTCAAGGCCCTGAAAAGTTGGTAATGGGATTTTTGGAGAAAAATCTCCTTACACATGGCTTTTCTATTTGACTTGTTTTCTTCTCTGGACAACTCTGTGGTGCCTAACAAAAGCCAATCAACATCCTTTATATGCTGTTTGTAGTGCTCTGGATTTAATACAGTATGAAAAAAAGTTCCTTGGTCCTAAGGTGCTTTTTTGTGTCCATATCCCGTTCCTTTTATATAATTCTTTCCAACAGTGTTTTTAGTTTTTTCCACTTTCCACTGAGCTGGTTAGCTGAAAGATAACCATCTGCATAAACAGTTATAGACATGACCAGAAATTTAATTAAAATGTAACTACATGTAGAATATGAGAGTAACTGATGCTTTCAAAATTTGGTATGAATTTAAACTCTTTTTTATGTTCTGTGATCTGTTACCTATTAAGGACAAATTTTATGGAGAAAACTAGTCTGATTAGCACTGATTTAACTTCTCTACCTGCATGGATTATTTCAAGGATTGTATGACATCTTAGATGAATATGTCAATTGGAACTGCAATTTTTATACTGCCATTTTTGTGTGAGAAATATTTTTTATCTTTTTTGAGGTGTGTGGGAAAAATGAAATTTAAAAAAAATCAAATGGATATATTATTTGTGTGGCTGCTAGCACATTGGCAGGTTTTATCCCCTATTACTCATTAACTAGCATATTTAGAAACACCTCTAGAACGGTATAGGCTGCCTGTGCTATACCTTGAAACATAAAGAATATTCTATCTTAACAAATTTAGTTGAATACAAGTATAGTTTACTGGGGAAGAGGAAATGTAGCCAAGACACTGACATCAATGAACTGGGAGTGCTATGCAGTGATATAGCTGATCCCTAGTATGGTGCAAGTTGTGTCATTGAGTATGTGCAACGGAAGCATCCCTTTGAAGATACCAAATGAAAAATTACAGTATGCAGAAAAGCATGAAAATGTTTTCTGGAAACAAACCTCTTGATCATATGTGCTGTAAAAGTGTTTCTCATTCTGTAATTCAGTAAGCTATCTTTGACATATTATAATCATGCCTTTTGTTTATCATGTAACATATGGTTTTGTCTGTTTCAGATCGAATTCAGTTACCCAGGAATATGATTGAAAACAGTATGTTTGAAGAAGAGCCTGATGTGGTTGACTTGGCAAAAGAGCCTTGTTTACATCCCCTGGAGCCTGATGAAGTGGAATATGAACCAAGGAGCTCCCGGCTCTTGGTGCGTGGCCTTGGAGAGCATGAAATGGATGATGATGAAGACGATTATGAGTCATCAGCAAAATTGCTGGGGATGTCGTTCATGAACAGAAGCTCGAATCTCCGGAATAACATGTCTGTCTATAGGCAAAATCCAAATGGATCATGTTCAGTGCTCTCTACGAGGACCATGGTGGTTTGCACAGTTGTTCTTGTGATTGCAGTTTCATTAATAATGGTGATTTACCTTCTTCCTAAATGTACCTTTACCAAAGAAGGCTGCCATAAAAAAAATCATACAATGGAACTAATATACCCTTTGGCAAGCAATGGAAAAGTATTTCCATGGGCAAAAATTAGACTTCCTACCGATGTTGTACCACTGCATTATGATCTTGTCTTGCAGCCAAACCTAACTACTCTGAAATTTGCAGGCTCAGTAAAGATAGTGGTTAACGTAGTCCAGGTAACTTGGAAGATTGTACTTCACAGCTCAGGACTCAATATCACAAAGGCAACCATTACTTCAGCAGGAGGGCATCAAGCAAAGCCAGTTGAATTCCTTGAATATCCATTGCATGACCAGATTGCGATCATGGCTCCTGAGGCTCTCCTTGTAGGACAGAATTATACTGTCAACATAGAATATTCATCTAATTTATCAGATACCTATTATGGCTTTTACAAAATTTCTTACAAGGATGAGAATTCTAAGCAAAGGTATGTCCACAAATACAGCTCCTCTATTCTGTTACTTCTAGATTGTGCTTTGATAATAGAAATAACAAGGGTTGCTTTTTGTGTTGGATGTTTCTTGCAACTGATTCCTATTGAGCAAAATAAATCTTTAATCTCCTGATTAATCTACCTGAAAAATGTTTCTCATGGATGAATTCATTAAGTCAGGGCAGCCTCTCTGTCAGTTAAATGTAGTGCAGTACAGTGTTGCAGGTAGCTATAGTGTGGGTTTTTGTTTCCTTAGTTTTTACTGTGTTTGGAAATTCTACCCACATCTCTTGAATCCCAGAGTCTCAAGGTAGAGACTGGGGGAACAAAGTCCCACCATTGTAGGAGAAGGTCAGTTTCAAGACCATCTGAGGAATCTGAACATATACCAGTCCCTGGGCCCCAATGAGATCCACACCATAGTCTGAAGGGAAGTGCCAAATACAGTTGCCAAGCTGCTCTCAATCACATTTGAAAAGTCATGGCGGTCAGGCAAAGTCCTCCGTGACTAGAGAAACAGGAAACATCATACTAATTTTTAAAAAGAGTAAATCACTGCTATCTACCAAGAAGATCAATGAAATCACCACCCACCACCACCCATTTCAAATGGGCATTACACTGGTCATGTACTTAGGAGTTCATACCTTTGTTGGCACATAATTGTCCATGCAGGTTTTCTAGAAACAGCAGTTCAATAAACAAAAGATGGAAATACTAGTATGACAGGAAAGTAGTTTTGAAGGGCCCATAAAACTACTGTTAACTAGAGTAAAGACATAAAACATTTACCAGCTTGTACTAAGAAATGCTAAGATCTAAAGCTTAAAAAAGTTAAATGGGATGCAAAGAAAAAAACAAGAAAAAGCAGTGTTATCGGTATTACAAGTCTTTGCAACTACAGAGAGCTTGTATGGAAAGGTAGATTTTGTTTCCTGAAATGGGACAGCAGAACTTACAGTTAGCACCACCAACCCAATATTTTACAAACTGAAAACATAGACTCGAAATTATTCTTTGGGGAGAGGATCATGCTGAGATTGTGCTTACTTTCAGTTGCTTAAAGCAAGACCCTTCATTGAGCTGTTGCAAACTTTTTCAATGAGACTGCATGAAGAATAAAACATAAGTGTGGTAAACTAGATCATAGTATTTCTCTCTGCAGTGAGATATGATAACTATATGCTGCTAATGTTTGAAGTATTTAAGTCCCTCAATGCTAGCTCATCTTTAAAAAAATAGGCAAAACAAGATACTGCGTATAAAGATGATCTCATAGACTGTTAGGAAGCTGTGTAACACAATAAAGATGTATTTCTATCCTATTCTCTAAATAAAAAAACAGGATATTTTTTTTCAGGTCCAGCAAGCCTCTCTTACTAGCAACATATATTTTAACCATATCTTGTTTGTTTTTCTAAAGTTTACTCACAGTTTGCCTTTAAAACTCTCTTTATCTAGATCCTAGTGGGTCTATGACAGTACTGAAGTGTACAAGAAAGTAAGTTAGCTGTAACAATTGTTTTCAAATATATGCAAAACCTGGTACATTGCAATGGACTGTGCAACATTAGGGTTTTTTTTTTTTAATTGATTAGTAACAGATATGGCAGGAACTTTCTCCGCTGCACTCCCATGTGTTCCTGTTGGTCCTTATGTGAGGTAGTCTAAGGGGCTTTCTTGAAGAAATCAAGAATTTTAAGAAATAAATTTGGGTTAAAGGATTGCTGATCTGTTTCAGTTTGCCTGATTCTCTGGTGAGGGTGGGTGTGTTTTACGGGAGTGCAAATGTAGATGGCTGTTCAGATCCCCCAAATAAAGTGCTGGTTATAAGCCTCTTATGAAAGGGCTGTTCCTGAGTATATACTAGAACATTATAGTGTATGCATTATCATTAGAGAGAATCTCTTGCCACTTGGGAAACTGCTGATAGACTTCAGAATTCCATCATCATAACAAAAATGCCACAAGTTGGCCCTCTGTTGTGGAATGCATTAGATAATAAAAAATCACAAAGGGTGTAGATTGCATCAGAGAGAACTAACCTCAAGATGAAATTAGAGTTAAGTAGCTTATCACAGACAAAGACACACATTACCATGAAGTGGGAGTAAGAACACAGTAAGTGTAGAAGGCAAAAATCACTTGACTGATTAGCCTCTTTTTGAATTTCCATGGTTTTCCTATTCTGATGTAGCTGAAGCTTTATTTTGTCTTTGTATTTACTGTAGTACAAAGAGAATGTGTAAGTGTTCACAGAGGAAAAAGATGATTGGTCAGGAAGTTATTGAGATTTTGTCCCCTTTCAGTCCACTGCTACCTGCTTTTGTTCAGGAACAGGATGTAGCACATGCTTTAACTTGCACATTTTTCAGTAAATCCTTTTCAGATAACTCCTCATTGATATCTTCATTTCCATTGCCCTGTCTGTCTCTTCTGTATCCAGGGGCTTTGTCTCTGTATGCTTAATGTCAGTGGTTTTACAAATGCAGGCTACTTTGATAATCTCTATTGTTACTGTATTCCCTGTATAAAACTCAAGGTATCAAGCTGCTTTACAAGAAAGTGTAATTTCTTCTAGTTTAGTTTTACTTTCTTGTGAAGATTTTCCATATTGCCACAAAAGCATTAAAACTATCAAATGGCAAAATAACTCACTATTGTCAGATGCAAATATAAAAAATAAGAAGTTGTGCCTTATTTATATTTTTATGCAGAATGGTTCTTTGTAGTTTGTTTTTCTTTTATAACATCTTAAGGTGAAGGGGAAAAAAAGAGAAAGAAACCTACTGCACCAATGTCAAGATTATTGGTGAGGGAGAAGAGATGAGTAAGAAGTTGAAAGCAGGCATGGAGATTAATATTATGAACTGTCAGCAGTGTGCCTCCTCAGAAAAGTTGTAGAAAAGAATGTTACAGAAGAAAAATAAAGAAAAGAAAAATAAACCCCCCCAAACTTGTGGGTAGCTTGGCCACCCCAAATCAAACAAAAGACCAAAAAAGTCCAGGAAATACAAGGATTAAATTCACAAATTTCCTGTTGAGCTCCATGGGTTGTCTTGCTGGAGCAGAATACAAGTTGGAGATGCTCTCTAGGAAAACCTGTAATCTCTGCAGCTGGTTAGTATCAAAATACTGGAGAAATAATGTAGACTTCTGAGGATGTCTCTTGTGATATGACTAGCTGTTGGATTAGAGACAGGACAGTGCATGAACCTACACAGAATCCATCTCTTAGCCAGCAAAGGCAGCAGGCATACAATTAGATGAACTGTGGGAGCATCTGCAGCAGGAAGCATGACAATTAGACGAAAAAGCTTCCTTGTAGTCCCATCTGTTGCTGGGGTTTCAACACTTTCATTTAGTGGACATGCTCACTAATTTAATTTTTCAGTCTCCTTTTTGTTCTCTCCTGTTGGAAACTAGCTGGCTTACATATTCATGATTGCTCTGCAATTGTGTTATTCCACTTGTATTCTTCTTTGCTAAGAAAGCAAAAAACAGCCAAGCAGATTAGTCCTCAAATAAATACTTTTTTTTTTAAAAAAAAACCCTTTTGTTAATGAAACATTTATTCTGACTGGACAAACCTTGTCATCTACCATTTAGAAAGCTTCTCCCATAACAAGCTGTTACAGGATTTGGAGGGAAAATGACTGTTCTGTCATAATAAAATGACATTTATCCTTTTCATAATTCTTAATTTGCTCTTTTCTACTCTTCCCATTAGGTGGTTTGCAGCAACTCAGTTTGAACCTCTGGCAGCAAGGTCTGCTTTTCCATGCTTTGATGAACCAGCATTTAAAGCTACTTTTCTAATCAAGATAAAAAGGGATGAGAATCTTTCTACTCTGTCAAATATGCCAAAGGTACCTGCTTTTGTAGAGGAATTTTAGTAAAGCTGCTGCATAGGTAATCTGTTTAAGTGCTTTGTATTGTGTTTTTGTTGCATTATAGTCCAGGGGATTGACTTGAGTGGATAAGCTATAAATTATGTGAATTTATAATAAAACAATTATCTGTTCCTCAAAGACTTAAACCAAGTAACTTTGTAGAGAAAACAACTGTCCAATGCACACCACAGTCTAGGATGTTATTGCAGGGACAGTTGAGTGGCTATGGGAGGGATTCCTGTTGAATTTAAAGGAACCTGTTTTGCAGTTTTGTTTTTGGCCGTATCAGTCTCAACAGCCCTTAAGATTTGCTTTTGAGTTTCCTATGTTTGAAGATACTGCACATGTGCATAATACTAGAATATCTTTATCAATAATTTGGGTAACTAGCAACAGTCTCTGTGAAAGACGTGCTGATCTTGAAGGATGTGCTTTTGGGCCTAAACGAGGGGACATAGAGTATGAATACAGAGACAACCCCAGAATATGAATGAGGGATATGAAATTCCTTCAGGCAACATCTTGTAAGAGCATATCTGAATTTTATGGTGATGGTCACCAATCTCCATTAAGTCTTTGGAGAAACCTTTATAGAAGCCTAAATCAGGCAGACAGACCAGCAAGACTAATTTATTACCTACTCTGTGTCTGAACTATGTGCTGCCTCATCAAAACATTACCACCATTTATAACCCAACAGAAACTCATTAATTTTACATCCAAAGTTTATATCCAGGTCTAAGGGCACTTTATTTGTTGCTCTTGTCTTCACTGAAAGAAGAAACAGACTCTGCTGGACAACTACTCTGTGTTATGTAAACAAGAAAAGGTGCTCACTCACTTTCCTCTGCTAGGAGTGGAACAACTGGCGAAGGCAACTTTCCTCAGCTTCCATAGTTCTTCATGTACAAAAAGTAAACTATGGTTTACCATTGCTGCATGTGTGCAGTGAACATTGCTGAGTTTATTGCACATAGTTGCTAAAAATCTATCCCATTCTTCAGTGTAACTTCCACAGATGATGGGTACTCTGAAAGATTCTGATGTGTTTTCTGAAAGACCAAAAGCATTTTTCTTTTCAGCTCTTCTGTTGCCCCACACTACCATAGAATGTTTATTGCTACCCTGATCCTGTATATCCTGTTCCTTATCTCTGATAACATCATTGTAAAGATGATAAAGGATATTCCCTGACAATTTTAATCCCTATAAGTTGAGACAGAATTATCTAGTATATCTCTGGCGTCTAGTGTCTTGGTTGCAAGCTTTAACTGATAATGTTTTATAGGTGGAGTGGAGGCAAAATAGCCATCAAATTCTTCACTGTAGTTTGTGGTTGGCTGTTGAAGGAAAATGGTTGGGGACAATTCAAGAACAAGGAGGGGTTGCTAGGTGCTACTATAATTGCTACAGTAGCAATTAGCTGCCTCCTGTCCTTCAGTATGTCTGCTAATGCCCAATGTGGTAATAGACTTCTCAAGAAGAATAAGTAAGGTCCCTCACGGTAGCAAGCAGGCATATCTACCTCCTTCGTTTCTTTCACACCATATGTCTATGTGCAGCACGTCCGAGCTGCCTTTTCAGTAAATGCTTCTTTGAGTCATTTAATCTAGCCCCTCCATTACCTTCCTTACTGTTTCCTATGATTTCACTCAGATTTCATGTCTTTTGTGCAAGGTGTTTATGCTACTTTAGATGGACATAAACTAGTCATCTTGGAAACTACTGCATGTGTTTGTGGCATTGGGCAAGACTCTGAGATTTCAAATAGTGTCTTCCTGCAAATTATGCAAGTGGGTTACTTGATGCAGCAAACAGTGAATGTCAGTAGTGGGATAGAAGCAGGCTTTTCAGCTTTCCTGAGACACTCTGCAGAGAAGCTACTCAGAGCTCAAGCTCTGTATTGCCAAGAATTGTGATTTAACTGGTCCAAACAAGATTATTATAATGACAATAAGTTTAAGCTTAAAAATATTTTCCTCTTGAAAGCTGACAGTTATATTTTCAGTGGCAGTTAAATGTTAAATCATCATTTGTTTTGAAATTATCTTGTCTAAAACTAGGGTTTTTGTTGTTTTTTAAATGTTTGTGGTTTCTGGAAACAAACTTACTTGTGAAGTTTCAGAAGGCACATGAACTGTAATCCCTATCTCCAGACCTTTACAATTCTGCACTACAGTGATTTTAAACATTTGGCTTTATTCTTTATGTAATTTACATTTATGAAGGACTATACAGAAAATTACTTTTAGGCATCTAGCATGCCTTTCCAGGTCTAATATTATAGAAAAACTTCTGCACTAAAAGTAATTGAAGATACACCATGTTATCTTACTTCAGAAGACTGAGCAGACAGTTTCTTTTGGCAGTTTAAGCTGGGCATGAACTAACTGAAAACTTTGGGCTTTCTTCACTTTTTAAAATGCAGTTCCTTCTGATTTGTAAGGGGGTGTGTGAGGGTTTTTTTGTTGTGCTATTATAAAATAATGAGTGTGTTTGGTTACCTAGTTTTGAAGAGGCTTCTGTGAAGACACTGATGTTTAACTCATGCAATACCAGTACTTTTAGTAGGCTATGCTGAACTGCGTCTTCGATCTGGCCTAAAGCTCTCTTGACTTAACGCTAATCTTTATGCTGATTTTGGATTATACTGGGTATATAAGCTTAAATGTTCCAGGTCTCCTTAAATTTTGTTCCATCACGAGTAGTTTCTGAGTATCATCTGTCCCACTGAAACATAACCTAAGTATAAAGATGTTCTGCAAGTTTGCTTATAAACTGTTTGTAGCTTGAAGTAATTTTTTACCATTGATTCCTTGCATGTCTTAGTGTTCTTTTGTCTGCATTAATAACAACGTTTTCCTTTCTCATACAGAAAGCCACTACTCCAGTGACTGATGGAATTGTTCAAGATGAGTTTTTTGTGAGCTTGAAGATGAGCACCTACCTAGTAGCCTTTGTTGTTGCAGACTTGAAAAACATCAGTAGGGAAACTAATGGGAGTCTGGTATGTTTTTTACACCTTCAGTTCTCCCTTACCCCTCCCAAGCCAACCATCCAACCAAAACAGGACAAAAAAAACCCCAAACCAATAAGCAAACTCTGTCTCTTTCAAATTTCTTTATTTTCTTGGTTTTATTGTACTCACTATAGGTAGGGAACAAAAACCATATGCTATAACATGGATTCACTTCAGGATTTATACCAGATTGAGACTTTTACAGCAAGAGACTCAGCATCAGGTTTTGTTAACAGTGGAAATTTACAAAATCTAAAATTTTTAAGAGCTTTCAGAGTTGCAAGCTTTAATTGTTTAGTTTAATGCTTCATCTGTGAGGGATTAATGTCATGCAAACCAAGAATTTTTTGAATGATGTACAGAAAGAAACATTACAGTTCCCAGGGGAGCCTACATACTATTTCAGGCAGTGCTGCAAATATGTTCTATACCTAAAAAAACCCATGCTCTGTAGTAAAGGAAATTTAGTCTGTCTGCATTTAGTCATTCGAATAAATGATTTCATTTTAGCTTTTTTGTTTTTCCAAAGGTTCCAAAAATCAAAGAGTTGGTCCCGTTTGATCTTTTCCTTCATGAGTATATGGTCTGCAGGGTCAGTGAGCAGTTCCTACAATGTATGCCATTAAAGTAACTAAAGAAAACACATGTCAATGGTAGGAGATGCTCCTTAATCTAATTTTAGGAAGTTCAGGAGTTTCATGTGAGCACTGATTTTCATGACTCTCTAGTAGGTAATGCCTGTTTGTGGTGAAATGTTGGAAGTGCCAGTAGCTACCTAAAAAGAGCTGTATTTGAACTGTATTCTGGTAAAAGCATATAGCCAGTTCTTTACCAGGCAGAAAACTGATCAGTCTACTAAATATTTCATGTCTGCAGAGAGCCTGAAACAGCTATATATGGAGTGTGCTTTGCTTTGTTCGTAACAGTGAGACTAGCTTGCATGAATTGTCAGTACTTCAGGCGTATGTGATGGCACAGGCATATAGGAGAGGAGAAGACTAAGAGATGTATTCTAACTAAGGAGAAAGGTTCTTAACCGTGCTTCTCCTTCATTCTGATCAGTAAGATTTGACCAAGCTAGAGGAGTCCAGCAGACCTTTAGAAGGCACCAAACATGAGGGAACTAGCAATATGTAAAAGTACTTGCCAGTTAAAGGGAAAAAGCATAAGACTCTAGCTAGTGTTGCCAACAGTGTCTAGTAAGCAAGAGAGACTGTAAGAAGGAAGCATATAATGATGTTTACCATGAAATACGTTCTCAGAATGCTCCCAGCTATTTGTGGCTGGGAAATTCAAAGAATTTGAGCTAACCAGTTCATACAGAATAAGTTTATTGTCATAAGTGTTATAAGATATCTTACAGTTGAAGTAAGGTTGCTTTGTGTTCATAATGCAGTGAGATTTTTCTCTACTCCAGAAGATCCTGGGGATTGTTTATGTTTTTTCTTTGAGCTTAAGATTTGCAGCTAATAATATTTCTGTACTTCAGGAACACCAGGTTACATTCTTTGTGGCATGTGCTTGGTTGAAACTGAAAAATTAGAAGGTCACCCTATCCGTCCATTTGAAATGTCATTTTTTACCTGATTTGTAGCATAGTAAGAGTGATTTTAATTTTTTTTTTTTTAATAGAACAGGAAAATTAGCCTCAAGATATTTTGTATTTGTGTCCTAAGGGGTGTACTAAACCTGGATCAACCTGTTATTATTTCTTGAGAGAATTTCCTGCAGATGATACTAATGTCATCATACTGATAGCCTGAACTTCTAGATTAATTGAGGTATGCAGGGAAGGTCACAGAATCAGAGAATGAGATGGGGTTTGAAGGGACCTCTGGAGATCATCTAGTCCAACTCCCCTGCCAAAGCAGGTCCACCTAGAGCAGGTTGCACAGGAACATGTCCAGGTGGGTTTTGAATATCTCCAGAGATCGAGACTCCACCACCTCTCTGGGCAGCCTGTTCCAGTGCTCTGCCACCCTCAAAATAAAGAAGTTCCTCCTCATGTTTAGGTGGAACTACTTATGTTCCCAAGTTTGGGCCAGTTACCTCTTGTCCTGCCACTGGGCACCACTGAAAAAAGACTGACCCCACCCTCCTGACACCCACACTTTAAGTATTTATAAGCATCGATCAGATCCTCCCTCAGTCTTCTCCAGTCTAAAAAGACCCAAGTCCCTCAGCCTTTCCTTGCAAGAGAGATGCTCCAGGCCCCAAATCATCCTTGTAGCCCTCTGCTGTACCCTCTTCAGCAGTTCCCTGTCCTTCTTGAACTGGGGAGCCCAGAACTGGACACAGTACTCCAGATGCAGCCTCACCAGGGCAGAGCAGAGGGGCAGGATGACCTCCCTCAGTCTGCTTGCCACACCCTTCTTGATGCACCTCAGAATGCCATTGGCCTTCTTGGCCACAAGGGCACATTGCTTGCTCATGATCATCTTGTTGTCCACTTGTCACTGAATAACTCATCAGGGAGTATAAAAGGAAATGGATATATTTCTGTTCACATAGAGCATTTTTGAGAACCTTCCTTAAAGGCCTAAGCCCTGAATTGTTCTTGTATACACATTGGTCAATTGGTCTGTCTGTATTTTGACTAGTGAATGTCTAGCAAAAAAATTAACTCTTTACTGACAGCTACATAACTACTATTTGCAGCTTAAGTGTGAACTCCCAAAACAGTGTCCTATCTGTTTCAGGAACTTCTGTCAGCTCGTCTTTTAATTCTAAAGCTTTTGTAGCTGTACATGTCAAAATAATTTCTCTTCTCTGTTTGGACTAGGTATCTGTCTATGCCATACCACAGCATCTAAACCAAGCTGGGTATGCCCTAAACACAGCAGTGAAACTTCTGGAATTTTATCAAAAATACTTCTTAATAAAGTACCCTCTTGAAAAATTAGGTAAGTTTTTTTTTTTAACCTTTTTTTAAACTGAAAAAGAAGCCCTAAACAGGGCTCAGAAACCCATTCTGAGAAATGCAGGGGAATTTTCATTCTGAAATGTTGTGCTTAAAAAGAAAAGATAGCATAAAACATCTGTAAAATAATGTTCCCCCAAAATTATTAAAAAAAAAATCATTAAATGTTTGACTGAGTATGAGTATTAAGTTATTCCCGAGTTGGAAAATTTTTGTGAGTTTTTGACAGTGTATTGCTTAGACTTGTACATAACATCAAAGAAATAGTTTGGTCTAAGTTTAATGTGATGTGCTTTGGTAGGGAGATACAGAATTCTCAGTGTGTGAACCATGTTCACTAGTGCAAAATCTGCAGCCTGACTTCTCTGCATGTATTTGTTTGACTGGAAAGATAATGAGATGCAGTCTTCTAAAACAGTACTTTCAGTAAGGGCAGCCCCATTTCCTCCTTACTTGTGTGCATGCGAGATCAACAAGCAGTGTCTGTGTAGTGCTTTAAGTTGTTTTATTGTATAAGAGTACTGCTAGAGAAGCATGGTTATAAATCTGTGGGACTTCTATGCTTTAGATGTAAGCACGTGCCCACACTACAGGATTTAAATAACGAGGGGCTTAGGGATTATGTAATAGAATATGTAGACTTGAAATACAGAATTGCTTTAACTAGCAGTTTTTAAAAGCTTTTTTCAAATCTTTTGCAGATCTGGTAGCAATTCCTGATTTTCAGTCCGGTGCAATGGAAAACTGGGGCTTGATCACCTTCCGAGAAACAGCACTCTTATTTGACAATAATACTTCTTCAGCAAGGGATAAAAAGTTAATAACTGCAGTGATAGCACATGAGCTTGCCCATCAGGTACTAGGTTGGGGAGGTCATTGTTTAAATGTGGTGGGTTTTTTTTTTTATAAAAATGTAATTCTGTCCTTAAATTCACCCCTGCCCTCACTGTGCCTTGCATCTCTTCAGAATACCTGCAGATATATTTTCTCCAGTTGCAGCTCCATCATGACATATTTAGTTCTTGCAAAAGCATTATTGTTGTTTTGACTGAACTTGATTTTGCCACAAGATAAAGCTGAGGATGGATGGAGTGTTACTGTACTCATTTGATTTTATTTCTGAAAAAGAATGACGTTTTTGGTCTTTCATAGTGGTTTGGAAATCTAGTAACTATGAAATGGTGGAATGATCTCTGGCTGAATGAGGGATTTGCCACGTTCATGGAGTACTTTGCCATGGAGGAGGTTTTTCCAGAATTACATTCAGTAAGTACTTTCTGTGATTTACACTTAGGAGATTTGTAATGTTGACCGTAAAGGACTTATAAACTTCTATTGAAATTCACTTTGGACACCACTGAAATCTCCTTTACTTTGGCACCTTCAGTATATTGGAATTTGTTTTGGCTGGGCTTTGGGAAGCGTACTTTGGTTTTGTGTTGTGGGGTTTTTTTATTCTTTTTTGTTTTGGCTGTAGTCTACATGCAGTCTCTGTGCTTTGTGTAGGTTAGAGCATTCTGCATAAAATAGCTGGTGTTAAAAGGTGTAGGTGTCTATATATCAAATTATAACTTAAAATCTTTATACAGGAAGTCCAGGTGTGGACTTGCTGACCAAGTTTGTCTGCCTCTACTTTTTCTAGTAGACTTCGGAAGCACTAAAGCTTTAGGTTACTAAATATGCCTAGAGTAATTACTGTTTTTCCATCGTTGTGGTACTTGCTTCTGTCCGAATTAGTTTGGGATTCACAAATCATGGGACCTGGTATAAAAGTATTATATGGTCCCACCCCATGAATTCTGATAGCACTGAGTTACACTAAAAAAGCACTGCTCCCACAGGCAGTTCTGATTATACATATGGCTGAAGGGTAGAATCTTTTTCATATAATAACCTAGCACTCATTTAAAAACTCACTCAGGTACTAAGTGACCTAGTTTTCCAGACTCTGGAAAAATTGAAGGATCCAAACTTGATCTTTCCTTTCCAAGGAAGGGATAGCAGCTACTGCTATAAAGCATTCCTGTCAGTGAATGCAGATAGAGAAACAAAGATTCGTGGAACTAAATGGAGGGGGCAGTGGAGAGACTAATTTTGTATCCTGGGTAAAGATATCTCCTGGGGGAGGAGATACTGGGGCTCTGGAACCAGCTTCCAGGAGTGTGTGTGATTGACATTAGTCATGGGATTAAAAACCTGATACATACCATTTCCTACTTGCTGGATTGTGTTCTTCTCAGCATTCTGACTGAGTGTGAGTTTTGAGTTCTTCATTCACCCGTGTTACTGCATTAAGAAACAGGTTGCTGACTTGGTTCAGTAGCATTCTTTCTTGGAGCTGGATGTTTAAAACATTTTTCATTTGGTCTAACATGGTTATTGAGTTTGATGGCCACTGAAAGCATGTTTGCACAGCTGTTCTCCTTGTTGGGGTGCATATGTGGTGAGGGAGGACACAAATGTCTAATGTTTTAACAGGGACTTGAATACTTAATTCTGAGATGTGCCTGACAAGGTGCCTTCACCAACACATCTCATCTCACCACTTGATGGTGCCAAAATGTGTTTTGGTAAAAGTAAAAAAAAAATCACTCAGAACTTCTGCATTAAAAATTTTAAAAGTTATCTTTATTGTGTTGTACACAGGTATTGCTCTTTTTTTTTTTTAACTCTTTATGTGTAGAGCAATCTGTGTGTATAGAAAATTGCTTAAGTCTCAACGAAATGAAATGGACAAATACTAGTACAATCAGCTTCAGTGTTTAGAGTTGTCTTGTTCTGGTAACAGTATAATAAATTCAAATATCTTAATTCTAGAAAAGGAGGAAGAGTCTTTGGTATTAGGATCACTAGATAAGGTTTACATTCACACAATCATCACTGTAGTGAGTGATTATTTCCCTAGACTTCCTGCTTTAATATTAAAGCATACTAAAGAAGTCATGCTTTTGTGTTTCCTGCTTGCTGTAAACAGACCACTGATGAGCCAAGTCTGAAACTCACCACACAGTTACTTAGTAGGTACATTTGTTTTCTCTGGTGCTAATGATGCATTTACCTGAGACAGCAGCTTAAGGGTCTGGACAATGATGCAAACTCAAGAGTGAGATTCCACTGCTAAAATGTGTCAGGGAAAGAGCAGATTTTACATATGCTACCCTGATAATTCTTTTGCTGCCTCCATTGGCAGGAAGGCAAGCATTGGCGTGTTAGACCAGTGAAAGAGCAAAGCAGACACAACTTTTATTGTTCTGCTTACCATATATGTTCTAGCTTCTCAAGCACTTAAAAATGTTTTTTTTTTTCTAGGATGAAGATTTTCTTAACTTAATTTTCAAGGCTATGATGAAGGATTCTTTGAATTCTTCACATCCAGTTTCTTCTGCTGTTCAGTCTTCAGAGCAAATTGAAGAAATGTTTGATGCACTTTCTTATATCAAGGTAAGTTTGAAACATTTGGAGAGTGATAAATTAACTGTGCCTCAGCGCAAGGAATGCTCAGGAAGATGTAAGAGAGGGGACCCAGTAGGTAAAACAAGATATCCAGTTAAACATATATTCTTCTTCTGATAGCAGACTGTAACAAGTGCTTAACAAAAGAGTAACAAGGAACTTATTGAAGCAATCCCTCTTTTTTATACTCTCTCTGCTTTAGAGAAACAGTATTTTAGAGACTTTGTGAGCTGGAGGGTTGCATATGGAACGTGAAATTATTTCACTACATTATCCTGGTTGTCTGTAACTTGATTATTTCTAATGCCTAGTGAGGATTGTGTGTGAGGTTTGTTTTTTTAAAGCATCGCAGTTCCTCACTTGAAAATGCATGAGAGAGAAATATATCTATATTTGCCAAATTAGCTCAGGTGTTTGATACTGTGTGCCATGATTTTGGTAGTATTGGAGGAAAGCCTGTCATTTTCCCCCACCACTCTCTGTGTATACTTGTACTTTCATCTAATAAGAAACCATGGAGACTGCTCGTGCTTACTAGAAAACAGTCAAATACTACATCTTCCTAAGCTCAGTGGAATACAGTTCCTACAGCTGTCTTGGTTTCTGATTTCTTTTTGCAAGTCTCAACTGGTCAACAAGTCTTGTCTGGCATTCTTGAGTAGTCTTGAGATGCCAAATGAGCCTGCAATAGCGATATGATTCTGTTTATTTTGGTCTCCGTTTTCTCAACTACAAGAATAGAGATGTGTGATCTTTAGCTTCTCTTGGTTTTGAAATGGATTTGGTTTCTCTCTCTAAGCTGTATATCAAAAGGCATGGCTGTTTCATGCTTCAGAGTTGCTGTCCCAAGTAATTACCTTTTTGATGAGCTTCTGGAAGCTATGCATCATGCGTGATTGTGTCTATAGCAAACTAATTTGGAGACAGCAATCATGTCACTCTTTGCCTGATCAAAACTATATATAATTTTAATAGAAATATTCCATATGTGAGTTTCAGTCGATTAGTAAAACATCACATTTGGAGAACTACTTTATTGCTACTAATAACTGTGTGCACCTTCTGAATGGAAATAGAGCAATCTACACCTTTGAGTTTTGGAGCTAACCAAAAGAAGTTTTGCCCTTGCACTGTCGGAAACAGATTTTTCATGGCTGCTTTCTGTGTTTCAGAGGCTTTCATGGTATAGCTCTTTATTCATGCATGCAGTCTTTGTATTCCACTACTCTTGGCCCTGTATCTTAGCTAACGCTCTTGGCAATTTGAGTGGGAAGGCACTTGCAACATGGTCCCTAATCAGCTAAGAGTGGTCTGTGATTGAATTGTACAACTTTCTTTGTTTTACTATACTACCAGCTGACACAGATTAGTAGGTGTACTTTTACTGTCTGGAAGAGGAATTACTGTACAAATTTATTTTTAGCCTGTTTTTTTGTACGCAATCAGTAAACCTAACACTCCATGGTGGGAAAACAATCTACATCCAACAACAAGGTGTTTGGGAGAGTAAGAAAACAGTAAGAAAAACAAAATAGTAGAGATGCAGCTTAAGTATGGATATATGCAAGAGAAGAAATTATGGCCATATTATTAACAATATAGCAAGGGGTATTCCTGCTGTTTTATGAATAATTAGACTATCCAGGTAGCCTGAAGCTTCAGACAGGATTCCAAATTACATACCAAAACTTGAATTTGTAATGTGTAAGAAATCATACATGCTTTCATTTAAATCTTCCTTTTAGCTTTTTCTTGATCCCTTCTCAAAAGTAGAACAAAAAATATAAATTGCATTGTAAACTTTTCATAATCTATGGCTGCTCAACTGGGTTCAATTGTACAGTACGCAAGTCCTCAGGCAATTTATTTACTAATGACTGTGACATATGAGCATTTCTATAGAAAGAAAATGGCTTTCAGCTATGTTTTCAAAAAGCAAAACACACCATCTTTCTGTCTACACATTCTTGGCCACTTTGATACCAGAACTACTCAGTTACTCTTTTTTTTTAACAAAGCACGCTTGTTTCTAACACTGCCAAAATGCACTGTCAATTCCAGCCCACTAAGTGCATCTCATCTTTTTCCTGTATTTTTAGTTTTTTGGTATAACTACAAATGATTTGACTACTAAACATTATCTTACAAGTGCAGTTCTGTACCATACAGAATGAAATAGGGCATCCAGAAGAGAATTATCAGTAAGAAGGCAATATTTTTGGGATTACGTTAACTGGAAAAAATGTAAACCTCTATTAGTCTGTTTTGTAACTGTATTTGGAGTTTATGAAATATTAAAAAAATATTTTTTGAAGGCAACTGAGTATTAAGGTAATTATCTAAATGATATAGTTTGAGATAAAATCTGACAGCTTTGGAATTATTTCTGTACTGTGAAAGAGCTGTAATATGTGTATGCTTCAACAATTTCTGTAACTTTAATTCACCAATTCTTTTTCTTTATTTTCTTCGTAAAGGGGGCTTCACTTCTTTTGATGTTGAAGCACTATCTAACTAAGGAAGTTTTCCAAGCTGGCGTTGAGGTATACTTGCATAATCACAACTATGAATCTGCCCAGAGTGATGACTTATGGGACAGCATGAATGAGGTATCCATCTTTGATACGCTGTTCTTGTTTTTTTCACTTCTCTAAGTGTGTTGTAGATTTTGATTTGTTTCATTGCTTATGAAAGAAATAGGGTAATAGACTGCAGGTAGATAATCTAAAGTTCTTGCTCCTCATAGTCCGAAGTTCTGTCATATAGATACAGAGATTCCTGTAGCTTCTAGGAATCCATTGAATATCATCCCCAAAAAGCACTGGAAGTGGTTATGCACTGCCATGCACCATCCACATAAATATGTACTTCTCTAGAGTTGCATTGTTAGTTGCACCAGAATAAAAATCAGTCATCTTAAACACAGCACAAAACTTTACTTTTAAGGAATAGTAACCTCTGTACAGATCTTGAGATACTCAACTATTTCACTGAGTCTCCCTTATGACAAATCATTAGTATTATGAAGTGTTGAGATCTTTGGTATGCTTTCGGTTGTTTCCCATGTTTATGGTAATAGTAAAAACAAATCTATGATATTCAGCAAATTGACTGGCTGTTTTTCCTTTTGCTCCCATTAATTATGCCAGGGTGAATGTTTTTGAAAATTTCAACT
This sequence comes from Calidris pugnax, assembly GCF_001431845.1. Classification (NCBI taxonomy): domain Eukaryota; kingdom Metazoa; phylum Chordata; class Aves; order Charadriiformes; family Scolopacidae; genus Calidris; species Calidris pugnax. Next base: position 426,584 of record NW_015090984.1, on the reverse strand, counting down.
GTAAAAGTAGCCTTTTCTTTGCTCAAATATTTTTGCCGTCCACACAGCAGAATCACAATAATTTCTTAAGTCTTAATCTTCTCTGTGGAAATCAACAATCACAGTTGAAGTGAAGACGAGAAAACTGCACATGAATTAAATGAAAAATCTGTAATAAAGCAAGCAAACTTTGTGTATACCTTATCTAGAAGGAAGAAAGATTAAGTCATACATACCAAAGAGGCTTTAACTGCTTGTCTTGCTTGATTGCAGCTCAAGTTTCACATTCATGGATAACCTGTGCAATAGTGTGCATGGTCAAGTCCACCCCTCAGTCATGAGCATATCTAGATGTTGCATCTCTTCCTTGATGGCTTGAGGTATCACGAGCCCATCAAGCTGTGAATTCACCCTTATGTTGCAAGTCCAAATCCACCTGAGCCACTTCAATTCCAGCATCCCAATCCACCTGCTGGTTGTTTTGACGTTCCTCAGTGGCCTGACTCTTGGGTACATGAGTGTCTCTATGATGTACTCTCACAACCAGATTCTCTCTCTGGGCAGCAATATCTTGCCCAGATCAGCAGCCCAGGAAGGTTTTCCTCTGCCCTGACAGTTGCTCTGTTTCCACTTCTTAATCACCCCCAAAGAGTACTTGCCACCATCCATGAATCAGTTTAGAGATAAAGTACTGGCCATTTTTCTCATTCAGCAACATTTAGAGCCAGCTGGATGGCTTTCACATCTGCAAACTAGCTCAATGCATCTTGTCCTTCAGCACCTTCTGCACCTTGTGGTGTAGGACTCCACACAGCAGTCTTCCCTTTGTGATGTTTTCCCACAATCTGGCAGGACCCATCAGTGAACAGGGTATATTTCTTCTCATTCTCTGGTAGTTTTTTACATGGCGGGGACTTTTCTGCACGTCACCTCCTCCTCTGGTAATATTCCAAAATCCTTGCCTTCTGGCCAGTCCCTGATCACTTCCACAGTTCATGGATGACTTAACCATTTCCCATTTGAGTTCACTGTGTGATCAATGCAGTCTGCTTACTCCATGTAGCATTAATTGCATGATGTGTGGCAGGGACCCATTGTTTATAGATGCAGAATCCTGCTACTACGTATGTGGTAAGTTGAAGTGGAAGATTTACAAATGTTTTCTATTTGCTATATTCTTGTTATGTTATGATTGTTTTTGCAGATTACCAATGGAACTTTGGATGTAAAAAAGTTGATGAAAACATGGATTCTGCATAAAGGATTTCCTTTAGTCACTGTTGTCCGAAAGGGAAAAATTATTTCTGTACAGCAAGAGAAATTTTTGTATCGCGTGGAAACGGAAAATTGGACATCAGATGCAAGGTTATTACCATCTTAATTACTTTTTATCCATTAAAATCTACCTTCTTGTGTCTTGTACATCTTTCTCACTTGTATTCTGGGGTTCTAGTGTTTTTCTTGAAGGCTGCTAGTAATAGAGAATTTCACAGATTTGACAGATTCACAGATTCGACAGAGTTGGAAGGGACCCCTAGAGAACATCTACCTCAACTCCCCTCCTAAGCAGGATTGCCCAGACCACATTACTCAGGACTGCATCCAGGCAGGTCTTGAAAATCTCCAGAGAAGGGGACTCCACAACCTCCCTGGGCAGCCTGTTCCAGGGCTCTGTCACCCTCATCGTAAAGAAGTTTTTCCTCATATTTGAGTGGAACTTCCCATGTTCCAGCTTGTGCCCGTTGCCCCTCATCCTATCGCTGGAAACCACTGAAAAGTGTCCAGCTCCATCATCCTTCAACTCACCCTTTAGGAACTTGTAAACATAGATGCGGTCTCCCCTCAGTCTTCTCTTCTTGAGGCTAAAGAGCCCCAGCTCTTTGAGCCTTTCCTCATAAGGGAGATGCTCTAATCCCTTAATCATCCTAGTTGCCCTACGTTGGACTCTCTCCAGTAGTTCCCTGTCTCTCTTGAGCTGGGAAGCCCAGCACTGGACACAATATTCCAGTTGTGGCCTCACCAGTGCAGAGTAGAGGGGATGAATGACCTCCCTCGACCTGCTGGCCACACTTCTCCTTATGCAGCCCTGGATTCCATTGGCCCTCTTGGTAACAAGGGCACATTGCTGGCTCATGGAGATCCTGCCATCCACCAGGACTCCCACATCATTTTCCTCTGTAGTACTTCCCAGAAGATCCACCCCTGACCTATATTGGTGCCTGGGCTTCTTCCTCCCCAGGTGCAGGACCTTACATTTGCCCTTGTTGAACCTCATTAGATTCTTCTCTGCTCAGCTCTCCAGCCTGTCCAGGTCACACTGGATGGCGGCACAGCCCTCTACGATGTCGGCCAGCCCTCCCAGTTTGGTATCATCAGTGAACTTGCTGAGGATACACTCTGTCACCTTGTCCAGGTCATTTATGAATATGTTGAGCAGGACTGGGCCGAGTATTGACCCCTGGGGGATGCCGCTGGTTACAGGCCTCCAATTTGACCCTGCTCCATTAATGACAACCCTCTGAGTTCTGTCACACAGCCAGGACTCAATCCACCTCACTGCCCCCTCATCTAGCCCACAACTGGCACAGAAATTCACACATCTAATAACTGCCTGAAGATCCATGTCTATTTCCACTAAAGCAACTGGTAAAAATCTGTGATGTCCTTTGTAAGCTGAGTTTCTTATTTGCATGCTTTCCTGAAACTTTTAAGTTGAGATGATGAGTTGTGGTAAATAGCAGAGTGAATTCTTCTGGTTTTTAATACCAAAAGGCAGATCTCACAGGTAAAGTTTTCTTTTAATTTCAGAAAATGTTGTGTGGTTAATAAGAAGCTGAAGATATGCAGGTTGCAGAAGTTTGCAGATTTACAGATGTGTATGTCTTACTTTAGAGTCTCTACTCCTTCCTATTCAGTGTATATCTTGGGCTTTGTTAGAGGAAAGTAGAGAAGCTAGAATCAAAGCTTTCTTGTCTTAAAAATTTTAAGATGGCACTAATGCATGACAGCAGATAGCTGAATAAATCAGAGAGGCAATATCCATTGTACAAAAAACTAAAAGAGAAATACATATGCAAATGATGTTTTAACAAAGATGTGGCAGTTGCTGATTGTAAAAATTAATTTTCTGTAAATATGTCTTATATCAATGAACCTTGTTGTATTTTGTAACAAACAAAACTACTTAATTTTGAATTCTTTTGAGATTTTCATGGTTTTATCCAGTTGTTTGAAGTCTTAAGAGAAATGGGGTCCTTCACATCATCTTGCAAAATCAGGCCTGTGAAAGGAATTTGTCTCTTGAAATGTTGGAGGTTACAGGGTTTTGTTTTATTTTTGTTATTTGTTGTTGAAAGGTAAGGGAAAAAAGGAAGGATCCTTAGGCTTAATTATTCTTCTGTTGCTAGTGGATGTCAATTTGAGAAATGCATGAAAAGCTTTTGGAGAAGAGTGCTCTCTGTGAGTCATACATGGCAAAATTGGAATGCATATGTGCAACTTGTTTCATCTTAAAGCTGTGTTTTCTCTACATAATCAAATCCTTATCATCATTATGAGCCACAATAGTATTTATTCTTCCAGTTTGCTGAATACTGGCTGAATTTCTGATTCAGCCAGAGATTTCCTGTACATATGGCTTTGGACAAGCTACTCAGCATGCTGGAACTGAGGAAGAAGTACTAGGAAATGTGATGTCCCTCATGGGTCCATATAGGGACCAGCACTGTTTGCATGTCTTCATCAATGACATAAACAGTGTGATCAAGTACACCCTCAGTGAGTTTGTACATGACGCCAAGCTGAGTGGTGTGGTTGACATGCCTGAGGGACAGGATGCCATTCAGAGGGACCTGAACAAGCTAAAGAAGTGGACCCATGCGAACCTCAAGAGGTTCAATAACGCCAAGTCCTCCACCTGGGTCAGGGCAAGCCCTGGTGTCAATACAGCATGGGGGATAAAGGGATTGAGAGCAGCCCTGCTGAGAATGACTGGTGGATTAAAAACTGGACATGAGCCAGCAATGTACAGTTACAGACCAGAAAGCCAATTATATCCTGGGCTGCACCAAAAGAAGTGTAGCCAGCAGGTTGAGGGAGGTCATTCTCCCCATCCACTCTGCTCTGATGAGACCCTACCTTGGGTACTGCATCTGGTTGTGGGAACGCTCAGTACAAGAAAGACATGGACCTGTTGGAGTGGATCCAGAGCAAGGAAAATCACAAAAATGATCAGAAGGATGGAACACCTCTCCTATGAGGGCAGGCTAAGAGAGTTGGTGTTATTCAGCATGGAGAAGAAAAGGCTCCAGAGATGCCTTATTGTGGCCTTCCAATATTTAAAGGGGGCTTATAAGAAAGATGGGGACAAACTTTCTAGCTGGGTCTGTTGCAATAGGACGAGGGGTGATGGTTTTAAACTAAAGGAGGGTAGACTCACAATAGATATAAGGAAAACATTTTTTATGATGAAGGTGGTGAAACACCTGAAAAAGTTGCCCAGAGAGGTGGTAGAGGCCCCATCCCTGGAAACATTCAAGGTCAGGTTGGAAGGGATTCTGTGCAACCTGATCTAGTTGAAGATGTCCCTGCTTATTGTAGAGGGGTTGGACCAGATGACCTCTAAAGGCCCCTTCCAACCCAAACCTGTCTACAATTCTATGAAATTTTCCCACATGTCAACATTATGGGAATAAAAAAATAATTACTGTACATGCTGTAAATATATTCTTTTATCATATTCTGGTTATATGAGTGAATTTTATACTTTATTATTTTACACAGCATGCTGTGGTTCTAACACTACTAATATATTAAAATGTTTAAATTTAAAAACAAACCAAATCCTTCAGGACAAATAATATGTGTTTAATATGTCAGTAAACATTTGCTCTCCTTTGCAGTTACCTGTGGGATATTCCTCTCACCTACATAACTAGTAGCTGCAACTTTACCCATTGTACTAATGCATATTTACTGGACCAAAAGTCAGGTATGTGACTCAATAATTCTGTAGCAAGTTACTTAAATGTTACAGATTAGTAATCTTTCTAAGTGCACACTTGCATAAGATATGAAAATGAAAGCATATGTAGTACAAAATAATTACACAGATCTGGAGCCAAGCACTGCTGATAGTGTCATCACTAGAGAGTTGGTCTTCCCGGTCCATGCACAAAACCTCTTAAACTGCTTGTCTTTTAGAGAGTGAGTAATGGGAGAGTTGCTCACTGAAAACTGAGGAAGTCACTTCCTACTGAAATATTATTTATTTTTTTTAATGGTGTAAGAATTTTTTGCATCTGGAATACATTAAGAGCAAATCATGATACTGGTTATTCAATCAGATGTAAGAAGAAGTACAACCTGGAATTTTGGGGCCTTCTTGTGGAACCCTTGTACTGGCTATTCCTTCTTCATAATAGGGGGAACTAGTGAGTGGAAAGGGATTTATTGATTCTCTGGAACTAGTCTGCTTCATTTGATTTGGGTTGCTAAATTTTTATTTCTGCTGCTAACTGATTGTCTGCCCATTAGCTGTCATTGAACTTCCAGAAGAGGTGGAATGGATAAAATTCAATGTGGACATGAACGGCTATTACATGGTACACTATGCTGAGGACTGGAAAACGCTGATTGATCTGTTGAAAAAGAACCACACTGCTTTGAGTCCTAAAGACAGAGCCAATTTGATTAACAATATCTTCAACCTTGCAGGGTAAGACTTCTATATTAGAAAACATAGTTAATATCTGTTTAAAGTTTTTTCCAAGTGAAAGAAGATCTGACTTAGATTCTAGAGAACGCTGCTTCAGAGAAGTTTTGATTCAGTCTCTATTAGCCTATTGAAACTGTTTACTAATAATTTTTTTAAGTTATTTCAGTGATGCTTCCATATCGGTCTTAGATGCTATATCTCCCTGTTCTTTATAGCAGCATTCATTTATTTGCATCCCAAAGAGCCACGTGATAGCTTCCATTTCTGGAAGATGCTGTTTTCTTTAGCGTCTGATAATCTGCCTAGCATAGTGTTTTCCTGTACTCTGTCAATGACAGAAGTAGGCTATTTGCCTCTCAATTTTTTATTTGCTTCCTCTCTTGTCTTTCACCACTGCTGTCAGACCAGGTGAGGCTGAGTGTTCTGGGTGACCTCTTTGTCATCTGCTTCCTTTATCAGAGTATCTTCATTTATGATAAATATTTCCAGACATTATTGTCACACTTCCTTACCTATTTTCATTTTTGTTAACTGAAGGCATGTTAGTGGCCATTGTTGCTTTGTTGCTATCTCACTCATGCTACAATATAAAAAACTCTACATCAAAAATGTTTATGTTACTCCCTCTATTCACCTATTCCTCTGTTAATGTAATGGAGAGCACCACTTCTGATCTTGTTTCAGGGAGTGCTTCTGATTTGGAAGCCATTTTAATGTTTGTGTTCATTGACCTATAGTCTAGGAAAAGAGTCTCTGGAAAAGGCCTTTGACCTGATTGAATACCTTACCAAAGAGAGCAGCACTGCACCACTCACTCAAGCTTTGTTTCAGCTGAGTCTTATATACAACCTTTTAGAGAAAAATGGTGAGCAACAACTGGCAGCACGAGTCATGGTATGCCTTATTGTTCTTTAAATTATAACTTGACATAATTAACTGTTATGTCCTTTATAGTTACATAATCTTTTAAAGTGTTGACTGTTGAACATATTCAGTTATCTCACTAAATGGGATGGAGATTCTAGATAGTTGCCAGTCTTGTATGCTTCTGTTAAGTAGTAATGATCTCTTATTGAAATGCTAAAATTTTTTGAATCAACTTCCCCCCTATGCACTCCCCTTCCTGCCTGCAGTGTTTTGTAGCATTACACAGAGAGTGTAATGCAGCGAGAACACAGTGGTGTCTGGAGATTTACTACAGTGGCTATAAAGGTCAATGTAGTACAGATATGTAATAAAACAGAGTCCATGACATTTTTCTAGTACAAAAGATTTATTTACAAAATTACTAGAGTGGCTGGAGATCATAGATCTAATTGCTTTGTATAGAAGCAATGGAAAAAAACCCACTATTTTCTGTAAAAATAGGAATGTATGAATGGTTGTTATTGTCCCCCCATTCCAGCTGTACAGTAGATTAACATGATACAGTTATACAGGCTTAGCAATGAACTCAACATTGTAGCCTCAGTTCTTGCTGAGGAAATGTATTTAATTTCTCTGTTTACCTTCTTGTTATGAAAACTTGTCTATATTAATCTGCATGCTTAAAATGATCCTTGGTGCTTTACATTGTAACTCAGCAAAGTGATTTATTATAGAAGGAAAACAATTAAATGATTAGATAAAATAGCAGGTGGTTTTCTTTATACTAGGTAAGGGAAATTAGTGAGTGCTTAAGGAAACTTATAAAAAAACACTACTATAATAATCTTCTTTATTTAGTATTTATTCAAATGTTTTACAGAACTACTGTAATAAACAGTCCAAGCTATGGTTTGCAATGCAGTGTCTATGAGGTTATATTTAAGTTTAAGTGTTTCAGCTGAGATGGGGTAACTGGTCAGGCACCTAGCTGTGGTTTTGGCAAGCTACAAAACTACAACCATGAATCGTGTTCAGCCTATAGATAGAGGTTGACTTGTTTGTGCTGAACAAAACTGTATTAACTGTCACTTGATGGAATTAAAAGCAATTAAACATACAGGAGTTGGAGTTAGTTGTTGTAGTAAGCTGACTACATACAAGTCTGAACTGTAGCTCGAAGAGTAGTCTTCAGTTTCCATGTTCAATGTAAGACATAAATGTGGTCCATCTTTCAGATCTATGTGTTATCTGATATTTATTCACACAGATAAGAAATGGTATGTAAATGTCAATTGGAATAGGTAGATGAAAACCTACTATGTTTAACTTCCATGGTTCTAAAACTCTTTTTTTTTTTTTTTTTTTAATTAACTTTGTATATAGAAAATCCTGTTGGGAAGAATTAGCTACTGCTAATAATTTTTCCTCCTTTAGCATAGAATAGAGCACCTGCTTGGTGATAAAATTGATCAACAGCGTTGGACCGATGATGGGACCTTGTCTGAAAGAGAACTACGGTCAACACTGCTAACTTTTGCCTGTATCCATGATATAAGAAACTGTAGTACAACTGCCACTGAGATGTTTGAGAAGTGGGTGAAGTCTAATGGAACAATGAGGTACCACAAGAACTGGGCTTCCACTTTCTGGGGGAAAACCCCCAACAAATAAATTTAAAAATCCCCACACCACCAACAACAATTGAATATTGGTAAAGCTATTGCTCTTTTGCAAAGCTATTGCCTTTTACTGATTATCATGTAGAAATAATTACAGTTAAGATGAGAGAGAGAACTGTGCTAGAATTTAAGACTTCATCTGCAGTCTCATTAAGCGTGACTGCCACAGATTGCTTCCATCTACATTGCCTAAGCAGCATACTCAAGGAGGATTACTTAGCAGCAATGCCAGAACATACCTTTTTATCTTGCAGAATTTATTCTACTCTGGTTTCATGTGCATTTTTGAGCCACAGAAGATTACTCAGATTTTTGGTACAATTTACTGTGCTTTGATGTGGCTAACATGATTTGCTTTTTCTCAGTGACTTAAAGCCATTTTGCAGGACTGGCATGAATTCAGTCCTGCAAAATTACAATTGCTACAGAATTAAATTGCTTAAAAGACAGGCATCTCTTTCAAGCTAATCTTTTCATTTTGTGACTTCTCTTCTTTCTTTTCTCAGATGAGCATTATTATGTCCCCCTTTTGTTTGTTTGTTTGTTGTTTTGTTTTGTTTTGTTATTGGTTTTGTTTTTCCCTGTAGTCTGCCTAGTGATGTTATGAAAGCCATATTTACAGCTGGAGCCAAATCTAGTGATGGCTGGGAATTCCTCCTACAGATGTACTTCTCTTCAGTTTCTGAAGCAGAGAAAAGCAAAATGATTGAAGCCTTGGCCAGTACAGATGATGTCAGAAAGATGATCTGGTATGTAGGACCCAAAAAGTTGTAAGTTGTGTAAATAAAAAGCATTATAATATTTGAAAAAATGTATTGCCTTTTTGTATCATAGAAAAAAATTCTGGTTCCTAAGGGGAATCTGTCCACGTGTTTACTACAAGTTGCCATAAACATGAAAAACCTGATAGTCATCACTTTAAAATAATCTGTGTATTACAGATTATTTCAGCCACAGATTTGGCTGAAAGGGCCAAATTCTGAATAAGCATAAAGAGAAGAAAATTGAACTTAAAGTCTTTGCACTACTGGTAACACAAAATTGCAGATTTTTTGGTAAAGGTAACAAAATTGAACATTGTCTTATGGGATCTTACAACATTGAACTAGATACCTTTATAACCAAGATGATAGCTTGTTGGGATTTCGGGGAACTTGGTTTTTTTTTTCCTTTTGGTGAAATTTTGACTTTATATTATGCTCCAACACCTCTCTAGGTACCAAATTGCAGTACTGTGTGGAGGATACCAAGGTTGTCCTGCTAGGTGATTCTTGTTACAGCTTTGCTCTCTTAAATTTTCAATGTGTTATGTTTTCAAGTTGATAGAATTTAGTTCATCTTTTCCAGCAACAATGAACATTCAGATACTTGATTTAGACTAAGCTAAGGCCACTCTGATACTTGGAAACTAAAGCTAAATGGTTATACGTACAGTGGTTATAAAATGGAGCGTCAGTGCTCCAGATGCCAGAAGATGCTTGTTGTTTGATCTATTATATAATCTTTTCCATCTAATTCAGGAGTATCAGGAGAATCATGTGAAGATATGAATAAATGTTTTTTTTGTCCCTTTTCTTATGCTTTGTCTTTTAGGCTAATGCAGAACAGCCTTGAAGGAGAAGTCATCAGGGCACAAGAGCTTTCTCATATCATAGCCACTGTTAGCCAGAGTTTGCCTGGGTATTTGCTGGCCTGGGACTTTGTCAAAGAGAACTGGAAAAAGCTTACACGAAAGTAAGGCTTTTATGTAGCTGAAACTTCACACTCACAGTGGCAAAAGTACCTGTTTGTTTCTTTCAAGCACAAGATAATAAGTTCTTGCATTCCTATAAGAAGATTTGTATTAAAATTGTAAAGCTTGTTTTAAAATCTGATTTTACAAATATAACTTAGAACATAAACATTGAAGTCTTATCAATAGTTGATGGGACTTTGGAAGCTCCTAGAGCCTCACAGTGATTCTAAAAAATCATGATCTGAATTTCTGTTAAAATGATGCTGTCTCTAAGATAATTGCTGCAGATGTGGGATGTTTATGTGGATCAAATGCATTCAAAAGCAGGCCCAGGGAATTCAATCAGCATGTATTTTTTTTCCTTGCCTTTTAACATCAATCCCAAAACCAAATAAACAAAAAATCCTACTTGCTTTAGAAATACATGTTCTTCTTAACTGACCGTTAAGGGTACTCAGGAGGATAGCTGATCTGCATATCTTCAGAAAGCTAACAGTACATGAAAAACTGTTTCTAAACCCTACTTTTGATTTGGAACAGTTTCACATTGCTAAAAAAGCTTCTTATGGATGAAAATTTCTGCTCTAGGAAGTTCTTAATAACCATTATTACAAAATTACTTTGCTTGAAATTAAATCTGGTTGCAAATTCAATTACTGTAGAGTATCATAGGGTTTATGAGAGGGAGGTCCCGCTTAACCAACTTGATCTCTTTCTATGACCGTGTGACCTGTCTTCTCAATGTGGGGAAGGCTGTGGACGTTGTCTACCTGGACTTTGGTAAGGCCTTTGGCACCATCCCCCACAGCGTTCTCCTGGAGAAGCTGGCAAATCGTGGAATAGACAAGGGTACTCTTCACTGGGTAAAGAACTGACTGGATGGCCATGCCCAGAGAGTTGTGATTGATGGGGTGAAATCTGGTTGGTGGCTGGTCACCAGTGGTGTCCCCCAGGGCTCAGTTTTGGGGCCAGTCTTGTTTAATATCTTTATTGATGATCTGGTTGAGAGAATTGAGTGTACCCTCAGTAAGTTTGCAGATGACACCAAACTAGATGGGAGTGTTGATCTGCTTGAGGGTAGGAGGGCTCTACAGAGGGACCTAGACGGGTTGGATCAATGGGCCAAGGTCAATGGGATGAGGTTTAATAGGGCCAAGTGCTGGGTCCTGCATTTTGGTCACAGCAACCCCAGGCAACACTACAGGCTTGGGGAAGGGTGGCTGGAAAGCTGTCCAGCACTGGTGAGACCTCACCTTTAGTGCTGTGTTCAGTTCTGGGCCCCTCACTACAAGAAGGACATTGAGGTGCTGGAGCGTGTCCAGAGGAGAGCCACCAAGTTGGTGAGGGGTCTAGAGAACAAATCATATGAGGAGAGGCTGAGGGAACCGGGCATGTTTAGTTTGGAGAAGAGGAGGCTGAGGGGAGACCTCATTGCCCTCTACAACTACCTGAAAGGAGGTTGTAGAGAGGTGGGGGTTGGCCTCTTCTCCCAAATGAATAATGACAGGACCAGAGGAAATGGTCTGAAGCTGCAGCTGGGACGTTTAGATTAGATGTGAGGAAGAATTACTTTCCTGAGAGGGTGGTCAGGCACTGGAGCAGCCTGCCCAGGGAGGTGGTGGAGTCACCATCCCTGGAGGTATTTGAGAAATGTGTAGACATGGCACTTCAGGGCATGCTCTAGTGCCCGAGATTGTTGGTTTGTGTTTGTTTGTGATTTGGGGATTTTTTTGGTCTTTGTTGGTTGGTTTTTTGTTGTTTTTTTGGGTTTTTTTTGTTTGGTTTTTTTTTGTTTGGTTTTTTTTTTTGTGCTTGGAGTCAATGATCTCAAAGGTCCCTTCCAACCATGAAGATTCTGTGATTCATAGAATCATAGAATCGTAGACTGGTTTGGGTTGGAAGGGGCCTTTAGAGGTCATCTGGTCCAACCCCTCTACAATAAGCAGGGACATCTTCAACTAGATCAGGTTGCACAGAATCCCTTCCAACCTGACCTTGAATGTTTCCAGGGATGGGGCCTCTACCACCTCTCTGGGCAACTTTTTCAGGTGTTTCACCACCTTCATCATAAAAAATGTTTTCCTTATATCTATCCTTTAGTTTAAAACCATCACCCCTTGTCCTATTGCAACAGACCCAGCTAGAAAGTTTGCCCCCATCTTTCTTATAAGCCCCCTTTAAGTATTGGAAGGCCACAGTAAGGTATTCCTGGAACTTTTTCTTCTCCATGCTGAATAACACCAACTCTCTCAGCCTGCCCTCGTAGAAGTGTTACAGAATTGTAGAATGATTTCGGTTGGAAGTGATCTTAAAGACAATTTAACTCCAACCTCCCTGCCATGGGAAGGGGCACCTCCCACTGGACCAGGTTGCTCAAAGCCCCATCCAGCCTGGCCTTAAACACCTCCAGGAAAGGGGCATCCAGAACTTCTCTGGGCAACCTGTTCCAGTGTCACCACCATCACAGCAAAGAATTTCTTGCTGTATCTAATCTAAATCTCCCCTCTTTCAGTTTAAAACTGTTACCCTTGTCCTATCACTACACTTCCTCATATACAGTCCCTCCAGTAGGCCCTTCCTGAGTTCCGTCCTTCTGGCCATTTTTGGTCACCCCCCTCTGGACCCGGTCCAACAGGTGCATGTCTTTCTTCCAACAGGTCCGTGTGCTGGGGTCTCCCACAGCTGGATGCAGTAGCCCAGGTGGGGTCTCACCAGAGTAGAGTAGAGGGATAGAGTCACCTCCCTCAATCTGCTGGTCACGCTTTTTTTAATGCAGCCTAAGATATGGTTTACAATCCATATCACAAATACAAATCTTGGTATTCAGTTCTTTACTATTTGAACTGTGATAGAAGTTTGAAAATTTTTCATTTCTTTTGCTCTTAATTTCAATGTTTAGAGGGTTTAGGGAACTAGAGGCTTGGACATCTAGCACCTTGTATCTCTTTTGAAAAATGAGATATGTAAACTTGAACTTATTGCTTTTAGTTCTTTTCAACTACTAAAACAAAAAAGCAGAAATAAGAACGTGTACATATACTGAACCTGCATCTTAAAGTGGCTCCTTGTTAAAAATAACTTCTTTGTTTGTATTTCAGGTTTCACCTAGGCTCATATACTATCCAGAATATCGTTGGTTGGTCAACTTCTCAGTTTGCAACAAAGGTGCATCTACTTGAGGTTGGTTACTTAATATATGAGAAAGGGTTATTTTCTAGTGCCAATTTCATTTAATTGAGGGATGATGAAAACACGTTATTTCTGTCCTTGAGGCCCTTCTGCAAGGATATACGCCTTTGTATTGCTTTCTATGCTTCACATTTTTCAAACACAGCAAATAAACGTATTGAAAGTTACGTACTGAGTCTGTGGCAGGGTTGAACCCAATTATGTTTATTCTGTTTTGTTTTCCTGTTCACTGGAACACACTCTCTCCCAAAATAATGATTTAGTCTAGATTTTGTAAACAAGCTATAATTTCTGCATCTGCATCTGGAATGTGAGGGAGTGCCATAAAAATTGCTTTATGTTATTTTTGCCGTCAACAATCCCGAGGATCTATTGTGGAGGTTGAGTATCAGCTTAGAGCTTGTTAATAGCCATTAGAAATGTCTGTTGTCTTCCCTAACAAGGCCTTGAAGTTAATATGTCAAGAATGGTTTACGGCCTGGTCTAATGTTTTCATTTGGATAATTTGGTAGAGATAGCTGTTTACAGTTTGATTTATAGTATTTTAGGTGTTAGCATTGACAATTGTAATGATGAGTGGGTGTGGAGATCATTCCAGAGTGCTGAAAAGGGTTGATTGCAACAATCAGTTCTTTGTCACAGAACAAAACTCCTTTTCCAGAACTTTGAGTACTCTGTGATTGCTCTGTGATGAATATGATAAGTGAATGTCTGTTTATTGGTGAAATAATTTATTGAAATAAAATTATTTACTGCTGTAATTCCCATTAAAAATCCTTTCCTTGCATTTTGGGGACTTCTGTCAGAGGTTTGCTTACTGCCTAGATACCAGTGATTCTTGTGAATGGATTTCCTCCGACATCTGCGTAGCCTTTACTTCTGGACCTATTTGTTTGGCCAGTGTTGATCATACTTAACATTTTCTTTTTCTTTCTTTTCTCTTGCTATGCAGGTGAAGTCATTTTTTGAGTCAAAATCAGAGGAGAGTTCTCAACTGCGTTGTGTAAAAGAGGCAATTGACACAATTCAGCTCAATATCCAGTGGATGGAGAGGAACTTAGCAAAGCTACAACAACTGCTGTAGCGTGCATAATGTTGTGGTGTGTCAGCCATTTAGGAGCTCTGTGGGCAGTTGCTGTGTTGCTTTTACAAAACCCAGGGTGAAACCAGGCATCACTGCAGCATTTTTTGCACTATTAGGGAGTCTAGATAGCTCAGGGCATGTTTCAGATAAATTTTTATTTTCCTTGGAGCATTTATGAGCAAGATGTAAGTATTTATTCTGAAACTGTTTTCATCTGTAGACCAAACATCTGCACAAATGATTAAATATAATTTTATATTTGAAACATACGCCCTTTCAGTTGGACCTGTGTTGTAGTTTCTTAGCAGTGGATTAATATTGACAATCAGGTTCAGAAAGAAAGAGTTAACATGAACTGTTATTTCTTTGCAGATTGCTTGATGAGCGGTAGGTTTTTTTAATGCAAAACTATAGGTAGTTGCCACATCTGTAGATATAGAAGCTGTTGTGAAACAAAATCATACTTCAGATACATAACTAGTAGTGGATCTTATAAAGTACACCAGTTTGAGGTGAAATAAATAAGGTTCCACTTTCATTTAAGTTTGGATTTCTATTTGCAAAGTACTCTTTAGAAATTACACACAGAAAAAATAAAAACCTCATGGTAATAGTATACACTTTGATTTATAAAGCGGCTGAATAGTAGTATGGAAAAGAAAAACCAGATAGCAAACCCAAGTGTTTTCAAGATGGGATTTTCAGAAACACTGATGTGACCTTGGAACTTTTGCTTTGAATTTATTATACATTTTTGAGATTCTCATCATTAATCATTGAACTGTAACTGATTTTGCTGTATTGATCTATAGGCAACTGCACAAAATTGCATTTTTCCAGATTGGCTTATCTGTGAGACCAACTACTGATTTGTGCCCTTTTGACTACTGATTTTTAATTTCACCACTTGTTGCAGAGGGTCTGCAATTAATAGATATGTCAGCCACTTCATTTGAGTAAACTTTTGCTTTTTCTTGCTTGATAACTTGCATATGACAGTACAATTTGTGAACATTGCTCACTTTTCATGACATTAGCTTTAAGAAAGCGTCTCGTTTAAGTTTTAATGCTTTGTTCTTCTATTGTAAAAAAATTGTGAAACAAATCTTCAAAGGCTTTTCAAATCCTTGAAGTTCACCCATGCAGTTGTCCTGGCATTTTTGACTGGCTTCCTCTTTGTTGGGATTTATCTCTCCTAAGCTTGGAGGTGGTGATCCTTTAATATTAACTAGCTTCCTTGGGCCCCTCTTCCCTCCAGTGCTTTATCCCGTGGTACTCTGCAAAGCAGATCCCTGAAGAGGAAGTCTGCTCTCATGAAGTCCAGGGCAGTGGGCTTGCTGTGTGTCCCACTTGCTGTCCTAAGGGTCTTGAACTCCAGTATTTCATGGTCATTGCAGCCAAGGCTGCCCTTGGTCTTGACTTTCCCCGCCAGCCCCTCCTTGTTGGTGAGAATAAGGTCCAGCTGCAGTGATCATGAAATGGTGGAGTAACCTGGTGGTGTGGAAGGTGTCCCTGCCCCTGGCAGGAAGGTTGGAACTTGGTGGTCTTTAAGGTCCCTTCCAACCCAAACCATTCTATGATTTTATGATTTAAAGAAAAGGATCTAAAGCCCTAATGTACTACATCAGAAAGACGAAATGTCTACTGTGCAGTCTGCATCTCTTTCAAAAACAGTGAAAAATGCCATTTTTGAAGTATAGCGCATATATACAACACATGAAAGACTAAACATACCTTTTTATCTGGACACCTCTTTATTCATTTCACTACCAATGCACCTTTTGTGGATTTGTTGCAAGCAGATTCAGACTTGTCTTATCCAGTTACGTGATCAGTTATAAACTATGATGAAAGCACTAGCAATTAGAAGCTATACTATTTATATTAGATTAATTTCAGCTACAGTGAGTTCTGAAGGGGATAATAGTTTGAATTAGAGTTAAATTAGTGGGCTTAAAAGTTTGTCACAGGGTAATTCAAATTGAATGCCTTTTTATTTATGAAACTGCAGCATTGGCTGTTTATTTGGTTCGCAAAATTGTAAGCTATGATAGCTTAAGCCATACCATACTTTTGCCATCTTTTCATAATATCTGTCAAAACTTCTGGAAAAGAAATTCCTAATTTTTCAGCTCACAGTTGGATTGCAGATGTCATTTTTGACCTTGAAATTCTCAGAAAGAATGTTAGGCCTTAAGAGTGTGCAAACACCTGTTTGCCCAAAAGGCCCAGAAATGAATAATTTTTACATGCACTGAAGAAGGAGCTGACTGTATAAGCATTGAAAATAAATTATACTTCCTTGTAAGTCATGGAATTGGAATTGTAATTAAGTATGTTCTCGGAATTTTTGTACTACCATGTTATGGCTTCATTTCCTCCTTTATTTTACATCTTTGCAATCTCTAAAGAAATATTTGTCCCATCTTTGCTTATTTGTGTGTGTATATATGTCATCTCTTTTTCTTTCTGGTCACTTCTTCATATTAAATGAGAACTCAGTAGTAAATGATCACTTTTTTATCACTTCTATCCCCTCACATGTGTTTTACCTCATCCCTGACTGCAGTATTAATGCATATAAAATTTAAAAAGGCTGTGGAATTTGGAAGATTTACTATTTTATTCAAATGTTTTTATAATGATTATAAAGAAATATAATGAAGATGAGTTTTAGACAACAAACTATATGAAGAAAATCTGGAAAGTTGGGGATTTTGTGGAGGGACCTTCCCCCAGCAGCCCTGTCCCAGCCCCACAACCAGAGCCCAGGTTCCAAACACACTCTCACAAGGTATGGATTCGACACAGAATTGGTCAGGACCGAAAGCTGCTAGCAGCCTTTGCCTTCCTTTGGCAGCCCCCTCACAGCCCCACAAACACTGGAGATCTTCCCTTGTATACCCCTTAATCCTTACCTACTCCCTCATCAGGGTCCTGCTCCAAAATGCACAACCACCACAAAGGGCTCCCACACAGAATAGGCCAGGACTGAAAGCTGTTAGTGGCCCTCACCTTCCCTGGGGAGCCCCTTCACAGCCCCACTAACACTGTGGCTCTGTGCCTGCTGTACCACCTAATCCTCACCTATTTCCCCCAGCCTCATCAGAGCCCAGCTCCAAACACTTTCCCCCATGGGACATGGGGAGAACAGGAAGGGTACAAGTGGGAAAGAAACTCAGGGGTTGAGATAAACACAGTTTAAAATTAAAAAGAAATAGTATTTTTTTTAAAAAGAGTTGTAAGGGGAAGAAACAAACAAACAGACAGAAGCAAATGATAAAGAGAGAGGAAAATTAAAACCCAAGAAAGACAAGTGATGCAAATGAAAAGAATTGCTCGCCATCAATGGACTGATACCTATCCAGTCCTTGAACAGTGGCCCCACCCATGAACCCACACCCCCAGTTTTATTGCTGAGCATGATGCTATATGGTATGGAATATCCTTTGGCCAGTTGGGGTCAGCTGTGACAACAGTCTTCCCTCCCAACTATTTTTGCACCTTCAACATACTCACTGATGGAACAGTGTGAGCAGTAGAAAAGGCCTTGACATTGTGTAAGCATTGCTCAGCAGTAATTAAAACATCAGAGTCTTATCAACACTACTGCCAGCACATTAACTCTGCAAGCTACTATGAGGAAATTTAACTCTATCTCAGCGAAAGCCAGTACATTCTTCATCCCTTATTCCATACTAAATGGTCATGTTCAGGTCCCACATTATTGCAATACATCCTCATTAACCACCCCTTCCTCCATAAATTCTTTGTAAAATGTCCATATCCATAAAATGTTCATTGAATTCATTTAGGCTTCATCTATTATGGTATTCACTCAGGAAAGGAGAAGTGGTGCATTGCGTGAAGTTATTGGGCACCAAAACCAGCTCAAGTTGGGTCACTGCTGTACTTGCACTGCTTCTTGTGGGGTTCATCCTTCATTGGTTCGAGCAGTTTCTGCTGTAGTACTTCCTAAAACATGCAACTCAAATCAGGGGTTACAACAATATAAAGGTATATCCATTACCATCTCCACCCATAGTCCATTTGGACTAGGCCATCAGGTTTAACATCATGATGCTTTCCTCCTCTTGCCTCTAACCTGCCTTTTACCTAAGCAGTGAGAGGTTCCTGCTATAGCACTTTTGACATAAGGCAGACAGCAGTGGTGACATACAGCATCGTGTAACACTGCCATTGTACAACTCAAATAATAGATTATTTTCACCCAGGGTTGAATCACCTTGAGGTACACACTGGACTCTCCCATCCTTCTGCATTTCCGAAGTCTTTCAGCACTCAGGTCCTACAGGAAAAACAATCCCATGAGTAGGTTTGTCCTTTCCTGAGGAAGGAGTAACCCAGGCTGTGTTTCCCAACAAGTTCTTTTGTATGTGCTGCAAGAACCTTATCTCCTACAATGCTTAGGGGTTTTCACTGAGGAGGGCCAGGTTGACTGGCAGATCCTCTAGTGTTAGCTAGCCAAGTGGCTTCTGCTAAACTTGTATCTTGCCATAATTCAGCAGCCCAGGTGGGTTTATCTCTGTACTGCCATTTGGTCTGCTTCCATTGCTGCAGCCAGCCACACAGAGCGTTTGGCATCATCCGTGAATCTATACAGAGATAACAGTAGAGGACATTTTTCTCTTTCAGCAATATCTAAAGCAAGCTGGATGGCTCTTGCCTCTGCAAACTGGCTCCACTCACCTTGGCCTTCAGCAGTTCCTGTGACTTCTCACATAGGACTCCACACAGCAGGTTTCCACCTTTGATGAAAGCAAGAGGGTCCTCTATAAATCTTAACTCAATAGGAGGTTTTCCCTGACAGTTTTGACTGACTGTCCTCTGTGCAGTAAATAATAAAGTGAACCTTGCCATTGTATCCTGTTAGACCACTGTTGCATTTACTACCAAACTTTATTAAATTGTTGCTTTATATCAGTAAATATATTACTACTTCTCCTTTGCAGCTGAAGTGCATCACTACCTCCATGAGATTGTTTTGGCCATTAGGTAGGTAGGGAAGCACAAACTCCCAGGGTTGGTGGTACTGTGAAAGCACCACAAAGGGACAGTG
This sequence comes from Calidris pugnax, assembly GCF_001431845.1. Taxonomy (NCBI): domain Eukaryota; kingdom Metazoa; phylum Chordata; class Aves; order Charadriiformes; family Scolopacidae; genus Calidris; species Calidris pugnax. Next base: position 407,255 of record NW_015090984.1, on the reverse strand, counting down.
AGGGCAAGCAACAGCTTTTGGTCCTGGCAGCTCTCATGTGGGTGCAATTGTGGGTCAATTTAGCTCCACAATTTAGAAGCTGTGCTGTCATGAGAGTAAGAAATACTCTTTTGACCCTTAAGGCACTAGGCAAGCATAGAACACAGTGTTTATTGGCCCTGAATGTGCTGCCAGGGGATAGTGATGGAGAGCAACAGCTTTATGTAATTGCGGCTTTGCTGTGGGAGCAATCGCTGGACATTTCCAATTTCCAAGTTTATGTATCTGGTTAGGCTCCAGAAATTTCAGTTCTGCAGAACTACACCTCTGTCACTAGAGAAAGTCTTAAACTGTAGTACCCTGCTGCTCAGCTTCCCCATTTATATAGAGAAGTATAAACAATGCTCATTTTACTAACTGTTCATCAGTTACATCATCATTCTGTTATCAAATAACACACATTTTCTCAGCCTCATCCACACTATGAAGGATCCTGCCTGCTTGTGGTTTGGCACAAATTAGTTTTATAGTTGCTTTTGTTTTTTTAATGCTGTTCCCTTTTTTGGAAAGAGGCTCTGATCTGAGTGTATAAAGTGACATCTCTTCTTGAGAAGACTACAACATGGTTTCTTTTTATTCTTTTTTCAATCACATTTCAATGTCTGATGTCATACATTTGGTTCCTAGCTGAAAAGTGTGGTTTCAGTTTTCCCCAGTGGAACATTTGCAGCATCTGCAAGTAGCGCAACCTATGTTGAAAAGAAAGTCTCTTGCATTTGTGTTCTGATATCTTAAATTCCTTAGTCAGTCTCTGATGATAGTCAAAATACACCTGGCTATGTTCTAATGACTTTTTTGTGCAAGAGAAAGGCATTTTCTGATTTTTCTTTTAGGAAAATCTTAATGATCTACAGTTCTGGATGGGGGATATTTATACTCCTGGGTATGATACCTTGTTAAAAAAGAGAGAAAAAAGTTATTCCAAATGTTGCCAAACCATCCTGCTCATTGTACCAGCTGTTTGTATCCTAATTACCATAGTCAAGCTCTGCATTTTACTTACTTAGTACAGCCAAATGACATTGGTGGGAATTTTTTCAATAAATATTTTAAGTTATTCACCTCCATTGTTTTATTTGAATTCCAAATTTTGTCACAAATACATTTTGTTTGACACCACTCTTTTACAATGTCCCTGTGCAGAATAAGGAATTGGTCCTGAAAAGAGGCAAATACTCTAAGCACTGCAGAATGTCTTTTTTAAAAATGTAATTAAAAAAACATGCTACTTTTGTTAGTGCCTTATTCTTTGTAATAGTGATTTGGGTCAATATGTGTGGTATATCTGTACATATAGTATGTACAGATAACCAGCTGATTATTGGTTCTAATAAACACCTACCATCCTATTATGATAGCTATTATTGAAATATAGACAAGTGTGATAAAGATGCATTCAAGATCCCAAGGAATTCTAAACCCAAAATTTATGCATTACTTAGTGACTGAATGCATTGCTGCAATGATGTAGCACTTAGTAAAAATCTAGGCTAAATGCATAAATATATTCTAATACTTTTTTCAGAGAGGAAAATAAAAAAAAATAAACAACTGAGCTCCTATCAAAAGAATTCCCTGAGACAGGGTTTCTTCCTCCCTGTGTGATGATCTTTGAATATGTAGCATCTCTGTCATCCTACAAGCTGAAGTGCCAATATGTTTTTAATCTGACACACCAAAACCTGGAGCAAAATTGGTGGACTACTAAACTGGAATTAGAATACACCTTAAAGAGATTAAAGTTATATAGCCAATCTGTGAAAAAGGGTTTTCATAAATCATGGGACCAAAATTAAGTTAAGAGCACTCAGACAATTAAGTGCATACACATCAGAATAGTTCAGGAGAATGAAAACATAAAAGAAAATGACAAAATAAAAAGTGAGTGAACAGAGAGAGACGAGCTTAAATTATTTATTTCCTTTCTGAAAAATTCTCTGAGTGCCACACACCTGTTTTATTTCTATATTAGGGCAAGGACCTACGAATACTATATACTATATACTCATTCACACAAGAGAATGTCAAAGATGCACAAAAGCTGGAAGGTTGGGGTTATACCAGGTCTAACCCTTTTCACACAAAAAAATGCGTTGAAATAGGTCAGGAATAGGACCAAGGCACGACCCCCTCAGAATTCTAGCATGTGCCCTGCTGACAGCAGCTTTGCAGTGCTTTTAAGTCAGGTCAGGATGGATTCGTTTTCAGCTACAGTAAGTGCGTTTAACTCCTTCCTTCCTCACCTGGACCTCGTTTGGATCTCGTTTGTTCCGTAGCTGCTTGGGCCGTGGTCTGGCCAGCGGTTTTTTTAACTCTCCGCTGCGGCTGCCGCGATGCGGGTTCCTTTGCCGCCCCCTCGTGGCGGGTGCGGGCCGGTGCGGGCTGAAGGCTGGCGGGGAGGGAGGGAGGGAGGGAGAGGCCCCTTCGTTCCTTCTCTGCTGCTGCTGCGGTCGCCGGGGGAGGGCCCGTTGTCCGCCTGAATGTGAGCTGTGCTCTAGGGTTTGAGAAAATAAACAGCAATAGAATACTGCGAGGGGGGTGGGGGGGAGGGGAGAGGAACCCAACAAATTGAGAAACAAAGGCCTGTCTTCAGAGGAGAGTGGTGGACCCTCGGGTCCTTTGTAGGATGTGCTTAGTCTAAAAAAAATTAGACACACCCCTCCTTTAACCACTTGACACAATTTTATGTTATGGGTGTTGTACAAGAAAATATTTAGGTTTTGGCTGGTAAGATTGCTTTGTGTTGTAGTTTTTACCATGTAATTTATCTTTTTCTTCATAATTTGTTTTTTGGGAATTCACTAGTGTCAGGGACTGGAGAAGAAAAGTCATCACGTAACATTTATAAACTAGAGTCAGTATTAGAGTTTGGAGAACAGAATGTTTAGTGTATTCCAAAAGTGTTTTTAAAAGTGGGGGAATAAAACAACTCTACTAGGTAATGACATTAAACTGGGACATATAGTATTTTTGCCATGGTAAGTAATTTCCAAGATGTACACTCCTCAACCTGGCCTGAGAGAATGCTTACACATACATTTTCCTTGAATTCAGTAGGATTTAAGCAGTTGCTTAAAGCTAGGAAAGTAGTCAGATTTGGATCAGAACAGAAACAGATCTTGGCATGGCTTTAAATTTTTTATTCCGATGGTAGTCAGCTGAAATGGCAGTCTGCTACTTGACAGTCAGTACAAACTTACATATGACACCAAGTTGATATATTGATATCCTACCAGCACATACTCATAAATTGTAGAATAGCTGCAGTAGAATACTAGCTTTGACTGGGAAAACAAGCATTTGCAGTGAGATGGAGCAGGAATTTGCTCTTAAAAACCGTACAGCTGCAATTTGCATGCAAATAAGAGCACTTATTCGTGAAGATTCTGCCAACTTAAAATTATGCTGAAAGTTGCTATATTTCACAAGTGATTTTAGAAAAACTACCTACCTTCTTAAAACTATCTAAATGATTGAACTTATTTTTTATTGCCTTTTAGTACAACTGCTCTCCCAAATCACTAAAGCATTTTGGAAAATTCTGATGATGAAATTCCCAACCTTCCTCTTCCTTTGCTATACATTGTTCCTTTCCCAAAAGTGTCCATAAATACTCTACTGGGTTCTCCCGTTATTTACTGTTAGCCTGTGGAGTTCCTGAGCACAGGCTCTGTCTTGACTCTGGCCCTCTAACAGCTGCCAGAGGGGAAATTACAGTTTCACTGAATTTCACTGAATTTTTAGAGTTGGAATGGACCATAGAGACCATCTAGTCCAACTCCCCTGCTGAAGCAGGATTGCCTAGAGCTTGTCAGAACATGTTACTCAGGACTGCATCCAGGCGGGTCTTGAAAATCTCCAAAGAAGGGGACTCCATGACCTCCCTGGGCAGCCTGTTCCAGGGCTCTGTCACCCTCACTGTGAAGAAGTTTCTCCTCATATTTGAGTGGAACCTCTTATGTTCCAACTTGTGCCCGTTGCCCCTTGTCCTCTCACCGAGAACCACTGAAAAGAGTCTGGCTCCCTCCTCCTTCAACCCTCCCTTGAGATACTTGTAGGCGTTGATAAGGTCTCCCCTCAGCCTTCTCTTCTTCAGACTAAAGAGTCCCAGCTCTCTCAGCCTTTCTTCATAAGGGAGATGCTCCAATCCTTGAATCATCTTTGTTGCCCTTTGCTGGACTCTTTCTGGTAGTTCCCTGTCCCTCTTGAATTGGGGAGCCCAGAACTGGATGCAGTATTCCAGTTGTGGCCTCACCAGTGCGGAGTAGAGGGGGAGAATGACTTCCCTCGATCTGCTGGCCACACTCTTCCCTATGCAGCCCAGGATTCTGTTGGCCTTCCTGGCCACAAGAGCACACTGCTCGCTCATTGTCATTTTACTGTCCACCAGGACCCCCGGATCTTTCTCTTCAGAACTTGTCTCCAGCAGATCCACGCCTAACCTATATTGGTGCCTGACATTCTTCTTCCCCAGGTGCAGGACCCTACACTTTTCCCTGTTGAACCTCATGAGGTTCTTCCTTGCCCTACTTCAGTGAAGTACAGAGCTGACACATTGCAAGGATCTCGCAGGGCTTCTTGCTTGAGCAGGCTACATGTTTCCACATTTTCCAGCTTGTTTTTTTTTTTTTTGTTTTTGTCTTTGTTTTTCCTTCTGCCAATGCACTCATTGAACAAGACAGAGTATAAAAGAGGAAAAGGAGAGGGAAAGTGACATTTCTGAGTTTGTCATGGGTAAAGTTACCTTGGTCACCTCAGGATTTGAAAAAGAAAGGTGCAATGAGAGTTGTGAGATGTCTATGGGCAGGGCAGAAGTTGCTCCTTCATTTATAATGTTCGGGTATGCGAGTGCTGAATTAGTATTTATTTGAACAATAAAGAACTGCAGCAGCAGTAGATGCTAAACCTCTCCATGACAAATTGCCCTACCCAAGGATAATGTACCACGGGTTACTTCAGAGATGCTTTGAAGCAGATCAGACTGCAGAATCTGCTCTAAGGACCTGGCTCTGTGTGGTTATGCTCTTCTAAATAGAAAAATTCCCTGAAATAAAAATTTCCTTATCCCTTGCCCTTTCTCATTCTCCTTTCCCTTTTCTTTCCCCTTCCCCTTCCTTCCCTTTCCTGTTCTCTTCGACTTTCCCCTTCCTTCTTTTCTCTTCTTTCTCTTTCTCTTTCTCTTTCTCTTTCTCTTTCTCTTTCTCTTTCTCTTTCTCTTTCTCTTTCTCTTTCTCTTTCTCTTTCTCTTTCTCTTTCTCTTTCTCTTTCTCTTCTTTCCCTTTTCCCTTTCCCTTTGAGCTAATCTCAAACCACAAGCTTACTAAACTAAATCTTGAAAATGGCCAGCTGTCTACATTTGCAGGCGCTCAGCTTCTCTGGGCATGTCCAATTGCAAACAGCAATGGATGGTGGTTGCAGCTATTCACATACAATCATCGCAGGACTGCCCCTAGATGGATACTTCCTGAACACAAAACCAACCCAGGCAGATTTCTTCTGGAGAACAGATGTAGTTGAAGTGAACTGAGGTGATGCACATGTGGTTTAAGTAAAGTGCTTGTGACCAGATTCCCCAGATGGTGTGACACTGACTTCTCCCTTTTGAGGCTGCTTTTCAGTGGACTTCTGCCTGGGAGCAGCTAGTCTGATCAGTAGTGGTGGTGGTGCATCCTGACCGGCAACCCTCTTCCTGACAGAGGGACTTGTCAGGACGATTTTCTAGTCGTGGAGAATGAGTTTGTGAATCTCTGCAGCTGGTCACATTTTGCAATGATCTTGATACTGCTCTAATGCTGACCACGACACACTGAATCCAAGAGTCAGAATATTTATTTATGAATGCATATTGTTAAGGTTAACACACCTAATATAAGTCATCTGGTTGTGGAAAGTAAGCACTGGACATTCTCTCCTCTGAGATATTAGGTTTTATTGAGGCAACACAGCAACTAAATTCCTGTACACAGTCATATTTTCAATGCACTACTGAAACAAGCTGGCAGACAGTTTTTGTGTTACACTGAGGTAGGGGAATAGTTAATTCATAGCAGTATGACATGCTGCATTTACAGGAGAACACGCAAATCCTGATTTGGTGTGCGTATTTTTTCCACCCACATATTTAGCTTCACAGGCAACCCAGCATATGAACCAGCCTTCCCAAAGAGGTCTCATTTCCCTCTGGGGTTTCCTCTGTGCAGATTGTGCTCTTCTTGGAAATTCTCCAAAAGGCCACTTTCAGCTCAGAAACCAATTTGCTGCAGCTGCTGCAGTAAATTGAAACTCTTGTAGCTGTGAGTTAATCTATGGGGATTCTCGTTGCATGTTGTAAGATTAGTCTTGTAGGAGGAAGCGTTGCAGAGCTTTAAGGTGGAAGGCAGAGAGTTTTATGACAGCACATAGTTGCTGTAGCACATGCAGCACAAACCTACTGTATCAGTTATCAAGATTATTTGCTTCAAATTTGGTGGACTTCTCTTTTTTAATACCTGTGGCAGTGTGGTATATGAAGTATATGGTTGGCCTTTATAGCTTCTTCTCTCTAGGCACAACTCAATGTTGAAAACACATGTATAAACGTACAGGCTGAAGCAGTGTTTTGTGTTCAGCTGTTTGGGTCTCTCTTATAAACAACTTGGTGCTTTCTCAGAACGGGAAGTGATAAAAATGATCCATAGTGAAGATGACAAAGGATGATTTTGTTGTGGAAGAAGCTGTAAGTGAATAATGTTTTAGCATATTGCTACCACTGTTAGTGGTAAATTGTTAAGGGAAAGAGCACGTGCCTTATAAAAGTAGCTGCTAGGGTAAAATAAGCACAGGGCCTTCAGTCTCCATATTTGCATGAGTTATGTTTCGTTTTAATGAGCAATGTTATAAATGCTGTCTCATCTCAATGAAAAGTGAGCTAAAATAAGAATTTGTAAATTGGCATGTCAGGTACCAAAAGTGCTATTTCTTTTTTTTCATTACTGTTGATTTTAAGGCTGTTTCTTAAGATTAAAGGCGCTGAATTTCAGAACCGTTTGTGTCAGGTATGTGGGCAAAATGTCAAAGCAGGAATCAGAAAGATCTATTTTGCTCTGAAATGGTCTGTACTGCTCAAAAGATCTGACAAGTTATTGTATCTTCATTGCACCCCATAAAAACTGCGATACCTGCAATATTAAATTACCATATAGCATGGTTTTCAGTACAATATAATGTGAAAGAGCTTTTTAATCAGACCATTAAAAAAAATAGAAAGGAAACGGGAAGCCTCCTAATTTGTTAAGATTAAGATGAGGATAAAGACATAGCCATGACATTAAATCAGGCTTTGTCCCTGGTTGAAATGTGACACAGAAAGTGATCTATACTTAGAACAAGAATAAATCCTGAACAAGGCATTTAGAATTGAATGAGCTGATAGAACAGCAGCTCGGGCTTCATGCATATGAGTAAAAATATAAAACATTAGAAGTAATAAGGGCTGAAGTATAAGATTATGGAAAGCTCAAAGCCAGAGAAGAACAGGCTCTCCTAGCAAATGGAGTAAAGATACTGTTTGCAGCTGGGATGCCAGTGCATTAAATTGACAAGTTGTCAAATCCCTAGGCAGTAGCAAACAAATTAATAAAATCTAAGGTTTCTAGCAGTAATGTTGTGTGGAAATGAATGTTGCAATATGTAACAAATTGCCAAGGGACAGAAGAACTAGTAAGAAGCTATATATATGATGTATGTTCGACCTCGAAGTGAGAAATAAGCTTCCTCAGGATTTTCTTGAAAAAGAAAAAAAAAGTGACACCCATTAAATTTTACCTTACTGACTACATTTAGCTGTATGTATTTTGGTCAGAAACTTTCCCCAACGCTGTGTCCATACATCTGTGACAAGCAAGGAGTCAGTGGCCTGGTTTTCTTAAAATAACTCTACCACCAAAACACTTACCTGCTGCAGAAGTTGTTTCTCATTAGAATTCTTGTTATCTTGGTCTCTTAATGTTTCGGTATAATTCTTTATATTCTTAATTCAAACATGGAAATTCATCTCTAGAATTGGGAGGGGAAAGTTACATAATATACAAACTAAAGCTGTTTTTTTCTGGATTTATATAACAATTGCAAAACAATGTTATTGCAGTATTTAATGCAAAGAGTGAGTATCTAAAGAATAATTCATCCTTCTGCCAGATGCTTCAAGTTGCAGACTAGATGAACGTTCCATTAGGTGACTTTGATGCCAGGTCTGAGGAAAAGTGATATTTCAGTAAAATTCCTAGTTACTTTGGAAGGAACTTCACTTTGTTATAAACTTGTTAAGATCCTCTTAAAAAAGGACTGCATCAAAGAAAACATTGTAGGAAATTCACCAAACCAACATGCATAAGATCTGTAAAAAGCCTGTTTAAAATAATTTTGGGACCTCAGTTCTCTCGTAATTTTTAAGATGTTACGTGGTTTAGTGACACTAAATGTTGTGTATATGTGTTTATTGGCACTTCTGTTTTGGCTGATTTATAGTGGAAGATAACTATTTAATTTCTCTTCTGGGACTACTAGCTGCTCACTTCTACAGGCATCCTGGTGTTTCCTTTCTAGAGATGTCTTCTGTTTGGTTGGTTTGGTTTTTGTGATTTTGGATTTTTTGTTTGTTTGTTTTGGGGTTTCTTAGTTTGTTTTCTTTGGGTTTTTTTTTTGTTTGTTTGTTTGTTTTGTTTTTAAAATTTGATTTAAACATCTCTTTTCTTTGACAGATTTTTCTTTTCAAATGGCTTGAACAATCTTCAGAGTTTTTGGCATCTGCTTCTTAAGCAATGCCCTCTGCCTGCATAAAACAACACAATAAAGTCTATGCCATGCAGCTTCCTTGCATGCATTGATTCAGCCTGCAGATTAATCAGCAAGGTATTTGTGCACAGAGGATATGAGTATTGCTATTAGAAATTAATCTTGTATTTTACCTTCTTTTTTTTCCTTTGTTTCCAAGGGGGAAAAAAAAAAAAAGGCTTCTTGTGGCCAGGTTGATCAAATGGTGATGTTACCTTTGGTATTAACAACAAGAACATTTTCTGCCTTATGAACGTATTTTAAAATTTTGGAATAAAGCACTACACAGGTTGTTTCCCTACTGTAGTTAATGTAGGGAAGTTATGTTAAGCAAGAAAGTTTCTTACTTTCAACCTCAATCTTTCTGTGTACAGTCAGTTCTCAGAGTACACTGAGAACCAAATGTTTCTGCTGAGGTCTTAAAAAGTGAGAGTTTCTGTTAAGCTCCACATGATTGTTGCTACCTCTTTACCAGGATTGATGTATATGACTTTTTATCTCTCCTAAGCGGATATGGAGAGGCAGCATATTGCTGACTTGCTTTCAAAGGCCAGACATTACTCTGCTTTATCCTTCTTTCTGCCACTGGAAGAGTGGGCAAAAAGTGTTACCTTTGACAAAAGTGTTAATACAGCAAACAACACTGCATTCTGTAGTATCAGAAATGCAAGAACCTATGAAAAACAGATGCCTTCTACCGACAGTTTCCCTGGGATACACAGGTCCTCAGTTCCTGTGAAATGTTCTCCAGATTCCATTGCTTGGGATTCTTTCAGGAAAATTACCCTAAGTGACCTAATAAGGCCAAAATACACTTCTTGGGACAACAGTAGCCGAAAATGCTCCAAATTGGGTAACTTACAGTTTTTGCAGGATTTTGGAAAAGTCTTTTTGCCTACAGCCTCTACCAGTGCACCCATACTGTCGCTCCAGAGAGTGCTTCCCTGCTCCCAGGTAAGTGTGTCTCTGTTGGTACAAGAGTTGTCCATGCACTGTACCATCTCGTCCTGTGGCTTCAGAGGAGAAGATGCTCTACTGTGGACTGGAAGGATGCCTCTCCAGCCACGTGCCTGATCTGGTGTTAGGATCAAAGCCTGTGCAGTGTGTTACAAAACACGCCTGCATTACAGGTTAGATGGCATGAAAGTCCACCTTTCCTAACTTACCTGAGTATTTCCTATGGAGGTCAACCCCTGTGGGGGGAAATGATATACAATCTCTTGATTTGGGTTTGAACCCATTGAAACTACTTGAGACTATGCCTTCTGTACAAGTTGACAGCTATTGCAGCACCTGAGGAGAAAGAGAGTAGAGACTGCTGTCCACTACATAGGAATGTTTCATGTATCCCACATGTAGGTGGGAGCTGTGTATGGATGTCTCCTATTCCTAAGAGAGAGTGGTTTAGTCTCATTTGTTTGCATTCTAAGATGAGAGGGAAAACTACTACAAAATACAGAAAAAATTAAGCTGTTTGAAAGTTTGAAAAATAAAAAATGTTAAATAAAATTTACACACAAATTGCCAACGTACACTTAGGTGTCATAATAATTCTTCATTAATAAATGTCAAAAATGTTAAATCTGAGCGGATTTTCATAAGTATGCATTTCAGAGCCTAGTCTATCACTCATATTGTTTCAATTTGGTGTTAATTCAAAAATAAATTGCAGGAGTATGAAGTTCTACATTTATCTTTCATTGAATTGCAGATCAGGTACATTCATTTCATAAGTAATAGATTGGCTTGGAAATAGCTAATATTGCAAACTCCTCTTGAATCTAAAATTCAAGTTACTGCTGCATTTTCAGAACTCCATATAATTCTGGAAGATACAAAGGTTTTGCTTTCAGTAATGCCTGTTACTCTTCACTGATCTCAATCTTGAGTGGGACTGAGTACAAGGAGCTCCACAGCTGGCTCTGTGGTCAGTAGTGAAGGAGTAAGGCATTGCAGTTGAATTCCTGCCCCAGTAGGGGTCATTGCTCTTCAAGGAAATGGTAGTAAGATGGTAAGTGTGTGGATGTGGCTGAACATGCACAAGGAGATGATCTCCCTTGAAAGAAAGGCCAATCCAAGATCTGACCAGGTCCGGTGCTCAGTAAAATCAACAGGATAGGTTTTAATCAAGTTCAATCAAATATCTATGAGGTTTAACAGATTGGACCTGCAATTACTTTCTGAAATCAAACTGTATGGAGAAATGCAAATGGTGATAGAATCAGGTGTTCCAATAACGCAGGCACCACGTGATAATGCCAAGTTCGGTGTAAACATCTTGGAGTTTTAGAACATAAGAGTAAAAATAAAGCAAATAGAACTATTTCTTACTTAATATACCATTAATGCATGTGATTACCCAGATGTATCAATAAATAAATATTTGCTTTTGAAAACGTTAAAGGATAGTTGGCAGTTACAACTTCTTCTCTGTAAGTGATGTATATATGCCTCCACAATAATATTGAATGCACAAAGGGAATTTCAAACTTCATGTTTTCAAAGTTTCCTCTACAAGACAATTTAAATGTCTTGTGTTTTGCAGATGGCAGTGCTAGCTCTTCTTTGCGGGGTGGGCACTTTATGGTCTATCATGTAGATCCAAATGATATAAATTTTTTGTAACCTCACACACTTGAAAGGGATTCTCTGCTTCATGGTGATTTTTTAAAGAATGAAAGTGAAAAAGCAGTGAAAAAAGTCTTGTTTTGACTTCAAAGACTGAATCTGTACTGCAAAATTTTGAGACATGTCCTACTAGTGATACTAACAGCTTCCGTACTTTCAGTAATGAATATGTCAGTCTTGAGTTCCTTCTTTCTTGTGTCAAGTAGATCCATTTGTCACCATTTTGTTCCAGACTTACTTGTTTTGTTTGAAAATGACATTCATCACCATCATTCTTTCTTAACTTCCTAACAGAACTTGAGTTGATTATAGCGGTTGTTACAACATAAATTGAAGTCATCCCTAAGGCTGCTTTTTGAATTCACACAGTATGTTAACAAGATCTTCTTGAACTCAAAATAGATATCTGAAATTGTTTTCCATCTCTGAAATTCTCTAAACCTGCCCTTAATTCCCCAAAATTTAAACAGAGACCCTAGTTATATGTTAAAGTTGATTTTGGTCTGCCGAGTGGGAAACATACATTGTATGACTTCCATACCAACGTACACAGAAACAAAACACATATAGAAAGCTGAGACACTTATTGTACCAGCAATCCCAAATGGGAATTTCTGGAATGGCACTAAGCTGCTTTATACCATAGCAGCTACTAAATTTTTGATATGTGTGCCTGTATTTGTGTCTATATTTAATCTTACTATTCCATAAAGCTCTCTTTAGAGCAAAACTTGGCACAGCTAAGGGTCAGGAGTTCTATCTGAAGTAACAGCTCTAGTACAACTGGAGCAATTAATTTCTCCTCCCAGTTGTGCTTCAGTTTTCTTTTACAGCTGGCATATTGCATGCTTTAGCAACTGGTTACTAATGCAGAAAAGAAATACTGCTGTTCTAACTGACCTGTTCATTTGTGCAGGATATCTGAGGTTGAGTGAAATAAATATGGACCAGAATGGACCAGAATTCAGTTCAGTGGGCTCCTTTCTGGCAGTGGAATCAAATCAAATGCTTTTTCTTCCCTGCTCAGCTCTAATGTGCTCTGGGGCTCGCTCTGTCTCAGCTCATCAACCTATACTGTTAAAGCTTCATTTCATGAGATGGCTGACACAGGACATGGGACCAGCAGGATAAAAGACTGTGCCCAAAGACACAGTTTCATAGCTTTCCCTCAGTCTCACTTAAAGTGCAGCTAGCTTAGTCAGTGCTTTTCACCTATGGCTGCTGTGAAGAGTTTGTGAGTGGTGTTGGTGTTATCTTGTTTTAGATGCCTTACACAATGGGTACCATTTCTAAACTGCAGCTCAAGTGTCAGCATCATATCCAGATATCTCAGCAAGCCAGTTGAGTGAAAACATCCAGGAATGCACTTGAGATTTATCTTCCTTTATTTTCTGTCTAGTGTTGAATTTGACGCCTACTGGTAATTCCTAACAATCTATCACTGGTAGCTTTGGACTTCAACCTAAGGAAAAGTAGTAAGACTACTACTAAAATATAGGATAAAAAGTTTGGAATAAAACTGTTCTGTTCCTCTCTGACACTGCAGATGTGCTGACTGCCCCTTCAGTCCAAGGCTTTGTGCCTGTAGAAGACAAAATGACTGGTTTCTGTGTGGCCATAATGACTTTCAAAAAAGTAAAGTGGGAATGTGACATTGATAACCAGCCATTCAAACTCAGGCTTCTGCTGGGATCGTTGTGTAAGACAGACTGGCAACTCCTTTTAGAGCTCAAAAAAAAATTTATTTTAGTTTTAAAGTATTACTAAGGACATACCCCTATGTTTCTGCTGTTCCTTTGCTAAAGGTCATGTGTTGATCAGAAGCCGTAAAATTACAGTGGTGAAATGGGAGATTGCATTTTCCATGTCTTTTACAAGAGAAAACCCCAAAATGTTAAGTCTCCCCAAAGATTATAATTAGAAACACATGGTACAGTGTACAGAAGGCGGATTTTCTAATTTCCAATGCAATTTTTGTTATGAAATTATCTTTCTAGTGTTTGAAGCTATCACCTGGCCCTGGCCCCTCCTGTTCCCCCAATACATACAGTGTAACATTGGTGTAATATTGTTATCAAATGCCTTATAACATGTAAAAAGGCATGTATACATGAACTCACAATACCCATCTCAGCAAGTTGTTATATCAAGTATTTATTTTAACTGCAGAGGCATTCTGGGTTTCACGCCTTTTCCAAACACAGACAGAGGATTTATTATTAACCACTATGTGCCACCATTGCTCCTAGAGAAGTAGCCCAGTGTGCGTCTTGGTCTGTCCATAAAAACCCACAAACCTTCAACAGATTTCCCCACAGTGTATGGAAATACTGATGGAGCAAATATACCAAACCAAAAATACAAACGCATGTACACGCTTGTAATATTTCTGCTCCAAATATCCTTATACTCAATTCCTTTATAAACTATCTTGTTAACACACGATTTAAGGTTCCTTTTTCATCTTGGCAGTGTGTAAAAGGCTTTATGGTCACCTCTCACAGGTCTCCTGTTAGTTTTTTTTTTAACAAAAATAAGCACTGTCAGACCTAAGGAATCAGCCCAGCTGACACGGGTTGGAGTCATTTCAGGGTATGCTATGCATAAGGGATGGAAGTAGCTTAGTGTCATGCATTGTACCTCTGCAACCCCATAGCAGTCAGTTGTCTGAAAATTTGGGACACCATCATGATTGGGTTGTGTAGGCACAAAGGAGCCCTTACTACTGGAGGTCACTCTGCACACGACTTGCTGGGACCCAGCAAACCCCAGCTATTTGTGGGGGGTTAGGGTGAAAGAGCAGGAGATAGTATTTTTAAGTGGAAGTCTCCTGTGGAAAGCTGAGACACCCATAATACTGATAATCCCTAATGACATGGTAAGAGATTCCTGAAGGACAACCTTCCGCTTAGCTTGTTGCCTGTTAGTAGCTTGATAGCAGCTTGATAGCCTGCTAGTAGCTTGATAAACCCAGGTTCTGCCACCTTGATGCTCACAGGACATCTTGGGTAGTATTTTTGTGCCCAAACGCATTGCTTGGGCTGTTTTTAGTAGTGACAGCAGAATGAATAGGCGTATGTGCTTGCTACATAATGCCTTGCTGCTTGGCAATATAAGTGCTCCAGCCTATGTATATGTAGAGAGGAAACGAATGATAGGCTGCTTTGGAAAGGATGCTCAGCCCTAGGGATGCTAGCGGATAGGTTTCCTGAGCTTGGTGCTCACACATCTCAAAACCACAAAGAGCACACAGCCTGCTCACGGCATATGGCAGAAGGACAAGGGAAAACTGAACATTATTTCAATAAGTGACCTCTTTGTAGCTAAAGACTATGCAGAGTAGGCTTTTTCCTTCATTGGGTGGGTGAAGTAGTTTCTGTCTCTTCAGAAACAGGCTTGAAATTTTGCTCTCACATCTGTTCCATTAATTTTGCCAGCAACACACAATACCAGCTTCCATACTCCTTGTCTGACAATTGATAGTCACATGAAGTGACAGATAATCCCATGGATTTAGATACAAAAATAGGTGGTTTTGCTGACCAAAAATTAAACATATGCTACTGGATCTGAACTAACTAGTATGTATTTCAGTGAAATGACAAATGGATGTGAGGAACAATTTATGGCTTTTGCTGGAGATAAGCATCTTGCACAATGAAACTAGGCATGCGCATATATAGATAGATATAGGGTCACAGCAATCCCATGCAGCATTACAAGCTCTGGGAAGAGTGGCTGGAGAGCTGCCTGGCAGAAAGGGACCAGAAGGTGTTGGTTGACAGCCAGGTGAATATGAGCCAGCAGTGTGCCCAGGTGGCCAAGGCGGCCAACAGCATCCTGGCCTGTATCAGGAACAATGGGGTGAGTAGGACTCCGGAAGTAATTATCCCCTTGTACTCGGCACTGGTGAGGCCCCACCTTGAGTACTGTGTCCTGTTTTCAGCCCTTCACTACAAGAAAGACATTGAGGTGCTGGAGCAGGTCCAGAGAAGGGCAACAAAGATGGTGAGGGGTCTAGAGAACAAGTCTTATGAGGAGCAGCTGAAGGAGTTGGGATTGTTCAGGTTAGAGAAGAGGAGGCTGAGGGGAGACCTTATTGCTTTCTACAACTACCTGAAAGGAGGGTGTAGAGAGGTGGGGGTCAGTCTCTTCTCCCAAGTAACAGGTGACAGCACAAGAGGAAACAGCCTCAAGTTGCGCCAGGAGAGGTTCAGATTGGATATCAGGAAAGATCTTTACACTGAAAAGGCTATTAAGCATTGGAACGGGCTGCCCAGGGAAGTGGTTGAGTCACCGTCCCTGGATGTATTTAAAAGACGCTAAGATGTAGTGATCAGAGATACGGTTTAGTGATGACTTTTTTTAGTGTTAGGTTGATGGTTTGACTAGATGATCTGAAATGTCCCTTACAACTGGGGCATTCTATGATTCTATATGGGGGATATGAGGGTGCTCTTAAGCTTCAGAATTAAAGCTGTCTCTACAGGCACAGTGGCCTGGATGTTCGATTCCTGCCGTCAGTCTGGGCTGTGGGCAGTGGAGTCACCCTAAGGTCAGGAGGATGAGGAGGCAATGCTCCAGCATCTTTGAGCTTGTGATACAAACAATAATATATTTGGGCTGCCGGGGTCCACGCCATAGGAAAAGACATGGCCAGGGAGGGCTATAGCTCTTGGCTGGGAAGTTAACGGGGCCAGGGAGCAGAGTGTGAAGCAGGGGTAGAGGAGACGGCTTCCCTCCTCCCGAAATACACCCCTGGCCTGCCTACCCGTGACCAGCCTTCGGACGAGAAACCGGGGCAGGACGGTCCACCCTGCCTCCCGTGGCCGCCGCTGGGCGATGAGAAGCTGCGGCCCCGGATGAGCCCCGGGCCTCCCCTGGCGCGGCGGCGGGAGCCGAGCGGAGCCCCCGCGGTACCCCCGCCCGGCAGGCGGCCGACCCCGGCCCCGGCCAGCGGAGGGTACGCCGGAGGGCGGCGGGGCCACGGCGCGGGGAAGTCGGGAGCGGCACCTAAAAAAAAATCGTTTCCTTCCGGAGCGGCGGTGGCCGCCGCTTCCCCGCCGCGGCTCGGGGGGAGGCGCTCGGAAGCCGCGGGGGAAGGCGGCTGAGG